>NC_092577.1:6415260-6725390 GCF_037975245.1 Apostichopus japonicus
CACGATTACTTTAACGAATACAATGTAGGTATAGTCTCTCATTGCACTGTAACACTCTCCGGTCTATAAAAAAAACTGATTGATCGATTTCCTGGCCCTAGTTCATCATCCAAAACACTTCATAGCTGTGGAAACTAACTATCACTGTTTTAGTATATAATGCCATGACATTTCGGGCTAGATGTTCGTGCCCGAGATTACCAAATAACACCGAGTCGTTGCGGATAAATACGATTAACATTTGTTGCTTGCAACTTTCTTGCACGATGTTTTTAACTCAAGTGCGTTCAAATATTACCTATCTTGTTTAATTCGAGAATAATGACACCAAACAAGAGATTTTTACGTATTGTTTTGAAGAAGTATATGCTACTCAAGGAGATCTATTTTTTACGTGTGCAGAATTAACTGTTCGCCGCCACAGTTCTTTGCAAATCTGGGTCTTGATTTTTGCATGCATAGCCAACCTGTGAATTTGAGATTGCTATGAAGAATGTATGTTGAGCTAGCTTTCACCAGCCAGCCATGTAGATGATTGAGCGGGCGAGTCATCCCAATATAGTAGCGCGCATGCGCACTACAATAAATATGACGATAGCCCTGTACTTCCAACAGGGGTCCTCTGATGATCAACTAAACAGCACTTCTGTGGCTCCATTCCAACCTTGTAACCCCTTATGCAAAATACATAATTCCACCCGATACTCATAGCTGGTACAGTAACTACTGATCATGTTCCACAACCGTGCAACAGTTATTACTGCGCTGTGTTCGCAACACGGTAACATGTGTTACAGGTGGCAGAGTAATTACTGGAAAGCTGTTACACGTTGAACTACGAGTCCGACAGGTACAAATTTGCAGTAATAATTTTTTTTAAATTTTTTAAAATTTAAATTTAAAACATTTAATTTGAAATTTTGAAATTTGCAGAAAGAATAAACTTGCAGTAATAACTGTGCCATCCGTAACACATGTTACCGTGTTACGAACACAGCGCAGTAGTTACTGATGCACGGTTGTGGAACATGAACAGTAGTTACTGCACTAGCTATGAGTATTGGCTGATAATTCACTGTTTCGCGGTCAGTTTTAAAGTGATGCAGTTTAATATGTATTTATTTTTTATGTGGAAATTAAAGAAATAAATATTTGTTTGTCATGGTTGTACTGGTTGTTAATCAAAAGAAAACGTCAAAAAATTAGTAGTTATCTTACATCTTAGTTTTACACATTCTCCTACACAGGCTCTCTAGTGGATAAGCAGTTTGCTAACAGTTTTATTTCATTTTGATTTCAGCTGCTCTGTTACTGTATCCCTTCGGATGATCCTCCCTATCTACTCTGTGTTTGTATTTGTACTTGTATTTGTATTCATGTGTTTCAGTTTTCTTTCATTTTTATCATTTACTCATCCGCTATCTCTTTGTGTTCACCATGCTCATTAACCTGTCTGTATTCTGTGCGTGTTTTAGTCACTTCTGTTACTGTTATACTTGTCATTTAGCCTTTGAAGAAGATCCTGCTAGTATCGAAACGTCATGCCAACTTACTTTTACACATAGATATATTGTAGAATATGAGCTTTATTTATTCTGTGTGGATATTGTTGCTGGAGTGCATATCCAGAATAGTGTATCTGAACAACACTCTCTGACGTCTGGAATGCTAGTCTTTTTCATACTAAAAACTACAGTATTTAGGTCATTTTAACTTCATGTGAAGGGGCTATAACTTCTCTGTGACATAAACTCTTGGTCACAGAGTCTTTAAATTATAATTACTAAGGCACATAGGAGAGGGCTATGACTAACCACATGTGTAATTTGTATACACATGAGATGCAACAGGTTGTCATCTGTGGTTAACCATGAATATTTCATGGAATTAAGACAAAGGGGGCTTCTACGAATATGATGTGGGTGAGGGGTGAATAAACTCGGGAAAAGGAAGTAAGTAGTTACTATTAAGACAAAGAGGCATGCAAGCACATGTTTAAAGTAATATGATATGGATATAAGTACATACTACACAGGCGCGTATCCAGGATTTTCTAACCCGGGGGGCGCGAATTACTATCTAAGCGGAGCGCCACCATCGGTTGGCGCGGAGCGTACAAGAAAATTTTTGGTTTTGATACCCCCCAGATCACCGGAAATGGCACTTCTCGGGCTTGAAAATGACCAACCAGATGTACACTTTTGCCTGAGAACCAAGTATTTCCCAAAAGTTTTTTTTCCATCCATAACTTTTTTGAAGATTGTCACCAGTCACACATCATGTTCGACCTCATTGCATGTCCTATGGATCATTGCTTTTGTAGGTGATTCTACGTCACGGCCCACAATATCCGAAAGCCCCACTTTTCAAGGTTTTAAGCCCATTATTTGTTGAGAATTTGAAAATTCACATTTCTCGTGAATAAAATCACTTCAAAACACACCCATAATGTTGCACAAAATTCAATCTATGGATAACCAATATAGAGAAACCTCCTGCAACCTCTAACAGACTGGTAAAAATTGCACGAGTAGAGGAAAGTATGATGAATAATGTTGGTAAGGAAATTTTCGAAAATTCAGACAGAGTTAATTTATTGGTGTAGAAATATTAAAACCTCTTATAATGGCTATTGTAAAACTTGGTTGAAGGAACAGAAAAATAGCAAATATTTCCGATATCAGGTATATCGAAACCGAACACTACACACATAGGCGTAGGTCCCGTAGGAGGCGGGGGCTGCAGCCCCCCCCCCCCCCCCGCAACCAAATTTTTTTCGGACACCTACTGAAAGAAAAATAAATAGCAATGAATAGCTTAAAAATTATCTCCGTGGTAATTAAAATAAAGTTCTAAGCTTGGCCGACATTACTACTGTAAAAGAGAGTTTTGACATAAATGGATCTGTATGCTTTTTCTCCATCCACATAAGATATTTCGTTGTTTACATTAGCATTTGGCGGTATACTGTGCAACTTTCACGTACCGTGCGGTACACGATGCCATGCAATATAATGATCGATGTTTGCTTATATGATATTGGCATCGATACGTTGAGCTTTGCGCGCGAAAAATGTTGGCTTTTTTTTTCGGGCAAGTCATTACAGCCCCCAAATCCAATTGGGCTCCTACGCCTTTGACTCCACACATAGACAGTTTTTGAGGCTGTTCATCGTGGAAAATGCATTTCAATGCTCACTGATATGATGTTATATCTGCTCTTTGCTTTACAAATTCGAACAGGCGTGTAGCGAGTAATTGCCTGTAGGCAAACTATCTAAGCGAAGCGCCACCATGAGTTGGCGCGAAGCGTGCAAGAAAAATTTTGGCCGAAAATGCCTCCCAGATCGCTGGAAATGACACTTCCCAGGCCTTGTAAGTTGCATCTAAGCATTGTCTATTTTGAAATTACTAGCGATGTCATAAAGAAAATTTGCTGGGGGGGGGGCGGTCGCCCCCTTCCCGAAATGTTCCCCGACGACTCGGTCGAGTTCAAGACCAGCCACAGTTGGTTCCATATAGCACAATTCTACAATTGTTTAAGGCGTCCATACACACACGCGTTATGATAGACCATATAAAGTATTTATATAGATACATTAGTGAGAGAGGAAAAATGGAAACGTCAAAAATGGAGTTGTCGATGTAAGGGGTAGGGTGAGGCGCACACCCCTTCCGTAATCCTTGATCTGTCACTGGCTACCTGTGTATATAATAGGGATCAGCGCTTTAACTATGACTGTTCCTCTTTCTCTTCCCGAGGTCTTGGCTATCTTCTACTCCCTCCTTTCTCCTTTTTCCCTCTTTTTTTCTTTTCCCTTCCTTCCTCTCCTCCTTTTCTTTTTTCCCCCCTCCTTTCCCTTTTTTCTTCTCTTTTTTTCTCTCCTCTTTTCCTTACCCGGGGCGCGCGCGCCCCCAACGCCCCCCCCCTGGATACGCACCTGCTACATTAAATCCCCTTTGGAATTTTGCTAAAGAATTGAACTGAAGTGAAATTGTTAAGCGAACGTATTCCATGCCTCTTTGTCTTAAGAGTAACTACATACTACGTTACACTATATAACCTACGAACCTTCCTGCAGCGTCAATTACAACGTAGCCATACGAAAACTCGAATATATCGTGGAATCAATCTACACTGTGACTTTGTTCTTTGTGATTGAGTGTTGTATCATTTCAGTTTAAATCATTATTTTCACCGCTACTACAGGTTTCACATAACTACCGGTGAATGGTACGGTATTGAATCTTATGTTCCTTTCCTTTCCAAGTTTTGAAGAAGGTCATGTTGAGAAGTAATTAAAACAAATTGTTGTACGGGCTTGTGTAGATTCGATCAGTAATTTCTCAGTTGTAACGTTTATTGCACTAACTCTTTGACCCTTTGG
Source organism: Apostichopus japonicus (assembly GCF_037975245.1). NCBI lineage: Eukaryota > Metazoa > Echinodermata > Holothuroidea > Aspidochirotida > Stichopodidae > Apostichopus > Apostichopus japonicus. The sequence goes on from NC_092577.1 coordinate 6,419,649, forward strand.
AGTTCACAGTTTTTTTTTTTTTTACATATTTAAAGATCTGAATTGAGTATTTACGAACGGATGGAACGCTGTCTGTCTAGATTATCTGAGACATGTATTTCAGTAGACTTAATTCTTGAACTATCTGTGCTTAAACTTCCAATAGGTTTTAATGATATCTCATAACGAGACAGTCATCGATGAAACAAGATGTATTTGATATAAAACAATACATTTGATAATTTGTGACTTTCTCTTGGCGGGCTGTGTAGTTTAATGTAATAAATACATTTATTTAGATTTGTTTGTCGCTGACTTTAAATAATGAAGTGGATTTTTTTCTAATTATGTTTTTGATATTGATTTTTTCTATATTGATTTAATCAACATCATGTTCTTTTGGTATAGATGACAGAAACTTTCGTAACAAAACTGATTTCATATGATGAACATACTTACATCAAATCTAGATGCAATCTCCAAGAGCTGGATGGTGGATCTCTGAAGAAGCTTGCTGTCTTCGTACCTGATCTCAACTTTCTTTGAACACAGATCCCTGACGGTGTCCTTGATTCCATCTACCTCACCAGTTTGTTCCAGGATGCAGAGGATGGCAAACTTATCACCGTCTTCCCTGCTCTTCAAGTATTCTATTATTCTCTTCCCAACTGCTGGACTAATCCCACAGGTGAATCTATAGAGGTACTGAAGATTAAATGGATCCACTTTATCAAGAACATTCTTCAGCTCAGATGCATTTCTTGTAGCAGCTACAATTTCTACCAGTCTGAAACACGCAAACCATTCACAGAATAGTTGATGGTAGAACCTTAAGTCAGTCTTTGTCTGTATGTCTGTAGCAGAAGTCTGTTCGTTTTTCTCAGCAGACACTTCTTCCTCTATCAAGATACCAACTGCAATATAATGTTGACAAAACCCTTGACCTAGTCGTGTACAGAGTCCATCCTTACGCCATGATAACTGTTTGTTTTCACCACAGAGACCTTCAAATGCTACTTTACTCAGTTCGTCGTGTTCACTTTCATGTTCGCTCATGTGTTCCTTTGCGTGTTGGTCCAGTGATTTGTTTCTCATGTGACTATGGAAACATTTAATCATGTAGCGAAAGAAACCGGTAACTGATTTAAATTTCTGAAAATGTGTCTTTTCGTGGGTCATGTGAGAAAACATTACAAATAAAAGAGGCACTTGACAAAGGTCATCCAAAATCGGGTGTGCTTTCAAATCGCGCTTAATTTTAGCAACGCTTTCTTCGTCTTCCCCAGTAACAGCCTTGCGAATGTACTGGTCACGTGCTTTTTCGTCAAAGCCAACTAACCTAACTTTTTTTGTGTTTGATTTGTCATAGTCCTTCGGAAGATATCTGGTGGTCAGCGTGACGTCAATATTCCCAAACAGATTTCTCGTAATGATACGTTCTACGTCACTCCCGGTAGCTCCGTCCCTATCAGGAAACTCGTCATACCCGTCCAGGAGTACCTTAACAGAAGAACAGCTTTCAATGATATTTTTAATATCAGAAGATTTGATTCGAGGATCGTTCGGTGCTAAGAACAGCTTAATTGCTTGATATATAGATATCCTGCTGTTCAGCTGCCTCAACCGGAGAAGAATTAGAATCTCTACGTCTTTAAAAGGTGAATCCTTGACACCATTGCACCAATCATAGGCGAGCTGTAGGGTCAATGTTGACTTACCATACCCGGGTTCTGCTTCTATAATGCGCCGTTTGGCTTTCATTCGAGGGTCTGTGAAGATATCTTTGTACGAGTCCACACGTACCCATGGTCCTTCTATCTCGTTCGTCGCTCCTTTAACTATGCAGATCTCTGTACCGCCCTCAACAAATACCTTGTCAACACAATATAGTCTGTCCTTGATGTACGGTATGGGCTGGATTGCGTCATATTGTAGTTTATACCTGCTCTTCAGAGAACTGATGAGTATGGCCTTTTTGTCTGAAACAAATGGCAAAATTTGGTTTGTAAACATTACTTTTTTGGTCAATAAAATTGGGGCGTGTCAGTGCTTATATACAAACTCGAAACCATTATGGCGGGCAATATGTTTGAATTCGCTGTGAACGACAAAATTATACCAGTAAAATCGGAGTAATATGCAATTTTATATCGCCTTATATATGCTTTCATATCTACATATAACAATTCAAATCGGTTAGGTCAAATGAATAAGGTAGAAACAAAACAATGAAAACAATAAAAAATAATCACGTTGAACTCTCGATCATACACTGTAAGAGTAATTACAATACTGAGGCTTAAATCCTTATTAATGTTAATTTTGAACATCAGCTTTCCTATGCTTAAGTTACTAATACAAAACTATGTAATTACAACAAACCTTGAACTGTAAGGCGCTCCATCGATTATGACGTCACAACAACTTTCGTGACTGGTTGGCTGCATAAACTTGGGTCTTCACTTTTCTTTTCCTTTGAGTGGTATTTTCCATAATTATCTTTCAAATCGATGATCTGTTGAATATATATTGATACCGTATGCATGGTTAAAACTAAATGAACAAAATTATCATAAATCAATGTATAATTCAGGGGCGGATCCAGGATTTTGAGAAAGGGGGGGGGCCGACATCCCGATGGTAGCACTTTAGTGATCTGCGTCCTGGGGAGGGGTCTAGGGGGAGGGGTTGTCCCCCTCCCCCTTGGTTAATTGTGAGTGCTTAGATGCAAAATGGTGAAACATTTCACCAAAAACTAGAAAAACCAGAAACGTTGCAGACACGCTTTTTTGTGCACATATTTTTTCTCGATAGACACATATTTAACAACGCTCAACAGTGCATGTACAATGGATACACTATTATTGCGTCGATTCGTTTTTTCTTCTGCGAGAAAATTATGACACCAGATTCACCACAAGAAAAAACATAAAACAAGATATATTCAATGAGAGGGGGGTGTAGGCGGTTTTACACTATCCCACGCAACGTAGTCGCCAAGAACCTGAAGTATTTTGAAGGGAGGGCCCGATAATAAGCGTAAACGGATCACCGACCGAAAAAATATCGGAATTTGTTGACTATTTCTTGCTTCCTATTGTATTAAAACAAAGCACCTATGTGAAAGACACAAATCACATTCTGAAAATTGTGGAAGCCACCCCGTTACCAAATGCAGTAGTACTTGCTACACTCGATGTCGTCGCCATGTATACCAATACTCCCCAAGAGGAGGCATTAGATATATGTCAAGAAGTCTATGAAAAGGCGGAAAAAAGCGAATATGGAATAAATAAAATATCTTCCATATCCATGCGCAAACTAATTGAATTTATTTTTAACAAGAAACTGTTTCGAGTTCAATAACCAATTCTATCTACAAAAGATCGGTTGCGCCATGGGTAGCCAAGTCTCTCCGGAAATCTATGATATCGTCATGCATAGACTGGACAACCAGATTTTACCGACAGATAATAAAATCTTAAAATGGCTCCGCTATAGAGATGAAATTCTATTGCTTTACGACGGTTCACCTCAGGAACTTGAACAACTAGTAAACAGGTTGAATGAAATTCACCGCTTCTTAAAGTTTACGGTAGAAATATTACACACCGAGGTAACATACCTAGATTTGAAAATCTTCAAAGGTCCAAGGTTTGAAACCAATGGGTTATTAGACACTAAAGTCCACACCAAACCCACGGAAACCTTCCAATACCTCCACAGAAACTCTGCACACCCACTTGCCACTTTTAAAGGCTTCATTAAAGGTTAAGTCTTACGATACGCACGTCTCTGTAACAATGAGACTGATTTCTTACAGAAAAAGAATGCGTTCACAGAGAAACTGTTACTCCATAACTATAAGAAAGAGGAAATTGCCTCAGCCACGAAAGGCATAAAATTTGAAAACCGTGGGCAATACCTCACTACCAAACCTAAACAAAAGGAACCACAATGGTGCTCAAGCTTACCTATACACCCCATATCAAAACCACGCATTTGAGAAATGTACTTTTGAAACATTGGCACTTAATCTCGCAACACGCGGACAGGGGCGTAGCGAAGTTTTTTGTTGTTGGGGGGGGGGGGTGGAGGATTTGATTTGCCGACGGATCTGGAAGTGGTGACTGAAATGGGGGAGGGGTCTAAGGGGAGGGGGTGTCCCCCTCCCTTTGGAAAATTTTTAGTTTTGAAACGTCCTTAGGTGCTAGATGCAATCTGTCGCATATTTTAAGTCAAATTTGGCACCGTAGAATTTACATTTCAATATTATTTTTATGGCAGTCGGCAGAAGAAGAATTAATTGGGACCAATTATCGAACTGTGTTTTCTCTTTCACCGATCGTTGAAATAGTGAAACTTCGTGATGAAAATGTTCAGAAAACTTTCCGGTAATGAGAAATAACAACATTCATTGATATACAAGCGAGAAACGTTAACAATTGTGTACAATTCGTGAGCCGTGTCCTTAAGTTTTCCACGGAGAACGAATGACATCTGCGATGAAGTCATTCTGAACAGAGGATAATAACAAAACGTTGTCACACGATAGCACGACTCATGGGCTGCGGCCTATACGGAAGCCTTTAATTCCATTTTTTTCACTGAGTTGCCGGCGATTCTGGCACTCGTCTAGCTGAGCCTGGGCTACAGTAGCTATACTGACGGCCGTGACATTATCAGTTATTTGCCGAGAGGTTTTTAACTTGCAGGCGTCGGGTGATTGGATTGGTGAATGAGTTTATCAGATGAAGAACTGGAAAATCGAAATAACCGATAAAGAAGCTCCCGTTCTCCTTTTCTCTATTCAGCTTTCCTTCTTTCTTCCCCTTCCGCTCTCTTCACCTTTTCTCCTTTTGCCGACAGACCCAAAATTTGCCGACAGCGACCAAATTATTGGGGGTGTGACACCCCCATCCCCCCCCCCCCCCGCTCGCTACGCCCCTGCACGCGGAATTATCCAAACTGTTTCCAAAAGAACCGATTCTAGCCTACAAAAGGGCCCAAAATCTCAAAGATTTACTTGTTAACTCAAGGTTTCATACTAACGAAGAATCAGCTGACTCTCAAGGTTCACACGAAGCCCTTTTAGATGCTCTTATAGCTGCACTAAGAGTCTATAAAAACTCGTGCACAGAAAATAGATGCATTTTGAGAACGAGACGCCCAGGCCGAATATAAAATATTCAAAGGCTACTACTGATGAAGCTCCTCCTGTAAAGTTTGAGAGCAGAAACCGGTCTAAGTGGTCATAAGAACCTACACTAGTCTCTCCTACTATTAACAGTACACTCAATTCACCTAATAGGTGCAATTATGTTTCACCACGAGGAGTATGCTATAAGTTCATGTTCCTCGGGCCCTCCCTTAAAAATACTTCAGGTTCTTGGCGACTACGTTGCGTTAGATAGTGTAAAACCGCCTACACCCCCTTTCATTCAGATAATTATGATATACTTGCTAACTGTGCATTGATTTTCCCTGACGGTAATAGTCAGCACTATAGTACTGAGCCGTATCTAATTAATACGTGATGTCGCGTACGCATGATAATTGCCTTAGTTTCAAATTTGGAATAAAAACGATCGCGTTTCAGGGAAGAGCAGCTGGATATATATTAGGCTTTTCTTTCACCAAGGTATGCCTATTAGGAATTTGAAGTACTCCCACATAAAAAAACGCAACTGATTTCCAAAAAGGGGGGGCCAGGGCCGGGTCGCCCCCCTGGATCCGCCCCTGTAATTCTATAAGTCAACAGAACCAGTCACTTTACCAACAGGTCTCTGGCTCGACAAAGATTACTTAAAGGTGAATCTCTCTTTATCTCTTATTTACTGTTTATTGTTTACACAAAACATCGACCTTTGAAGTAATCTAATATTAACCCGCCCTGATAACACTTCAACTTTCTGTTTTGTTATCAATATTCGTGATATGCTTTAAGAATGTCACCTACAGGTCGTCAGTTAGATGGCGGGCTTCACAATTATTGCGAGGCTCTCTCTTCATCGTAGATAAAACGGCATTTGCATGTTAAAGAATCTGTTTGGGTTAATTTTTATTATTTTATCGATGCTAATAGATAGTGACATCAGAAAAAAATGTACGTCATACGTTTGACTATAGTCAAGGTTCATTGCAAAAAGTGAGGTTAAAAACTGTTTTCTTTTTTAAACATTTTCAAATTTGGTCTGTAATGTGTATAATGCAGCATAAAGAAGCGCGCACGTGACGAAATATTAACGTTGAGGAACAAATCAAATTGAGTAATTATTCCCTCAGTGACCTTTATTTGATGAAATTAGAGAGAAAGATGACACAATGTTATCAATACACATTTTTGTGTATAGTGTTAGCCTACCAGGTTAAAATGGTTAGCCTAAGTACAACTGCTGCTTTAAGGGGCACGACTGAGACTCGGGCAGAGGAAAATAATTGTAAAGGTTCCTTTATAAGCTATATTTAGTTTGAATCTCACATAATTTATATTTTTCTAATAATTTTAGTAAAATTGCCTTTACCATGCATCGTCCTGGTCACCCTGATAAAGCAAAATTTTCAGTATACGTAATTGCTATCATATAAAGCAAACAATCTAAAAAATCAGTTAAATTCTTAAACTTAATCTGCTTATTCTTTTGTTTTAATATTCTTCCTAATTATCAGGAAGTTTTGTAGGGTTTAAGAATACTGTGATGTTTCACCGTAGTTTTACTGACAAGAACCACATTCCCACCGGATAAGCCTATTTTAACTTATTTCATGTTCTCTTTATTTCCCACATGGCCTAACATACCATGTTCCATAAACTTCACACTAGATTTATCTGAGTAAAACTGATCCAATGGTCCATATTCTTCCCACATGGTTTACTACTTGTTCAGTAGGGATAGAAAGCTTGGATCCTATACCTACCTGGCTATTGAAGCAATGTGTCGATGCACTCCTGCCATATAACCGCCATCATAAACCAATCACTCATTGAATCAAAGGTGCCGTCTTGTTTTAAGCGTTCTATTGTTAAACCACTGCTCAAAAAGCCTGGTATGAATAAAGAAGTTTTTAAAAACTACCGATCTGTATCAAATTTACCTTTTACATTCAAACTTTTAGAAAAAGTTGTTGGAATACGCCTTCAACATCATTTAAATGACAATGCTTTGCTTGATATTCTCCAATCTGCATATCGCCAGTACCATTCAACTGAGTCAGCTTTACTAAGAGTACATAACGATATTGCCGCAGCTCTTGACAAGAGGTCCCAAGCAATGATGGTCATGTTGGACCTATCGGCAGCCTTCGATCTTATTGATCATGAGATCTTATTTAATCGTCTCCAACATACTTTTGGAATTGCGTCAAACTCATTAAAATGGTTTAAGTCCTATTTTAGGGACAGAATGCAATGCATACAAATTGATAATGTTATATCTGATGAGAAACAGCTAAGGTTTGGGGTGCCACATGGATCTGTACTTGGTCCTTTGATATATTGTATGTTTACCCGTCCAGTTGGAGAAATAGTTCAGCGCCATAACATCAACCATCACTGTTATGCTGATGATACGCAATTGTATTTGTATTTTGGTGCCCTTGAGTCCTGGACCGATGTATCTTTAATTAAAGCTCCAAGCATGCTTTTCAGATATAGTCAGGTGGATGCGGGTTAATTGTTTGAAACTTAATCAGGACAAAACTGAGTTCATTGTATTTTCACCAAAATTTCAGGGTAATGCTATTCAAGACTTGTATATAAATATGGGATCTAACACCATATGTTCAGTTCCTAAAGTAAAGAATTTAGGTGTACATCTTGATCACAATCTTACCATGGGTAATCAAGTTGACTCTATCTGTAAGTCCTGTTATTGGCAGATCCGAAATATTGTGCAAAATTAGAAGGTATATTTAGAAGATGCGTGTAAGACTTTAATCCATGCCCTTGTGACATCAAAACTGGATTACTGCAATGCCCTGCTATATTGCCTGCCTCACAAGCTGACCGATCGCCTTCAGCGAGTTCAGAATCGCGCTGCACGGCTTGTAAGTCGCACTCGTAGACATGAGCATATTACACCCGTATTACGTGACTTACATTGGTTGCCGATTCATTGCAGGTTCAATTATAAGATTCTGTTATATACATATAAGTCACTTAATGGTTTAGCCCCTATCTACCTCTCTGAATTAATACATAAATACAAGCCTACTGGATCTCTACGCTCAGAATCCAAGTCCTTACTTACCAAACCTGTCATTAAAACTTCTACTTACGGAAACAGGCGTTTCGATTACTCATCTGCGACATTATGGAACAGTTTATCGGAGGAAGCTAAGTGTGCCAAAATATAGATGAATTCAAAAAACTAGTCAAAACCTTTCTACTTAGATCTGCATTCCACTAACCGTGCTTTCTTTACTATTTAAATTGTCACATTATTACAACGCATTTTCCATTTATAGCGCTTTTAAAATTTAAAATTTTTCACATACTATATATATATTTTAAATCGACATTGAAATATGATCATACAGACAAGGATCATAGTTCTTATACATTCACATTGCCTTGAATACGCAATGTATATATAAAATATGTTGTCATAAATTTAACATAGCCTGTGTTATTTATTACGTGTTTAGTATATCAGTACATAGCCTGTGTTATTAAGGACGTGTTTAGTATATCAGTACATATATAGCGTCACGCCATTACTGTCTCCTGTACGTTACTTACCAGTATACGATCATCGCTTTGTGGGTTTATCATCCAGAGTAAAATTTAAGTACAGAATCCTTTAATCCTTAAATGACAGATGAAAATCACGAAAAAAGAACGTATGGAAACAAGAATGCATGAAGAACATCCAATTGACAAGATGGCGTCGTGTACTAGGTCAAGTGGCGTTCTAACATACGATCCTGGATGCTAAATAGATATCGGTATGAATCAGTCTATAGTCTAAAGTTTGTTGTTAATAGTTGACAGAATCAAAGACTTTATTTGATAATACAATTCATATCTGATATTTATGCCTTACTGTGTTTATTCTATCATATCAAACGTTCAAAGGTATATGCTGTACGTATATGCATTGTTCTCTGTTACGTCCATTAATACGCAAACATTGTAAGTTCCGATGTATTTTGTCCTATGTGCGTAATATGCCTGTAAAGTACGCAAACTGTATAGATGAAACTACAAGCGATGATGGCCAACTCTGCATATGTCTTGACAAGAAATCTACAGATTGGTTACGAAAATGAAAACAACGTAAAAACACTGTTTATTAAACAAATATGAAAAAAGGAAAGAAATCATACACAATTTGACAAAAGAGAGTGTAGATATAATGAGCTATAGAGCGGGATTCTAACAAGTAAGATTATAATTGCAAGGGTCCGTGATTAGAGTCCCGTTCTAGAAACAAATAGTAGTTTACTCTGTTCAAATTGATCGTCCGGGTCAGTTCTCCGTTGTTGATTAATTTCAAAAAGACATGATTTCAATGAACGGAAGAACAAAGTTATAGTTTAAGTCATCAACAATGCCGCTTATGTATGAGCGGGTTAAATGTTTTCAAATCATTGATTCGTGTTAGAAAACTGAGAATATCATTTTTGTTTTCATTTAAAGAACTTTATATGCGTCAGTTAGGCCACAATGTGGTGCAGTAGCGCAATGGCGTTCACATGATACCAAAGGTGTGTGGCGGAGGGGGTAGCTTCAGGGGCTAGCGAGGAATTTACCAAGGGAGGGGCGAAGATTGTAAACAAACTATCTAAGTGTAGCACCACTTGTTGGCGTGAAGCGTACAAGAACATTTTGGCCGAAAATGCCTCCCAGATTGCTGGAAATGGCACTTCCCATGCCTTGTATGTTGCATCTAAGCATTTTCTATTTTGAAATTACTAGCGATATCATCAATAAAAATTCATTGACTGTCGTCATTTAAAATATAATGTTTCTTTCTCTTTTAAAAGGTTAGAGTACTTGTATTATACAAGGGCGGCGGAAGCACTTTTAATCTGGGGGGGGGGGGGCACCGACATCAAAGGGCACTTTGCAGAAATTCGATTGGACTGATGAAGCGTTATATTTAGTTCCCTTTATAACTCTTATCGTATTATCTTATGTGCGTATACACATCACTCCAACGCCCCCTCCCCCCCCCCCCCCTCAAGGAAAATATGCATACTAGCACTGCAATATCCAATGTGCAAATTGGGAAACAAGGAACAAGTTTTCTTTTGAGACAAAATGAGGTGAAATCATGCTAGTTGCTAATGTAGGAATCTTCCGAATTAGAGTTTATTTCTTGTCAATGTCTTAACAAATTTTTTTCCATTCGGAATAGCTTTGAGTTTGTCCCACAGAAATGCATTAAAAGTCAGGGGCGCAGCCAGGATTTGCAAAGTTGTATGCACGACTATCTGAGCGGAGCGCCACCATCGGTTGGCGCGGAGCGTACAAGAAAATTTTGGTTTTACAAACCCCTCAGATGGCTGGAAACGGCCCTTCCCGAGTGTTCATTCTGGTTCCCTGGCCTCTTGCTAACTTGAGACACCTCAATTTTTATGTAGAAAAAGGGCACATTTTTAACCTGAGGAAAAGTGGAGGGGCACGTGCCCCCTGTGCCCCCCCGGTTCCGCCGCCTTTGCTTGTATATGTAAAACAAATGACCATTTACTAAACTAAGATACTATTAGATACCACGTAGGGTTTTAAAAAAAAACTTTTCATCTGAATTGCTTTCACATTAAAAATGACCAGTAAAATTGCCAGTGAAGAAAATGACCAGCGTAAACTTGCATGAAGATTGACAAGGGTCTCACTGTTCTATACAGTGGCGTAGCCAGCGGGGGGGGGGGGGGCAGGGGGCGGGAGCCCCCAGTTGAAATGCTCGCCCCCCCCCCCCCCACTTGCCCCCCAAATGGAATTATTGACTGAGAAAAAAAACTTGAATGCACACTAAATATGGTGCTGGGCCTATGTGCATAATACCATGGTTTTTATGCATTTTTATTCTTTACCTTTTACCTAATTCTCTATCTGCGAAATTTGGTGGCTAAAATAAAAATCACTTCCATGGGAACATTGCCTTGAAAAAGAATTTGACCCAAGCAGCAGCGCATAAAACGCCACTGTCTCTGTATTGTCAAATGTGGAAACGGGTTGGCAATTTAATTAAACGGTCTCCGCGGCACTCACAAGCGGAGGCTACGTTCAGTTTATGTTCACATGGTTATCCCTGATCCGTGGATTGTGTTCAGAAATGATTCACACGTGAGTGATGTGTATGGCAGAATGAATATCACAGTATTTAGAAACAATTTGCATTTTGACTGAAACTTACAACATGTTTTGCTACGCCTACGCGACCAATCGCGATGTGTTTCTTGGGTTAGGTACATTCAACACAGAACAGCCTACTAGTCTATATACGTTTGTGTTTGCGTAGTGAGCTCATAGGCCCGAGGTGACCAGACGTCCCCGATTTTCGGGGACAGTCCCCGATTACAGTGTGCTGTCCCCGATGAACGAGTGTCCCCAAAAATGTCCCCGATTCGTCAAAATGTTCAGGAATTTCGAAAATATCCCACATTATTAGTAAAATAATTGTAAAAACAAAATTTAGTCAAGTGTGCAGTCGCAGAACGGAACTTATAACCAGCACTTCAGGTGGGCCAGTGTAAAGTGGAAACACTGTTAAGAATATGCTAGATCGATCTAGCCTAGCACTCTTTCGACCGTATAAATGGCAGCTACGGCGACACAACGACACTTATAGTGTGCGCATGCGCAAATCACAAGCTCTCAGAGAACCACGTAAAGTAAGTGGATTTCATTTAAGAAAAAGCTACATTTTTGAAAATAAAATTGATTTAAAAAGTGCTTCAAAGTCACACCATTTTACATCTAAGCACCTTAGGCACTTGAAAATTAAACCCCTCCCCCATATCAGTCACGCAATAAATGTCCCCGATTTCAGTCACGAAAATATGGTCAGCCTTGTCTGTAATAGGGCGCGAAATTCGTCGATAAGTTCGCAGACAGTCATCAGAATAGGCGAATTAACCTTCGCTAGACTGTTTGAGTGAGCCCTAGAAAGTGCAAAAGAAGGGCCAGAAGGGGGAATGATAACATCTTTTGTTGATTGGGGGGGGGGGTGGTTACACTCCCAGGCAAGTCATATATCATGCTGATCATCTTTGAATACTGACAGAAAGAGCATAGTCTATTCAGATTTTGAAAGAGATTATCGATGACTTTTTCAGTGATCTGTTTTATCGTTAATAATACCTATGTGGAAATAACATAAAACTTCAGCTAACTAGAGTGACCATCTGTACCCTACATTGCTGACACAATACCCGATTTGCCACAGTTTGTCATGCAAACTGTTTGGTATGTCTTTTGTACTAGCTTAGTCTGCCCAACCAATGAGACCCTTCGCCCCCCTTTGCCCCCCCCCCCCCGATGGAAAAGTCTGGCTACGCCACTGCCTGTGTTATTAATAACGTGTTTAGTATATCAGTATACATAGCTTCACACCATTACTGTCACATGCACGTACTTACCAGTACGATCATCGCTTTTGGGTTTTATCATCCAGAGTAGAATTTAAGTCCAGAATCCTATAATCCTTAAATGAAAGATGAAAATCACGAAAAAAAAGAACGTACGGAAACAGGAATGAAGAACATCCAATTGACAAGATGGCGTCGTGAAGGTCATGTGACGTTCTAACATACGATCCTGGATGCTAAATAGATATCGGTAGGAATCAGTCTATAGTTTAACTGGTTTCAAAGTTCATATTTTATAATTTACACAGACAAAGACTTTATTTGATAATCCAATTCATATCTGATATTTATGCCTTGCTGTGTTTATTCTGTCATATCAGCCGTTCTAAAGTACCTGCTGTACGTATATGCATTGTTCTCAGTTACGTCTATTAATACGAAACCACTGTTTCCAAGTTTCCGATGCACTTTGGCCTATGCGCGTAATATGCCTGTTAAGTACTCAAACGGTGTATAGATGAAACAACAAGCGGCGATGGCCAACTCTGATATGTCTTGACAAGAAATCTACAGACTGGTTAACGAAAATTAAAACAACGTAAAAACACTGTTAATTACACAGATATAAAAAAAGGAAAGAAATTATACACAATTTAACAAAAGAGAGTGTAGATATAATGAGCTATCGAGCGGGATTCTAACAAGATTAGGATTGCAAGGGTCCGTGATTAAAGTCCCATTCTAGAAACAAATAGCATTTTGCTCTGTTCAGATTGATCGTCCGGGTCAGTTCTCCGTTGTTGATTAACTTCGAGACAGGATTTCAATGAACGGAAGAACAAAGTTATAGTTGAAGTCATCAACAATGCCTGTTATATATGAACGGATTTGATGTTTTCAAATGATTGAATCATGTGAGAAAATTGAGAATATATATTGTTTTTAATTTAAAGAACTTTATATGCTTCAGTTAGGCGACAATATGACGCAGTAGCGCAATAACGTTCACAGGATACCAAAGGTGTGTATGTAATGGGGGAGCTGCAGGAGCGTAGCGAGGATTTTGGAAGGGGTGAAGATTGTAAACAAACTATCTAAGCGTAGCACCACTTGTTGGCGTGAAGCGTACAAGAACATTTTGGCCAAAAATGCCTCCCAGATTGCTGGAAAAGGCACTTCCCAGGCCTTGTATGTTGCATCTAAGCATTTTCTATTTTGAAATTACTAGCGATATCATAATAAAAATTAAAAAATGATCAGGGGGAGGGGTGGTCGCCCCTTCGCGCCCCCACTCCCTTGACTGCGCGCACATGGGGAGCTGGGTATCGTATACTTTCTAATGTTTAACGTGTTGGAGCCTGAACCTTTGTGAGAACCTGCCCGGAAAGAGAAATATAAATTTAGACATAAAACTGTGCACTGTGCAATATATTTAGACCAGGGAGCTGCTACTCTATAACGCAGCTCCCTGTTTAGACTATAAAGCAGGTCCATATAAGTAACACTTAACGCAATGTTTACTAATAAATGATAACATAATAGTAAGGGTGATGATACAACCGTATCAAGGGTCCAATTCTCACCAAGATAATTGCAACTATCCACGGAGTGAACCATTTCCCAACGACTGGCGATCTGAGATGTGACCATGACCCACATGCATACACCTTCACCATTGCGCCCGACTGTAGATCCGAGGTAAGGCCATTGTCCACCTGCCCTCCGCCACCCATTGTGCACTCCACTGCAGGAGCGTCGAATGCCAGGTCCGGTCCCGAGGACAATGCCGGGCCCCCTCTTTTCACAGGTCACATAACCTATAATGTTTGTTGCAGCTCCTGTACTTCTCCCGGGCACGTAATATGATTACGAGGCCCCCAGACGGCAAAATGATGCTATAGTTACATCACGTCAACTCCTATGTATACGACTATGCTTGCGTGTGTTATAAACTCAGCAACATTCCACATCATTTAGGGGAGAGGAAGGGAGAAGAGGGGAAGGAGAAGAGGGGGTTGGCTGTGAGTGGAAGGGGAGGGTGAAGCAAGGGGAGGGTAGGGGAAGGGAGGAGGCACGTGTTCCCCTTCTCCCAGTGGCTACGGTACTATATGTATGTGTGTATGTATGTTTCTTTTATTTATCCTCCTGCAAGCAAGAACTCGCGAAGAAGCCTCATTGGCTTATCCAAGTCGCAAGCTGACCGAAGCCAGTCTCTCTATTCATATTTTAACGTCCATAATTATGAATTGTCAATTGTCATCAATTCTGTAACTGGACAACATACATTAATCTTGGAGAGACTTAAACCGGGACCTTACGATTGGAAGGCATCGGCGTTAACCACTGAGCTATCACTCCTAGCTAACACTGAGCTAACGCTACTATATATATTCACTGTACACAATAGTACGTATATAAGCAGGCATATCAGTGAATCAAATGAGCTGTTTATAATAGAGACGACAGCCGGTACCACGTGACGCAGGGAACTTTGTCTTTATATCGATATGACCTATAAACAATATATAATGTCCCGAATTTTAGGCCTTCATTATTCAATAAAGTCATAGGCTATATCTAACCCCAATTCCTATTTTGTAACGTCTGGACACATGCTGCATCAGCAGCACTGGGGCATACCTACCACAGCCAAATTCTAAGGTAGCTATAACTAATCACCTACAAACGGCCGCCAATATCATCAATACAAATTCATGGACTGTCGTAATTTATATTATAATATTTCTTTCTCTTTCAAAAGACTAGATTCCTTGTATGTGTACACAATTTGACCTTTTACTGAACTAAGATACTATTAGATGTCACTAAGGGTTTTAGAAAACTTCTCATCTGAATTGCTTTCTCATTAAATGACCACTAAAATTGCCGGTGAAGAAATTGACCAGCGTAAACTTGCGTGGAGATTGACAAGGGTCTCACTGTTCCACGTGTGTGGCTTGAAAGTATGTGGTGTCATTTTTCCCAGTATGTATCAGCCACTCAATTTGGGGCAAACTACCAAAGGCAGATGACTTTAATTTCACCTGACTATGATCGTGTCCGCTAAAATTATACGATATTTTAATCGTTTCCATTTGGGAGTAAACGACAAGCTAGTCTTGGCCAAGTCGTTTGTAATACTCTTGTTCTCGTGTGTAAACTGTTCATGCCTCAGAGTCCGTGTCTGCCTACCACAAATGTGCTTGCCCATTGTATTTTACATGCCCGATGATCTGTCCGATTTTACCTCCATGGTCCGATACAAACACTCTACACTCTAAAAAAGATGGGTAATATTTTCTGGGCAAATGCTCGGTTGGGGAGTTCTTTAACAATATTGGGCAAAATCCCTGCTCTATGTGTTGACCAACTTATAGTAAAACAGAATTTAGTAAACCGCTGTGCAAAGTGAATGGAATATACCCAACATTTGGTAAGCGTCCCGCCAAATCTAAAGTCACTGGTACTGACTGGGGCGACGCGCACATCTGCGACGAAAAAATGAACGTTTTGCCTATACATTTGTGTGTGTTTGCGTGGACAAACACCGTACGTTACGTATCATCGCATAGCTCATACATACAGTGTAGATGACGAGTGTAGATGAAAATATAGAAGATTGGCAGGCCTATCGAAGAAATCCTACAAAAATGGGGGGTTGAAGAGCTGATAGACAAGTTTCAAGGTAAGAATGTACTATTGAAGAGCAGGCTAACAAAATTACAAACCTATATTATGTTGATATGAAAATGATGTAAATATTGGTATACAAAGAGATAGCGTCAGGTAAGGTCGAAAAGCATAATGAGTAACGTTACTCGATAGGTCAAACGTAACTTAACTAGTGTAGCCTAGGTCCAGATTAGGCCTAGCTTTTGGCTATATTGTTATACTACTACTAGTAGTAGCTGCAACGATCGAATTGGAATTGTATTGATGTTAATATTGACGAAAGACATTGGGACCTAACTTGACACCAGATAACCGTGCATGAAATTCATTAATGTACAAGTTCCAAGGGTACGTAGATAGTAGGAGTAGTGTACGTAGTACTTTTCTAGCCTACGTACTTAGCCTATGCTACTGGCCAACTAGCACAAGTTTAACGTTAGGCTATGCCAAATTTGCTCAATCGAATTTGTACAAATTAAGCTACCAAGCAAACCCTACCGTCTGACGTTAGGTCTAGTAACCTAGGGTTGTGCCCAGGAATTTTTAAATTTAGAATTAGCGAACTGGTTGTTATTCTAGTGACAAATTGGGGAAGGGTCAAAACGAGGGGAAATGTCAACTCGAGTCAAACTCAACGTGAGAGTAGGGGGATGGAAGTCAAATTAAATTTGCTCAGTATCAGATACCAGATTATGCTACTTTTGGAGCCCTTAAAACTGACGATGTCTTTGAATATTTACTTCAAGCATAACCACTTAACGTAGTTTAAGCCTGTATTACCCTAGCCAATACATTGTAACTTAAAAAAAAAATGGTAAGATTGAGAACAAATCCTGTAGGCCTAGGCTATGGGCATAGGAATAGGGCCAAGTTAGTTTAGTGATCACTATATGTGCACCAGTTAACTGCTTACTTGCTTGAAGCTAGCAGCCATTAAGACTAAGAGCAGCCACTAACACTGTAACAGCATTCATCATTTCATCATTGATATTGAGCTATATATGCATCAGAGTACTGTCTGCGCTTGAACTTAGTGGCCGCTAGCTTCAATGAGGCAAATCGCTTGCATATAATGACAAATGCAGTATTCAGATCCAGTAACTAACGGTACGTACAGTAGGTCACATGCAAAGCTCGCCAACGATAATAAGCTAAGCCTATGTAGGTTAACTATATATGAACTGATGCTTTAACGATGCAAACTACCACAATAATTTAGAACGTAAGATTGATTTAATACTATACACAACATTTTAAGTGTAGAATTTCAAAATTTCTATCAGTAATTGAGTAATATAGGTTAGATATTTGAAGTTTTCCTTGCACCAGATGGATATAGTGAACAGCGTAATTGGCGATTTTATAGTGCTGGGTGAAAATGTTCAGTGCTGGGCGGATAGATTTCTATCATCTTTTGCAGGATAGTGGTACTGTAGGTACATATTACATATTGAGTAACATCATCCAGATGAACACCTAAAGTTGTATATAACAGCATTAACAAGCCTGTCCAGTTCATTTTGCAGTCAGCATACAAGAGTAAGTGCAATAAGCCCACACAAAGCAAAAACAATTACATAGAAGTTACTTTACAATTCATTTCTCAGCACCAGTAGCACCTGAAAATGAAGAAGAACTTGTTATGATGAATCAATGGCTTAAATACAACAAGGAACCTGAAGACCAAGTTACTGTTTTCATGGGGAAAACAGCTTTCTACCGCCAAAAGAGAATAAAAGAAAGTCTGGGGAGTGTTAACACCACCATTGCTGAGTTTTTGTGATTGTTGGACCCAGGAATGGTAAAATTCTATTAATTACTTTGCTTTTTTTTTAATGATTAATATGATTGCACCTGACACTCATTCCAGCCAAGTTAGGCATTTTCATATATTTTTTTATCTTTAAAGACAGCTGGCTATAGACAAATTTGATTTGTTTTTGTAAGGCTTAAATGAAAGTTGTGTATGTAAAATCTGCAGGTAATCTATGTTCTTACACATTGAGGGGGAATAGAAAAGCAGAATGCCAAACAGTGTTCACTGATAGTTTGTTCTCATGAAACCATCGTTACCCTGGGTTACTTTATGTATGTTGTTTGGCTGTTAATGGTCTGAAATAATTATCATTAGTTATCATTTAATCCACAAATAATTGGGTTCCACAATAACTATTTTCTAAGCTTTTTAATGTGTGAGTCTTTCCATGTATAGCATGCAGCTGTTCCCAAAAAGAGTCATGTTCCACTGGTGACTTAAAAAAACTATTTCATTTTCATTTTAGATTGAGCAAGACTTTGCATTGCTGTATCCATCAAGATCAACAAACTCTATCAAAGATGGGAGAAGGTGGCAAGAAAAGTTATTTTATACAGCCAACAGCTAAATTGGAGGGAGGTCCTAGGTATGTAGAATACAAAAATTGATGACCTCACAAAGGGTAAGCCTAAATATACAAAACAAACAGACATATGTTGACTTGTTGGTCCATCAAATTTGATTCTCATGAGCTGTAGGTACATGAATGGTGATATCGACAGTAAAGTATGCTCACTGCTTTGTACTTAAAATACGGTTCCTGCAATTAATAGTATGCTGCCTCTCATTGGTGATTGCTGTTCAAAAATCAAGGAATAGAGCCTTTTAATTGTTGGACAATTGGAAGAAACCTTTTAAATGGTTAATAATGAAGTCTAACATTGGGTTAAGTTTTAGGGGGACTCCAAGTCTGTGGTACTCTCACATCGGCAAGGCAATATTTCCATCTTTACATCAATGAGGCAATGTAAATGGCACATGCATGTCAGTGACAACCCTTTATCA
Organism: Apostichopus japonicus; assembly: GCF_037975245.1. Lineage (NCBI taxonomy): Eukaryota > Metazoa > Echinodermata > Holothuroidea > Aspidochirotida > Stichopodidae > Apostichopus > Apostichopus japonicus. Next base: position 6,438,655 of record NC_092577.1, read on the forward strand.
GACTGTGTCTCTGTGAATCTGTCCATGCACATGCACCATTGTGTGTTGATATATGATCATATCTTGTGAGGTTGTTATCCTTAATTTATTCTTGTTAATAGAAATAGGTCACCAGCCAGAGGTCAAAATCTGCAAAGTGCCTCTTCTAGAGACTATACAAAAATTGTCACGTAATGAATATTTGGAAACTTGGTTGTTTAACGTTACCAAGGGTTAGAATGTATACTGCTTCTCTCATTACTACAATGAAAGTTAAACAATGAAAGTGATTCTCATAAACAGAAAGTGAAGTTTTTTCATGAAGATGGCAAGAGTCATTTAAGAAATTTTAAAGGGTGCCTAAATATTATATTTTGTATTCTGCAGAAATTTAACTAGCCAGTTTTAAGGGGTGAATAATTAACAGTTTAACTGTTTTTATCTTCACAGAAGACACAAAGAATCTGGCCTTTTCCCTGTTAGCTATCATATTCAGAAGTGGAAGGAGTGGAAAGGGTAGAAAGGGTCACTACTCAGCAAATGATTCAGTAAACTGCTTCATTGATGTGCAACCAGTAAGTTTTTCTACATCCCCACTTGAATGCATGGCTCAAACAGCAGGTTTGAAATAGTGACTCAAATAACTCAGACTGGGAAGCTCAGATCTCATATTTGATGTGTATATCAACCATATTCAGTGAAAGAAGTCTATCCCTTTTTTTGGGGGGTGGGGGGGGGGTCAAACGTTATTTGAGGTCACTGGGTAAAACTTTTGAAAGTTTTCTTGACAGCTCCAGTAAAATGGGGAGCTTAGAGGGATCTCAAAATTGTTGAAGACTGCTCATTTATATTTACATTTATATTTTATATGTATATGTGTGTGTGTGTGTATATATATATATATATATATATATATATATATATATATATATATATATATACATATATATATATATATATATACATATATATATATATATATATATATTCATAGCTACATGGTTTTTTACATTTGTGTCATTTCATGAAATTGTGGATAACTACAATTCTTAAAATATTGCATTTTTCTTTCTTTTCATAGGAAGTGTTTGACATAGACCAACATGTAAAGACCCTCAAAGCAACAGAAACCCCACAGCCATTTGTTGTGTGCAGGGGAAGTCGGATAACTCCATCACAAACTTATGTCATCATAGAAGGGAACGCACTACCTCAGCAGTCACTCATGAAAGCTATTGACGTATGCTTTAAGGCCATTTACATATTTGACATTGAATATCAACCAATGTGTAAGATTGCATGGCAGTTTTTGCAGGTTGTGATCTATGACTTCACTGAGGCAAGCATCACAAGTTCCATTCGAAATCTGCGTGCATTCATCGCATCAGATTCAAAGTAGTTCTTTATTCCTAACTATTCATTGTATTTATATCATGCATTACATCTTGATAGAACAAATTTAAAGTGTAAATACTGTGTAAAATTACAGATGATTTTTCTTAACTTCCATTGTTCTATTACTTAGCTTTCATGGCTTGGCGTTCAAGGAATTTGGTGAAGTACAGTATCAGTTAACTTGGTTTCATCATTCATGGTTAAGTGTTTGCCATTTTATTTCATACTGAATCAGCCAAAAATAATTTGTTTTAATAGATTATATTCATTAACACCATCACAGTAATGTCTTACAAAATCAGTTAATATTTCGGAAAACCTGTGCAACATGTACTAACATGACATGATGGTACCCCTAGCTTTGGTTTAGCATCACAATGATCTGGTGTTAGCTAACCAGTCTCGTTCCAACAAAACTAAAATGTAATTGAACATGCTGAAACATAAGATATGTGTTTCCACCTGTGCTGCCTACATTTGGATTAGTTTTCTATTACTGATAGAAGATTTAATATGGAAATCAGCCTTTTGTCATCTTTTAAAGCTTATCTAGACTTGTGCCAATGAGTGGACGAGAGTAGCATGCTACAATAGCAATGGGTGAACGAGAGAAGTATGCTACAATAGCAATGAGTGGACGAGAGAAGCATGCTACAATAGCAATGGGTGGATGAGAGTAGCATGCTACAGTAGCAATGGGTGGATGAGAGTAGCATGCTACAATAGCAATGAGTGGATGAGAGCAGCATGCTACAGTAGCAATGGGTGGATGAGAGTAGCATGCTACAATAGCAATGGGTGGATGAGAGTAGCATGCTACAATAGCAATGGGTGGATGAGAGTAGCATGCTACAATAGCAATGGGTGGATGAGAGTAGCATGCTATAGTAGCAATGGGTGGATGAGAGTAGCATGCTACAATAACAATGGGTGGATGAGAGTAGCATGCTACAATAACAATGGGTGGATGAGAGTAGCATGCTACAATAGCAATGGGTGAATGAGAGTAGCATGCTACAATAGCAATTGGTGGATGAGAGTAGCATGCTACAATAGCAATGGTTGGATGAGAGTAGCATGCTACAATAGCAATGGGTAGATGACAGTTACATGTTACTATGACAATTGATTGACAGTAGTAGCATGCTACAATAGCAGTGGGATGTGATAAGTGTATTTTTTCTTCATGATTTCATCTGTTTTATCTGCTTTAAATTTGTTTTGATATGCTGCTTCAAGAAAGTAGATGTTAAATAAATCATTCGACAATACACTGTGTTGTTAGATCTGTCTTTTTGGTTTGGTGTATGCTGTACTTGTTCACAATCATCCAACCTTCCATGTTCATCCCACCTATTTTAATTTTTATCATTCAACATTTTTGTGTATAGTCAGTAAAAAACGGTGAAATAGTGAAATACCTGTATTGATCATTATGAATATATTGATTAACTATCCATTACCCAATAAAGGGAGAAAAACTGCTTAAATAATGTCGAAATATCGACCAATAAATAGCCCTATGTTGCCCAATTAGTAGTAAAGGATACCCAACCATATGATATGCGTATTCAACATTTCGCCAACAAATGATAAACATTGCCCAACAGGCCAGTTGGGTAATTTCTTAATTACTATTTATGGGTAAAATAATATGCCCAACTATGAGTAAAAACATTACCCAGCGGCATTTGGGCAAAAAATGCTCAACAGTTGGTTGGATACATACTTCCCCAGCGTTGGTTAAAAATTGGGCAAAAAAATTGACCAACTTTTTTAGAGTGTAAAGCGTTTCTTTCGAGATCCGGGCTTTAGGAATCACAACTTGGTTTCGAGTTAGTTAGCGTCATGTTTGATCTCTGGAGTAGGGTAAATATGTCACCAAAACAGAACTAGTATTGTTCGATATATCTGTTCGGCAGATGGCTTTAATTTCACCTAACTAAGATCGTGTCCACTAAAATTATACGATATTTTAATCGTTTCCATTTGGGAGTATACGACATGCTAGTCTTGGCCAATTCGTTTGTAACACTATTTTTCTCGGGTGCAAATTGTACATGCTTCAGAGTCCGTTTCTGCCTACCACAAATGTGCTTGCCCATTGTCTTTTACATGCCCGATAATCTGTCCGATTTTACCTCCATGGTCCGATACAAAACACTCTAAAGCGTTGCCGCAGGCGTTCTCTGGGAAGTGCAGCAAATAGATACGGGAAAATAGCTTTGTGAAAAAGAAAGGTACACTAGGCTGTACATACGAGGCCACACTCAATATTACAGGGGCGGATCCAGGGGGGCCCGGGCCCCCCTTTTTGAAAATCCTGATTTTTTTAACCGCGTTCGAGGGAAAGGGCCCCATGCGTGATCAGTGGCGTAGCCATGAAATAGGCTGGCCCCCCACTGGCCCCCCACTGGGAATGGGGTAAAAAAAAATGTTGTAAAAAAATAAAAATAAGTGCGATTCACTTATATTTTTTGTTCAATAATTTGGGAAATAGAGTTACACAATTATCTCGTCTGCATCTGGCAGAATAAGAATAATACAATATCTGCAGTAATCATGAGAATGGTCACACAGCATGGCATGGCAATGGTCGATGCGACGATTGCGACCATATACCAAGAAACTTGTTGTGCTGCGCGATATCGATATCTGCTGAAAATATGTTCAGTGCTTCCACCTAGCGCAACAATCTATCAAAAGATTGGCTCCGTTTGTACTGAGACGAGGTATCAGGTTTTCATATATTGCCTAGAGTCAAATGAATATATGCAGGCGCGGATCCAGGGGGGGGGGTCCATGGGGTCCGGACCCCCCTGCTCTTGGCCAAAAAAAAGAGAGAAAAAATAAATAAATTAAACGCCAATTTTAAACATGTAGGACGTCAGAAAAGCGGTTATCCTCACAAGTCATCCAGGTGTGTCTTTTCCATCAAATGAACTATAGTGTGCACGCGTGCTACACGTGCCAAAACTGCCTAACAATCTCAATTTTCAGAACGAAAAGTTTCAAAATTGAGGTGGTGTTCGATTTTTTTCGGGCGGTGAGGTTACAGAGCGGTAGGCTGCTAGGATGCGCTAACCAATTTTTCATGAGCAAACCCCTCACCCTTCCAGAATCCTGGATCCGGCCCTGCATCAAACAGTGGTGACGGAACGGGAGCGGATTGGGGGCTAAAGGAATTATGATTTTTTGTATCATCTCAACTCATCTGATATGTAATACCATATTTCATAGATTGTTTTTTTCTCATCAATTGAGAAATTGCAGACATGAGATCCATATTTTCAGGCTAGGTACATGCTGCTTAGAATACTCGGGAAGTGCCGTTTCCGGCCATCTGGGGGGTTTGTAAAGCCAACAATTTTCTTGTACGCTCCGCGCCAACCGATGATGGTGCTCCGCTTAGGTAGTCTTACGTTCAGGCGCGGCTGGACCAGTCAGACCCCCCCTGTCACAAATCCTGCACCCGCCCCTGATATGTCATTGAATATTCCACAAAACAACTTTTTTATGCCCACGAAACTGTCGAAACATGATTTGCACTACTGGTAGAGAGAAAAAATATTGGGAATTCTGAATTTCCTGCAAACATGCGGCTGTTCCTGTTCAATACTCACTACTGTATCACCTTAAAAAAGATGAGTGGAAATAGTTTCTCCAGGACCGTATCGTATCGTGGGTATCGAGTGCGTCTGATATACGAACGTACGTAGTACGTACGTCTATGATGATATGCACTGTACTGTACTGATAAAAACATAGGTGAATTTCACTCCATGGGAGTGATCACTGAGCACATTCCGGTATAAGAGTGAATTTCCACTCCATTGGAGTAAATCTTAACTCCTAATAGAGTTATATTCACTCATATTAGGAGTTAGGGTTAACTCCAATAGAGTTAAATTTCACTCTTAATTTGAAGTGCGCCGAGTGATCACTCCAATGGAATGAAATCCACTCATTTGTTTTTAGAGTGTTGCTAGATATATGAAGAAGAAATTTACATACCAATACATGTTATCGGTCATCGATTGGCACAAAAAGCCAGATTCTGATGACAGCTGCCTCAAGAAACCCAATAAATGGCCTAATTAGCACCGAGCCACCAATGTGGACCATTACCGAAACATCGATGCGTGTTAGTCTTCCATCCCCTTCCTCTAATGCTATTTAAGTCCACATGTGGGGCATATCCTGCAAACCTACCGGTAGCCCACAGGGGTTTGAGTTGGGAGAAAGGCCTTGACACCTTGAAACGACAAATGATGCCAACTTCCCTCAAGTTAAAAGTCTGGCTGAGTTGGCAAGGCCAGTCAGCATGAAAGAGAAAAAAACTTTTTTTGCATTTCTGTCACCAAAGTTGCACATCTTTTTGGTTGCTATTTTGCCTCACAGGTGCCATCTCCTGCGATCTGGGGGGTGCTGAAATCTCAAATTTTCTCTGGACGCTCCGCGCCAACCAAGGTGGCGCTCCGCTTAGATAGTAACCTCCGGCCCCCCAACAAGAAAGAACAGCCCCCCATGGCCCCACTCAAAAAATCCTAGCTACGCCACTGTGCGTGTAAGTTTTTTTGTAAAATAAATTTGCAAAAAGAGTACACCATCATTCTGATAAAGTGAAGGTGAGAGGGGCACTCTTACTGCATCAATAGTCTCCATCTGGATCAAGGGGGCATCCAAGATGAAATGGCCTGGAGTAGCCTGGTAAAAAGTAGTTTGCATCACCACCTACTCCCCAAAGACGTAAATCCCAGCTCATTGCTCGAAATTGCAAATATATGCCCGGCAAACCATGAATACATGATTTATTGGAAATAAATTTTACTCCAAACTTTCACGAAAAGTAGCACCAGATTTCACTGAGGACCTCCATATTTTGTGAAATTTTCCAAAGGGGGAGGGCGGCACCCACTCCCCTTAGACCCCTCCCCCAGGACGACGATTAGGCATTTTCCATCTGCCCGCCCCCCCCCCCCCCCCTTCGGCGAAATCCTGGATCTGCCACTGTATCAGACTCTATTTGCAAAGCATTTGGTACTTAACCTTCATTTCTTTCGGAAAGAATCATATAAACTTCCAAATAATTGCAAGCGATGTAAGGATTAAGGTATAAACATGCACAAAACTACGCACATGGGCGAGAGCTCCACTGAGTACCCTGCTATCGGTACGGCGTATGTTCGCTATAAAGCCCAGAGCCGTATATAGAGAGAGTTTGGCCAACCATGTAACCGATTTGGATTGGTCGAGAGGGAAAACGCCCACACAGGGTGGTAAAATAGGTCCACTTGAAAACTTTATAGCAGACGACACGCATACTCACAGTGTATAGACTATCGTTTGTGTACACGAAAAAAGTACGAAATTATGAAAGAAATGGTGCTGGGGATGCTGCAATCGGTCAGAACATGGATATTGTTGTTTGATTATCCGACTGACCATAAAAGAAGAGGAATTTTTTGGAAGTAGAAAGAACAAGATGGAGATCTAATGAAAAAGAAGTCTGTGTAGCCTAGGCCCATACTAGCCATAGGCCCTAGTGTAATACGAGTAATGTACAAGCAATGCGAGAATTTTACGTTCAGACTGGTTTCTGTAATTACATGCATGGCTATTCTCTCTCGTTTTACGATCCACAAATTCGATTTCATTATGCCAGCTCTCCTAATCATAGGCATGGCAGTTTTCAGTCGCACATATAGTTATCCTAATTCCTAGTTATTGTATGCCTAGTCTAAAAAAGTATCACTTCTAGTTTAATGTAAAAGGGTGGGCTAGCCTCTAGGCATCACGTAAAGCCCTAATCCTTAGTTAAGCCCGAAGCATAAGTTAAGCCTGGGCTTAGTTAGACCTGGACCATTCTTGCTATTACTACAACTGTTATAGCACATTACATAATATAGCACAGTATAAGGCCCAATTAAACTAGGTCTAAGGAAAACAAAGTAGCCTAGGCCTAAACTAGTTAGGCTAGGTCTATACTCATTGGCAACTTGTGGGTTGTGTACACATACAGGCCTAATTATATAGACCGTTTTAGTATGCCATAAACAAGTGCCCAAATGGTTAAATGATCTTGGTTTGTGTTAATTGTCAGCATTGGCCTAGCCTTTTTAGGCTAACATGAATTCAGCCTAATTTTTTCTTCTTCAAAAGTATAGCCTAGGCCTTGGTTTAATTTGGATGCAGTTAACTATCATTTATCAAAGTTGCATCAGTACCTCCTTATTCCCTTAATTGACACCCACATTGACGATTGAAGTTAAAAAAAATCTTTTTAAATTATCTTTAGACAGTAAATTTTAACTCCCTGAATTTCAGGACTTTTTTTTACAAATCAAAGGTGACATGTGCTCTGAAGAAAAACTCCTAACAAAAAAAGCCACAGTTAGCAGACTGTGATAATGACAAACCTGGTGAGTGACTACTAGACTGAAATCCAGTTCCTGCAACCACAGCAATAAAGTCTTTGTTTTAATCAATGCACTTGTGTGTTTGAAACTTTCAAATGGACACTCAATGGCAGTTGGTTAAGATATAAGGTTTTACCTTCATCATGGAGAGTTGAAGGGAATCTGCCTCATCATCTGAATAATGGACTCAAGGATAGCAACAAATCATGATTGGATAATGATTTTGAGCAAGTAAATATCTGGCAATTTGAAAGTTTGTATTATTTTTTTACATATTATTTAAGCTGTTTAGCTCACACACAAGCAAATGCTCAAGTGACAACAACCGATGCAGTATATTTAAAGGTATTGAAGACTTGCCCTAAACCGCATGCCGCGCTCTGAAAAAGTTTACTTTCCGTTGCTTGCAAGTGAAGTTTTTTCTGTGTCGCTACAAAATGCAGACAGTAATGAAACCTGATACCTTGTTATCTTATATCTAGACCTGAGATGTCCACGCTGCTATGTGCACTGTGTTGTGGGTATTGACTGTGATGTTTGTATTGACTGTACACTAATGTCTATTTACAGATGGTAGCAAGCTGTATGTGTATTTTCTGGGATCAATGGTGGTGTCTAACACTTCTGTTACACCGCATTCGAAACTAGGTCAGATAACCGGCATGAGATGTTCTTTGTGCGGGAGTCTCCACACCCTTTAAGGAGAAGTATTTATATCCCATTAATAGAGAAAGATTTATGTTTCAATTGGTAGCATGCAACTTAAAATTTAGCAAACATTAGATACAATCAAACAATAACAAGGTTCATTTACAAGGTAATCTACTGCCCTTTATTTCACATTAGTCTGTCACATCAGAAGGTCACAGCTTTCAATAATTATACAAACAAATTCCCTTGATGGGTGCTTCGTTAGATTCCTGCAATTTTCAAGTTTATCAATGTAATAAGTTCTGAATGTGGCAATGTGGAGAAGCTTTGGGATAATCTGTGGATAAGACTGCCAGACTATCAACAAGATTCCACATCCATGCAACTCCAACTGCTTCCTTCACCTCCTTGCAGATGTACCACATGTCCAAAAAAAAGTCAGCATTGGTTAATGTAATTAAAATCTGGCTTCCTCCTGAGCTGGCAAATACACATGAATTGTCAAGTACAGAGGTCAGTGTGAAACCACTGAAAGATCTTCTCAGCTTTCAAGAAAACAAAGACTTGAAGCCAAATTGACAGAGGCCACACTGATACCATTCCACTCTCATAAGATGAAGGTATCACACACACTTCATTTTGCTTCTGCGATGCAGTGCCTGGTAGACTGTGAGGGTCACCCAATGGATGTTTTAACAACTGCCTGGTTTATAGAGCTCTGCAACAGATAATTCATCCTAATGTCTAGTCGTCATCCTGTCATGGCCTTGAGCAAGTTGAACCCACTTCAACACAAAGCAGCTATTGAATTCTTGTCTAGGTACTGTCAAATCCACATCACCATCATTGCTGGTTCCAGTTACACTGACCATGATAAAAGAGTACAATGAGGGTTTTTTAATTCACCCAACAGAGCTTGCATTCCAGTACCTTTGGGCAGCTGAAAAGATATTCAGAAATTGTTATATATGAGTGTGTTTGTATGCATGCATATGTGTGATTTTCTTGCTTTACAGAACAGCTCCATTTTGATAAGCTATGTAACGTGGAAACTGCCAATCATATGTTTGAAATAGGACAGGCTGAAACGATTCTTAAATGAAAAGCTTAACGACTTCTTGCATTTTTATACATCACTGTTCAGGTAAGGCCAGTAAGGGCAGTATGAAGAATAAGTAACAATTAATAATTATCATTATGGCCATTTGCTGTCTGCATAATAACAAACTGAATGATGTCATCAGCCCTGTGCTCAGTTGACAACACTGACAAGTAGGCACACTATGTCAGTGTGATCCATAAAACCTTATTAAGGACATGACCGTATAGTATATATGTTAATGGAAAATACATAAGCTACAACATACACCAGTATTCAGTTGTTGCAGGTTTTTTTTCTCGACAGACCCATTCAATCTGTTGCACCTACTATAGCCTAGTACTACATTCCTGAGAAATTAACACAATATCAGTCTTAGGTTTGCCCACAGACTCCCAACTATTGCTAACTCCTACACTCAAGTATATAGTTTAGTTTAGTAGAAAAAAAGACCAGGAGAGACATTCAAGTCCCCATTAAGGGCCCTAAGGCTATATGAGAGGAATAAAACCGAGGACATCAAATGTCATACCCAATTACAATGCTTAATGTACTCATCCAAAGTATTCTTAAACCCATTCACACTACTTGCAATTCAACCTTCTCAGGCAAACCATTCCATCCATTCACAACCCTTGTATAAGTTGTATTAGACTTTAGAGAAAAAGTTATGCCGAATATTAATCCTACTATGTAACTTCTGGAGTTTAATACAATGACCTCTGGTACAACTACTTTTTGGCAAACCTGAAAAGATCAGTGAAGCATAAATTGTCATTTTATGTGTAGGCCTACTTTATTTAATTGAAGGATCTATTAATGTAGGCCTGATGCTATAGTTGTGCGTCGGTAATCTAGCCTAGCCAGGACTGTGATGTGTGCTTTTCGTTTGTATGACTAAAGTAGGACTAGTAGTATGAGGCGTAAAATAAAACAAGTGTAATGACAGGTTTTCAGCTAGTTTTCTATGCATTTCAGGTGTGAAGATAAACGTAAATGTCATTAACTAACGCATACTCTAATTCATTACCTGATATCCATTTTGTTCCTCGTATGCCTGTCAAAATCTGACATTCTGAGTCGCTTCGTTTGTTCGCAACGAGCACAGTGTGCAAAGCTGCTATATATTGTGTGTGGTGTTTTTCGTGTTTCGCGCAACTGGTAACGACAACTGGACCTATTTTGATGCCCATGGTTTGCGTGTGACGTCACAAATCGTCAGTTGGCCAAACTCTCTCTATATACGGCTCTGATAAAGCCTAATCATACAGCTGTATGGACGTCGGGAATTTCCCCATAAAGGTCCTCTCGGAATCCAGCCAATCACGTAAGAGCATAGAAATTGATTGCGTAAGAGAGACCTATTGCGTAGTTAATTCATTGCGCAATGTATTTTGGTCAGAATTTCGTAGCTGAACTGGGCCTACAGTATAGCATAAGCCAATTACACTGTTTACAGCTTGTACATTGTGGCTAACCAAAACATCAATTTCTTTGTCTCAAATATCGAACAAATATGACGAAAACAGACGAAGATGACAAGAAAATTCCAGTAGATGGCCATGATGATAACAAAAATGTAAGACAACAGAACAACGTCATTGCAGCGTACGCTTCGAATGGGAAAAGAATAATTGTTTATACTTGTTGAAAGTTAAGCCTAACGTTAACTTACAGTTACAGGCCTGGCTAGAATGATGTACACTAGGCCTAAGCTCTAGGTTGTTTGTGGTAACTATAACGCTAAGGGTAAGGAGTACGTTTAAAGGCCACAGAACCTCAAGTGTCAGTACACTAAGATACACAGGCAAGGGACAAGCCTGGTTAATCATTGGTTAGGGGTATAGGTCTAGCCCTACATCATAGTACAGCACTATCAGTATGTATCCTCCTGCAAGCAGGAACTCGCGAAGAAGCCTCATTGGCTTATCAAAGCCGCAAGCTGACCGAAGTCAGTCTCTTACATTCATATTGAACGTCCATGATTATGAATTGTTTATTGTCAACAACTCTGTAACTGGACGACATACATTAATCTGGGAGTGACTCGAACCGGGGACCTTATGATTGGAAGGCACCGGCGTTAACCACTGAGCTAGCACTCCGTATAGCAAACATCAGTAGCCTTGATGTTTCAATTCAAGTTCTACCTAGCCCATATACTGTAGGACATCAAGGAGCCAAGGATATGTAATCTAAGACCAAATACATGCAAAGTATTGATCTCAAATAGACCTACCCCACAACTTTGAAGCAACACCCTCAACACCTTGGCCACCGCATCCTTATAGGGAGTCCAGTAGGGAGTGTGTGCCTACACCGTCAGGATGGTTCATGTTTTGTTTTGCCATTCCTATTAAGAACAACCCATCATCACATTGTTATTAATATGGGGCCTGATTGAAACTAAAATTTGTTTGTGATTTCAGTACTAAACACGTTATCAGATTTTTATTCTGAAAATAATTGAGCCGTTTTGCGAAAGTAAAATTTCTGAAGGGTAATATGTTTACCTAGTGTCTGAGTTGATGCAGCCAGCTACAGTGTAATCAGATTCCCATTCTTATGATAATTTAGCCATATTGTGAAAGGTAAAAGTTCTGAAGGGTAATTTGGTTACCTAGTTTGTGTGATGGTGTAGCCAGCTTCAGCATGGAGCTTTGTATTGAGGGGTGTTCTGCAATTAAGCTGATCTCTTTTCCAGCCATGTCTGAGAAAATATCTTACAAAGAATGGTTATCCTCACACAAAAAATTACAAAATAGGTGCCTGATACTCTTAACTTTGAACACATTCTACAGAGAGAGAAAAGAAAAATACAGCTGAGTGTAATTCAGATTTTTAGAGAATTATGTCTAGTATATATGTGATTTACTTTGGCTGATTTTCTTTGAAAAATGCTGTTGATATGCCAAAAATATTTAATTTTGAGAATTTCTAGACTTTGCTAAAGATATCAATTACTTCAATTTAATGCTATGTTGTTTAATTGGCTGTTAGAGGGCACTGTGGTTAAGGCAGTGGACTTGTGATCTAAGGTTTGTAAGTTTAAATCCTGGAAAGATCATTACGTTGTGTCTTTGGGCAAGGCACTTAATATTGTTTGCCTCTCTTCACCCAGGTGTATAAATGGGGACTTGTAAGGTAACTTGTAAACATAGAACTTTGTGTGCACTGGTTTGTGACTGCACCCTATGGGAAGTCCCCCAGGAAAAAAAGCAGATTCGGTGCAATTTAAGTGCCCTAGGAGGGATTGTTTGAATTGTGCACAATTTGGTGTGTGGTTCTGACAAGGGACAAGTTGTAAAGTCATTTGAGGCAGCCTTGGCCTCAAACAAGACTGTAAACCTAAAACGTTTTTTAGTACTGCATATTCAAATTTAAATAAATGCAAACGTGATCATGATGGTCTTCATAATTTCTTTGGGTTGTTTATCCAGCACAGTCGGCAGATCTATACAAGACTTGTTTTAAACATGGTAGACTGAATTGAAAATAGAAATAACTAAATTTACATTCTTTCTTGATAAACATACACGGTAGTTCAATCAGAGCGCAAGAGGAAGCCAGTTAGTTACCAATACTCTTAGCATTGAAAACTTTTGTGCGAAATAGAATTTAAATCACCCATTGGCTACTGTGTATTTTCAAAACTTACTTTTTAACTAGCTACTGTATATTGCTATGCTTATTTTCCCCTCAGTTGATCTTTCAGTGATTGCAAATGGCCACCGCATGTTTACATCTCTCCAGGTGGGCTTCACACTTTCAAATGTACATGATTATGCTATAAATTTCTGTGGTTAAGGTTGTAACTTAGGTACAGTAAATTGGGACTGTTGAAATTTGGCAATTTTAATTTTAAAGCCGTTGCTATATCTACGTAACTTTCTTTCCAAAAACAGGAGAGGGTGATGTTTAATATCAGGATAACTAGTAATTAGGTATTATACGGGACTTACCCCTTAGGCCCTTACCCCTTGTTATTCTAAAAACTTGGACAATCCTGATTAGAGATAACTTTGTTAGTGTTTTCTCTTTGGCTATATATTTAATACACTACTTCAGTACAATGGTTGTCATAATAAGTTAGTACTGCTACATTACTGAGTATTTTCCAGCAAAACTGATAAAAAAGTATTCAAATCTGTAACTGTGCAGCATGTTTTACTTTCCAACAAAAGCAAAAGGTTAGAAATTGAGAAATTTCAATATGCAACTGAAATATTTGTTTACAATACATCATGTGATAGTTACCATAGTAACTAGTTTTCTTTACCATAGCCCCCACCACTTCACCCCTTCCATATCATGCATGTTCTAGTAGTCACATCTCACGTAAGTACTGTAGAATATATGACCGGCTTCTTAATATTTTTTTCCCCCAATCATTTGTAGTCACTTGGTGGCAAAGTGAGGAAACAGGGAGGCCGTAAAGGGAAGAGAGCTTCGAAGGCAATCGATCAGAAAACAAAACTGGAGAGGAGTCGACAGAGTGCCAGGGAGTGCAGAGCCAGGAAAAAAGAAAAGTACCAACTACTGGAAGAAATGGTTGAAGGGAAGGAGAAGGATGTTCTTGATTTAAGAAAACAGCTAGAATCGGTAAGCAGGAATTACCTAAATGCAAAGGGGGTGGGGTGGGGGGGGGTGAGATTGACACAGTGGAGGAGGATGTTTTTGATTTAAGAAAACAGCTAGAATCGGTAAACGAGAATTACCCAAAGGCTCCAGGGGGGGGGGGGGATACATGGGTAAATCTTGCTGACCACTAAGAGCAACACAATAATTGGCTCAAATCGAAATATTAAATTTGCTGTTCCTTTCTCGCATATAGTGTGACACCACCATCTAACAGCATCCTGGTACCAGTTTGAAGCTAGTGGACATTATTAAATCCCAAAGAATAAAGCAACAGCACAGATTGCAGTAAAATCAATAATGCCATCTCTTTGTATTTTAGGGCATACTATTAAAGCAATTCTGACAATATGTTTATATCATTGGGATCAATTGTTGGTCTCTTTAAAATTGTCTAGCTATAGATAGAGAACTACAGTACCTTAAGGGTGTTGCATATATCGAATAAAAATTCAAAGTTTCTCAAATCACAATAGCAGTTTTGTTAACAGAGACTGTCGTAACATATGTTTATTGTGCGACCCTAGAAGGTTACTACATACTTGGTGCCAGAGTGTCTGTGTTATACCATTTCTACAGTTCCTTCGTTTATTGTCACTAGTTTGTTTCTGTTGGTGTTATTGTCATTAATTGGCTAGACTATTTATCTGCTAGTTGCCCTTTTCATTGATAAACAAAACACTTTGCATTTTCTCTTTGGGACATTGCAGTATATGCCATTATGTGAATCTTGGGATTCTTGCAAGAAGTTTGGTGAAATTCAGGATTCAAGAAGTTTGGTGAATTTCAAGTAACACATAATTTAAAGCAGCATTTTGCGTCCTTTTAGTATGATTTTTCTCAACCTCACTGATTCCACTATGCCATAACGACATACATAACTAGCTTATCTATTTAAATCTTACTTCAAATGGTGGCATAAAAGTCTAAAAATTTACAACTTTCAACTTTGTTTTTCTCCAATTGAGATATTTTCCCTTGGAATCCCAATAAACCTCGCCCATAACATGACTATTTAAACACTACGAATGTCATTGACCAATACAAAATACAACACCATGCTTGATTTGTGTACAGTCTATATGGCAGTTGTACCAGGGAGTTCCATAACAACTCCCTGGTTGTACCAACGCAAAGTCTTGAATCTGTTTTTAGCAACGGCTCATAACTAAACCTGCATCTCTGATTGGTTGAATTCAACAAGTGGGATTGGGGGAACTGTATGCGATTAATATTAAATGTGGAATTTGTCATAGACACTTTTCTCATTATCTGCAAATATCCTTAATTACTCGCCAATTAACGTTGTTGGCAGGGAAAAATTTGGCTAATATCTTAGTTTGCTGTTTTGTTATTGACATGTAAAAAACTTGATGGACATGTCAAAAAAGTAGAAAACGGAAAAATGCAAAATGCTGCTTTAAGGCTTGTTAAACCTACAATATCTCCTACAATAGATCAGTTAATATGATCGTGGATAGAACACTTCTGGTAGGAACAATTCCTTGTATCTTGTACTGGGTACAGGCACATATCAGAACATTTCTACCTACTTTATGCTAATTACTAGCAAACTATGCTTCCCTGTCTGATGTATAAAACAAAGATTCATCAGTGCTTAATGTCATTAAAAAAAAATGTTTTAATCTTGTTCCTCAAAATATATATAAATTTATGCTCTCCTTATAGTTATCTGTATTGAAGCATTTACGAAATTGGCGTTTTCTTTCCAGCTCAAAAAGCAACTGTCGAATGGAGTTTTACCGAAACCCGAGGATATCTTGCCGGTAGTAAAAGAGCAGCCATCTGAGGACCAAGTTAATTTGGAGAAGAACAGTTGAAAATATTTCTCAACCATGGACCACATGTGATACTAAACTTGCTACTTGGGTTTGACATCACCTTAATTTATCATAAAAATATGATTATTTATAGTAGATGTTGTTGAAATTATATCCACCGCTGCAGATCTAGCATTTTACCGATAGGTTTCAAATGGTCTTGCACCTTAAAGGTAGCATGGAATAGAGTTTTCTTGCCATTTGGGGAAGTTTTGCTCGATTCATTCTTTCAAAGCTTGGACGAAATGGAAGGCGGTCAAACAAAGCAGAAGATCAAGTTTCTCTAAACTATTTTAAAATAAACATTTGACTAGTCAATCTGATTTACCTACATTCAGTTAATGGAAAATTTTTGTTATCAACCGAATCCATGAAATTATGAAAATCACTTGAAGGATGAAGTTCTCAATCATCAAATCAAGAATACTACTGTAGTTTGTTTCACCACAAAATGTGGGACGATTAGACAGATTTCAGTTAATTCATAAAGGCATCATGGATTGATAGAGTGGACAAAATGGATATAGTCCACAAAACAAAATAGGTTTCTACAGTCTACACTATATGAAGACCAGAAGACTGCTTTTGTACGGTATACACTATTTGAAAGACTAGTAGATGGTGTTTCTACATTCTACAATATTGGAAAGACCAGTCGACTGTTGTTCTACAGTCTACACTATTTGAAAGACTAGTAGACTGTTTTTCTACAGTATACACTATATGTAAGACTA
The DNA here is from genome assembly GCF_037975245.1 of Apostichopus japonicus. NCBI lineage: Eukaryota > Metazoa > Echinodermata > Holothuroidea > Aspidochirotida > Stichopodidae > Apostichopus > Apostichopus japonicus. The sequence goes on from NC_092577.1 coordinate 6,455,411, forward strand.
AAAGCTACAGTATACACTAGTTGAAGGACCAGTAGACTATTGTTCTATTCTTCACTATTTGAAAGACTAGTAGACTTTTTTATAATAGGTTTCTTCAGTATACACACTATGAAGACCAGTAGACTGCTTTTGTACAGTATACACTATATGTACGACTAGTAGACTGTTTTTCTACAGTGTACACTATTTATGTAAGACTAATAGCTACAGTATACACTATTTTAAGGACCAATAGACCATTGTTCTAGTCTTCACTTTTTGAAAGACTGGTAGACTGTTTTTCTACAGCACACACTATTTGAAAGACCAGTAGACCATTTTTCTAGTCTACACTATTTGAAAGACTAGTAGACTGTTTTTCAACAGTATACACTATATTTAAGACTTGTAGCTACAGTCTACACTAGTTGAAGGACCAGTAGAATATTGTGCTATTCTTCACTATTTGAAAGACTGGTAGACTCTTCTATAATAGGTTTCTACAGTCTACACAATATGAAGACCAGAAGACTGCTTTTGTTCAGTATACGCTATATGTAAGACTAGTAGACTGTTTTTCTACAGTATACACTATATGTAAGACTAATAGCTACAGTATACACTATTTTAAGGACCAGTAGACCATTGTTCTAGTTTTCACTATTTGAAGTCTGGTAGACTGTTTTTCTACAGCACACACTATTTGAAAGACCAGTAGACCATTGTTTTAGTCTACACTATTTGGAAGACTAGTAGACTGTTTTTCTACATTATGCACTATATTTAAGACTAGTAGCTACAGTCTACACTAGTTGAAGGACCAGTAGACTCTTGTGCTATTCTTCACTATTTGAAAGACTGGTAGACTTTTTTATAATAGGTTTCTACAGTCTACACTATATGAAGACCAGTAGACTACTTTTGTATGGTATACACTATAATTAAGACTAGTAGACTGTTTTTCTACAGTATACACTATAATTAAGACTAGTAGCTACAGTCTACACTAGTTGAAGGACCAGTAGACTATTGTTCTATTCTTCACTATTTGAAAGACTAGTAGACTTTTTTCTAGTCTACACTATTTGAAAGACTAGTAGACTGTTTTTCTACAGTGTACACTATTTGAAAGACCAGTAGACTGTTTTTCTAGTCTACAATATTTGAAAGACCAGTAGACTGTTCTTCTACAGTCCATACTATTGGAAAGACTATTAGCTATAGTCTTCACTATTTGAAAGACTAGTAGACTGTTTTCTAGAGTCTACACTCTTTGGAAGACCAGTATACTGCTTTTGTACAGTCTACACTATTTGAAAGACTAGTAGACTGTGTTTCTACAGTTTACAATATTTGAAAGACTAGACTCTTTTTCTACAGTCTACACTATATGTACGACTAGTAGACTGTTTTTCTAGTCTACACTATTTGAAAAACCAGTAGACTCTTGTTCTAGTCTACACTATTTGGAAGACTGGTAGACTGTTTTTCTACAGTCTACACTATTTGAAAGACTAGTGAACTGTTTTTCTAGTCTACACTGTTTGAAAGACTAGTAGACTGTCTTCTACAGTGTACACTATTTGAAAGACCAGAAGACCATTGTTCTAGTCTTCACTATTTGAAAGACTAGTAGACTGTTTTCTAGAGTCTACACTCTTTGGAAGACCAGTTTACTGCTTTTGTACAGTCTACACTATTTGAAAGACTAGTAGACTGTGTTTCTACAGTTTACAATATTTGAAAGACTAGACTCTTTTTCTACAGTCTACACTATATGTAAGACTAGTAGACTGTTTTTCTAGTCTACACTATTTGAAAGACCAGTAGACTCTTGTTCTAGTCTACACTATTTGGAAGACTGGTAGACTGTTTTTCTACAGTCTACACTATTTGAAAGACTAGTGAACTGTTTTTCTAGTCTACACTGTTTGAAAGACTAGTAGACTGTCAGGGGCGTAGCGAAGGTTTTTTTGTTGGGGGGGTGTGGAGAATTTGATTTGCCGATGGATCTGGAAGTGGTGACTGAAATGGGGGAGGGGTCTAAGGGGAGGGGGTTTCCCCCTCCCCTTTGGAAAATTTTTAGTTTTGAAACGTCCTTAGATGCAATCTGGTGCATATTTTAAGTCAAATTTGATTTGCCGACGGATCTGGAAGTGGTGACTGAAATGGGGGAGGGGTCTAAGGGGAGGGGATGTCCCCCTCCCATTTGGAAAATTTTTAGTTTTGAAACGTCCTTAGATGCAATCTGGTGCATATTTTAAGTCAAATTTGATTTGCCGACGGATCTGGAAGTGGTGACTGAAATGGGGGAGGGGTCTAAGGGGAGGGTGTGTCCCCCTCCCCTTTGGAAAAGTTTTAGTTTTGAAACGTCCTTAGATGCAATCTGGTGTATATTTTAAGTCAAATTTGATTTGCCGACGGATCTGGAAGTGGTGACTGAAATGGGGGAGGGGTCTAAGGGTAGGGGGTCTACCCCTCCCCTTTGGAAAAGTTTTAGTTTTGAAACGTCCTTAGATGCAATCTGGTGCATATTTTAAGTCAAATTTGGCACGGAAGAAGCTCCCGTTCTCCTTTTCTCTATTCAGCTTTCCTTCTTTCTTCCCCTTCCGCTCTCTTCACCTTTTCTCATTTTGCCGACAGACCCAAAATTTGCCGACAGCGACCAAATTATTGGGGGTGTGTGACACCCCCCCACACCCCCCCGCTCGCTACGCCCCTGTAGACTGTTCTTCTACAGTCCACACTATTGGAAAGACTATTAGCTATAGTCTACACTATTTAAAGGTCAAATTTGACTTGTCAGGCTTTGTGATTCCAAATTCGAAATTGACGGTCTTTTAGTAACAAGGAGAATCCAAAAAATTCATGAATAATCAATCAAAATCTCAAAAGACTATTATATTACACCTCAAACTCATGACTTGAGGAGGCTTCACTTTCAACATATCCTGAGGGTTGAACATTGGTATATGCAGAAAGGTTAAAAAGTCTAACTCTTTGTACTGAACATAATATTTGCTATGAAAAAGTGATGTTCGTATATTTTACTTCCAGGATTAGTTCAAATGTCTGGTATTTCACACATCTATAACTGCTTTGGATCTGGTCAACTGGGTTGTCACTTTGTGGACCTACAAGGTTGTCACTTTGTGGACCTACAAGGTTAACAGGTCTTTGAGAGCATGTAATACCCGGAGATGTGTAAACAAAAGAAGAAAAAAACAATGTAGACAACTTGTTGTACAGAGATGTTAAGCAAATATATTTCATATTCATTATTTTTGTTGTAAGTTACTGCAATCTTGTCATGAATGTTTTAAATACAGATTATTGGCAGTGATAGAATGAGAGATTTAAAGATAATATATATATGATGAGTTTTACACACTATTAGGTACTATGTTTTTTTCTGAGAGAATGTTCTATAGGGATACATCTTGAAGGTTTGCTCAGTGAGGCCAACTATACCACATAGTGAAAGAGCCCAGTTAATCATTTCTCTTTGCATTATTGTAACAAAAAATGAGAACATTACACTTTTTCATTGTGTCATTAAAACCAAAATGTTTCAGAACATTCTGTGGCACTGTCTCTGTTCATCTTCAGGAACAAAGTCAATCATAGTCAAAGATAATTTTAGTGCTCAAATTCTGTGTAGCATAAAATATAAGGCTTTTAGTTGTCTTTTTAAAACTACCATATGGTTCATGTGTAATGCAATGCCATAAATCTTGGGACTTGTCTAAAAATTCACCATTTTGTGATGCGAGACTGGATGAAATTATTCCCTGTTAATAATACTACATGGTTCCTGTGTAATGCAATGCCATACACCTTGGGACTTGTATAGCAACTCACCATTTTGTGATGCGAGACTGGATAAAATTATTCCCTATTAATAATACTACATCGTTCCTGTGTAATGCAATGCAATACACCTTGCGACTTGTATAGCAAGTTCACCATTTAATGATGCGAGACTGGATATACTTAGTCCCTGTTGATAGATGAGATCAATAACCAAGTCACTTGTTCCATCACTGAAGGTCCACAGATGGATGAGCTTTTCAAACTTGGGCAGAGATGGGTTAGTCTCATGATTCTTTTATTTTGTTTGTCAAATTATAAGATACATCAGATTTTCAACCAAACGTACTCTAGATTTGACTTTCAGAAACGTCTCACAGACCCCTTGGGATGGACTAACACACCCCCTGGGAGTTCATGCACCCAGTTTGGGTACCCCTGTTCTAGACCAAGCATGCTAACAGCCAAAATTGTCTCCGTTAATTTGTCAGTGTGAAAGAAAGAGATGGAAGTCTCAACATTCTAGTTTCCTTCAATAAAGATATAGTTGTTTGCAACTGTTTCATGCAGAATTCCTTAATTTTGAATTTCAAAACTGGAATTTTTCATTTGACTGGAGGAAAATGAAATGTCCTGCTAAACAGTTAGGAATTTTTTTCCCCACAATGGCCTGTCTAACTGTTTATAAAAAAAAAAAAAACATTGGAATTAATAACCCCCGCCATCCCCTACCTCCCTTCCCCCTCCCCAAGAAAAAGTCAGACAATATCAAACCATCCATTGCATACATTATACTGAAATGTTTAAGTGCTTGATTAATGTACAGGAGCATTACAGGAATCTCAAGGCATACTGTAGGGTAAATAGCTAAACAAACAGGAGGCACTGTCATAGCCGTCCTCTCTCGTTCAGCAAAACTTGACAGGCTACAGTCTCAGAAATCACAATTCCATATTCAAATATGGTCACCTTTGGTCAAGATTCTAAAACTGTTTTTATTACAACCTTCGAGGAACTTTTCCTCGCTAGGACATTCGGTCATTTTGTACGTTCCTTAACACTGAGAACAATTTGGAGAGTAAAGACCTACATGAAAGTACTTTTTGAAAACTAGCAATAATAGCGAGCTATAATTTGTGGCCTACACTGACTCTCAGCGTCGGTGAAATTGTGAAAATACTGCTATTGAAACTTGCCAGATCACAAATATCCAAACCTCAGCCAGTAGAGCTGCCAGAGGTAGAGCGGGAGCCCAGAGGGTTTGGTTAGCTGGGAAGGTAACCAATTGCCTGGTACATCACAATGTTCACAGTGCATTCCTGTATATGAAACCAGACGACTGGCAAACCGGCTGTCGTGGGTGTGGCTGGGAGAGCAATTTTAAAGTCACCTAATAGCTAACCTAGATCAGCTTCCATGGTAACCACATCAAAGTAAGTACAATGTGTCAGGTATGGCCCCAAGAGCAACAAATGGCCATCGCCAGTAATTATTGGTGGTGGGGTACCGTGCCAGTGATCAATAATTGACCCCTAACGTCTGACCTAGGTCAGCTCATGAGGTAACCACTTGAAGCCTACTGGAAAATTTTGGTTAGGACTTCAGATACAAGGGATGGGCATTGCCAGTAATATTTTTGGTGGGGTTCCCCTGCCAGTAGACCACCAATATGCCCATCCCCCATTGACCTAGATGAGCTCATGATATAACCAGTTAAAAACTTACTGGAAAATGATAGGTATCACTTCATATGCAAGGGATGGGCATTTCCAGTCATTTATATTGAGGGGGGGGGGTACCCCTGCCAGTAGACCCCCAAAATGCCCATCCCCTCATTGACCTAGGTCAGCTCATGAGGTAATCAGTTGAAAGCTACTGGAAAATGATAGGTATCATTTCATATGTAAGTGATGGGCATTTCCAGTGATTTATATTGGTGGGTTACCAAAGTCTCGAGTGGAACTGCTGACTTCAACTTTGTTGTGAACATTTAGGCATGTGAAGTCACGCCATATGGTCCAAATATCGAACTTTTATATTGGTATGTCGAAAAAAATTCAGCTAACAATACCTAATCTATATCAACTGACACAATGGTTGTCATTGTGACATTATATTATCAAAACATTCTTCTGTTTTGTGACGCAAAGATTTCAAAATATGTAAAAGCAAGACCATCCCTAACATTTTTCCTTTTCACATCCCTTCGTATTGTGAGTGGTTTCGCCCGGCCTTGAGGTGGTGAAATTATTCATATATTGCTGCGAAGGCAAAGAAGTTCACGTGCGAAATTACGTACAACATATCCATACGCTAACAACAAAAAGTAGTTATCACACATGCGTACGTTGACAGTGAAAATGAACTAGTATACTGTGTAACTTTTTTAACGGAGAATTGTGACACTTAATTACGGTTACCAGGCTTGTTAAAATAACATATTAGTCTTCTAGTTTTGTCGTTTTAATTCATGTCCCTAAATCGTTGAAGTATACTTAAGTACTGTAGATAACCTAATAAGATGGAGTTTTTGGGCGAAAGATTTGCCGCTCTACCTAATTTAGTTGACGAAGTTGAGAGGGTTATCCGCGATACATGAACGAAGTAGGACACCAGCCCAGGATTTTAAAAAGTAAGCCTAGGTTAGGGGTATTCAGCGTTTAATCTTCACTCTCACCTTTCAACTAAATTTCAAGATGGAAACGAAAGAACTCGCCAACTACAGATTAGTGATTAAACCGCGTGAAGTGTTGGGCACAGTGGTTCTTCGTATTAAACTCACAGATAGTTAGAGCACCTTGGGGCCCGGTTGACCACTCGCGCTACGAAACAACTCAACTAATATTTCCTCGAAAATAAATCGTTCTCGATCGAAATATCATTAAAATATAAACACATACAATAATACGGTAACGGATGAACTGTACATCGTCTTACGTTACGCTGGATAGGGTGTATTTGTTTTCAGCATACCAAAATAAAAAGTTTGATATTTGGAACATATGGCGTAAATTCAAACGCCTGACTGTTCATAGCAAAGTTGAATCTAGCAGTTACGCTCGAGACTTTTGTATTATTTTTCGACACTCTTTTAATATTTTGGGCGTGGTCATATTATTTTTGGACATACTTATATTAGTTTCGATATGTTTATATAAATTTGGACATGCTTATATTTTTTTGGACATGCTTATATTATTTTGGACATGCTTATATAGTTTTGGACATTTTTTTAATACATATGGCATTCCGTACTTGAGGCTGTTTTCTGTATTGAATAAACTGGTGAAATCTAATATTGCCGACTCTGTGATTATGTTCTTAACGAGCAGGCTGACCCTTAATTCGACTCCCCTCCGTCTCCCTTCATAACCTTGTTGATATCAAAGGTGCAGATGATCAGTGGAAGGCAAAAGGGGGGGGGGAGGCATTTAACTCCAATCGCTATTCGAGGGGGGGGGGAAAGTTGGTTCAAATAATTATATACACACATATACAATCCAGGGGCGTATCCGGGATTTTCTAACCCGGGGGGCGCGAATTACTATCTAAGCGGAGCGCCACCATCGGTTGGCGCGCAGCGTACAAGAAAAAAGTCTGGTTTTTATACCCCCAGATCACCGGAAATGGCACTTCTCGGGCTTGAAAATGACCAACCAGATGTACACTTTTGCCTGAGGACCAAGTATTTCCCAATAGTTTTTTTTTTCCATCCATAAACTTTTTGAAGATTTTCTTCAGTCACAAATCATGTTCCACCTCATCGCATGTCCTGTGGATCATTGCTTTTGTGGGTGATTATACGTCGCGGCCCACAATACCCGACAGCCCCACTTTTCAAGGTTTTCAGCCCGTTATTTGTTCATAATTTGAAAATTCACTTCAAAACATGCCCATAATGTTGCAAAAAAAAGTCATATATGAACAACCAATATAGAAAAACCTCCTTCAACCCTTATATGATATTGACATTAATAAATTTTGGTTATATTTTTCGGGCAAATCGTTACAGTCCCCTAAATCAAATTGGGTTCCTATGGCTACACACATCGAAAGTTTTGAGGCTGTTCATCCTAGAACCTCCATTTTCATGCTCACTGATATGATGTGATATCTGCTGTTTGCTTTACAAATTCGAACAGGCGCGCAGCGAATAATTTGCCAAGGTAGGGCGAAGCCTGTAGGCAAACTATCTAAGCGTAGCGCCACCACGAGTTGGCGCGAAGCGTACAAGAAAATTTTGGCCGAAAGTGCCTCCCGGATCTCTGGAAATGACGCTTCCCATGCCTTGTAAGTTGCATCTAAGCATTTTCTATATTGAAATTACTAGCAATATCATAAAAATATATTATGCTCGAGGGGGGGGGGGGGCGGTCGCTCCCTTCCCGAAATGCGTCATGTTCCCCGACGACTCGGGCTAGTTCGAGACCAGTCACAGTTGGTTTCATAGCACAATTGTTTAAGGCGTCCATACACACACACGCGTTATGATAGACCATTATATAGATACATTAGTTAGAGAGGAAAATGGAAACGTCAAAAATGGAGTTGTCGGTGTAAGGGGTAGGGGGTGGCGCACGCCCCTTACGAAGTCCTCGATCCGTCACTGGCTACCCGGCCATTTGTATATAATAGGGATCAGCGCTGTAATGATGTCACTGTTCCTCTTTCTCCACCGGGGCCCGGTGTCTTGGCAGTTTTGTTTTACACCCTCCTTTTCTCCGTTTTCTCTCTTTCTTCTTTTTTCTTTTCCCTTCCTTCCTCTCCCCTCCTCTTTTCCCCCTCTTTTTCCCCTTTTTCTTCTCTTTTCTTTTCTCTCCTCTTTTCCTTACCCGCAGAGCCGTATATAGAGAGAGTTTGGCCAACCATGTAACCGATTTGGATTGGTCGAGAGGGAAAACGCCCACACAGGGTGGTAAAATAGGTCCACTTGAAAACTTTTTAGCAGGCGAAACGCATACTCACAGTGTATAGACTATCGTTTGTGTACACGAAAAAAGTACGAAATTATGAAAGAAATGGTGCTGGGGATGCTGCAATCGGTCAGAACATGGATATTGTTGTTTGATTTTCCGACTGACCATAAAAGAAGAGGAATTTTTTGGAATTAGAAAGAACAAGATGGATATCTAATGAAAAAAAGTCTGTGTAGCCTAGGCCCATACTAGCCATAGGCCCTAGTGTAATACGAGTAATGTACAAGCAATGCGAGAATTTTACGTTTAGACTGGTTTCTGTAATTACATGCATGGCTATTCTCTCTCGTTTTACGATCCACAAATTCGATTTCATTATGCCAGCTCTTCTAATCATAGGCATGGCAGTTTCAGTCGCACATATAGTTATTCTAATTCCTAGTTATTGTATGCCTAGGCTATGCCTAGCCTAAAAAAGTATCACTTTTAGTTTAATGTAAAAGGGTGCGCTAGCCTCTAGGCATCACGTAAAGCCCTAATCCTTAGTTAAGCCCGAAGCATAAGTTAAGCCTGGGCTTAGTTAGACCTGGACCATTCTTGCTATTACTACAACTGTTATAGCACATTACATAATATGGCACAGTATAAGGTCCAATTAAACTAGGTCTATGGAAAACAAAGTAGCCTAGGCCTAAACTAGTTAGGCTAGGTCTATACTCATTGGCAACGTGTGGGTTGTGTACACATACAGGCCTAATTATATAGACCCTTTTAGTATGCCATAAACAAGTGCCCAAATGGTTAAATGATCTTGGTTTGTGTTAATTGTCAGCATTGGCCTAGCCTTTTTAGGCTAACATGAATTCAGCCTAATTTATTCTTCTTGAAAAGTATAGCCTAGGCCTTGGTTTAATTTGGATGCAGTCAACTATCATTTATCAAAGTTGCATCAGTACCTCCTTATTCCCTTAATTGACACCCACATTGACGATTGAAGTTAAAAAAAATCTTTTTAAATTATCTTTAGACAGTAAATTTTAACTCCCTGAATTTCAGGACTTTTTTTACAAATCAAAGGTGACATGTGCTCTGAAGAAAAACTCCTAACATAAAAAGCCACAGTTAGCAGACTGTGATAAAGACAAACCTGGTGAGTGACTACTAGACTGAAATCCAGTTCCTGCAACCACAGCAATAAAGTCTTTGTTTTAATCAATGCACTTGTGTGTTTGAAACTTTCAAATGGACACTCAATGGCAGTTGGTTAAGATATAAGGTTTTACCTTCATCATGGAGGGTTGAAGGGAATCTGCCTCATCATCTGAATAATGGACTCAAGGATAGCAACAAATCATGATTGGATAATGATTTTGAGCAAGTAAATATCTGGCAATTTGAAAGTTTGTATTATTTTTTTACATATTATTTAAGCTGTTTAGCTCACACACAAGCAAATGATCAAGTGACAACAACCGATGCAGTATATTTAAAGGTATTGAAGACTTGCCCTAAACCGCATGCCGCGCTCTGAAAAAGTTTACTTTCCGTTGCTTGCAAGTGAAGTTTTTTTTGTGTCGCTACAAAATGCAGACAGTAATGAAACCTGATACCTTGTTATCTTTTATCTAGACCTGAGATGTCCACGCTGCTATGTGCACTGTGTTGTGGGTATTGACTGTGATGTTTGTATTGACTGTACACTAATGTCTATTTACAGATGGTAGCAAGCTGTGTGTGTATTTTCTGGGATCAATGGTGGTGTCTAACACTTCTGTTACACCGCATTCGAAACTAGGTCAGATAACCGGCATGAGACGTTTCTTTGTGCGGGAGTCTTCACACCCTTTAAGGAGAAGTATTTATATCCCATTAATAGAGAAAGAATTATGTTTCAATTGGTAGCATGCAACTTAAAATTTTGCAAACATTAGATACAATCAAACAATAACAAGGTTCATTTACAAGGTAATCTACTGCCCTTTATTTCACATTAGTCTGTCACATCAGAAGGTCACAGCTTTCAATAATTATTCAAACAAATTCCCTTGATGGGTGCTTCGTTAGATTCCTGCAATTTTCAAGTTTATCAATGTAATAAGTTCTGAATGTGGCAATGTGGAGAAGCTTTGGGATAATCTGTGAATAAGACTGCCAGACTATCAACAAGATTCCACATCCATGCAACTCCAACTGCTTCCTTCACCTCCTTGCAGATGTACCACATGTCCAAAAAAAAGTCAGCATTGGTTAATGTAATTAAAATCTGGCTTCCTCCTGAGCTGGCAAATACACATGAATTGTCAAGTACAGAGGTCAGTGTGAAACCACTGAAAGATCTTCTCAGCTTTCAAGAAAACAAAGACTTGAAGCCAAATTGACAGAGGCCACACTGATACCATTGCACTCTCATAAGATGAAGGTATCACACACACTTCATTTTGCTTCTGCGATGCAGTGCCTGGTAGACTGTGAGGGTCACCCAATGGATGTTTTAACAACTGCCTGGTTTATAGAGCTCTGCAACAGATAATTCATCCTAATGTCTAGTCGTCATCCTATCATGGCCTTGAGCAAGTTGAACCCACTTCAACACAAAGCAGCTATTGAATTCTTGTCTAGGTACTGTCAAATCCACATCACCATCATTGCTGGTTCCAGCTACGCTGACCATGATAAAAGAGTACAATGAGGGTTTTTTAATTCACCCAACAGAGCTTGCATTCCAGTACCTTTGGGCAGCTGAAAAGATATTCAGAAATTGTTATATATGAGTGTGTTCGTATGCATGCATATGTGTGATTTTCTTGCTTTACATAACAGCTCCATTTTGATAAGCTATGTAACGTGGAAACCTGCCAATCATATGTTTGAAATAGGACAGGCTGAAACGATTCTTAAATGGAAAGCTTAACGACTTCTTGCATTTTTATACATCACTGTTCAGGTAAGGCCAGTAAGGGCAGTATGAAGAATAAAACTTGTAACAATGAATAATTATCATTATGGCCATTTGCTGTCTGCATAATAACAAACTGAATGATGTCATCAGCCCTGTGCTCAGTATAGTATATATGTTAATGGAAAATACATAAGCTACAACATACACCAGTCTTCAGTTGTTGCAGGTTTTTTTTTTCTCGACAGACCCATTCAATCTGTTGCACCTACTATAGCCTAGTACTACATTCCTGAGAAATTAACACCACAATATCAGTCTTAGGTTTGCCCACAGACTCCCAACAATTGCTAACTCCTACACTCAAGTATATAGTTTAGTTTAGTAGAAAAAAAGACCAGGAGAGACATTCAAGTCCCCATTAAGGACCCTAAGGCTATATGAGAGGAATAAAACCGAGGCCATCAAATGTCATACCCAATTACAATGCTTAATGTACTCATCCAAAGTATTCTTAAACCCATTCACACTACTTGCAATTCAACCTTCTCAGGCAAACCATTCCATCCATTCACAACCCTTGTATAAGTTGTATTAGACTTTAGAGAAAAAGTTATGCCGAATATTAATCCTACTATGTAACTTCTGGAGTTTAATACAATGACCTCTGGTACAACTACTTTTTGGCAAACCTGAAAAGATCAGTGAAGCATAAATTGTCATTTTATGTGTAGGCCTACTTAATTTAATTGAAGGATCTATTAATGTAGGCCTGATGCTATAGTTGTGCGTCTGTAATCTAGCCTAGCCAGGACTGTGATGTGTGCTTTTCGTTTGTATGACTAAAGTAGAACTAGTAGTATGAGGCGTAAAATAAAACAAGTGTAATGACAGGTTTTCAGTTAGTTTTCTATGCCTTTCAGGTGTGAAGATAAACGTAAATGTCATTAACTAACGCATACTCTAATTCATTACCTGATATCCATTTTGTTCCTCGTATGCCTGTCAAAATCTGACATTCTGAGTCGCTTCGTTTGTTCGCAACGAGCACAGTGTGCAAAGCTGCTATATATTGTGTGTGGTGTTTTTCGTGTTTCGCGCAACTGGTAACGACAACTGGACCTATTTTGATGCCCATGGTTTGCGTGTGACGTCACAAATCGCCAGTTGGCCAAACTCTCTCTATATACGGCTCTGCTTACCCGGGGGGCGCGCGCCCCCAACGCCCCCCTGGATACGCGCCTGCACATGACAAAGATTTTTAATCTGCAGCCCACAAAGAGTAGGGTTCTAATAACAGTTATTTCCTGTGGACAGTTTTTTTTTTTAAACGGAGATCTCTTTGTTAAACTTCACCAACATATTACCATGAACGATACTATATATACTGTTTAACTGATGTACCAATAATACACGTGAGTCTGAAAATAAAACAAATAAACTGAATGACATCTTGTATGAATCTTACGTTATATCATACATTGATCTGAACACATTATAACTAACCCATCTGTAGTTTTCCAAACATGTATCTTGTGCGGTCCCTTTCTGTTTCTACTTAAAGGATTGGTTCAGGTGTTTGACATGTCTATTTTGTTTGAAGAGCACAAAAGACAAAAAAAAAACAGTGAAGAAACTACCATGATAGCATGTTCTGTTTAGGAGATATGACACTTTGAAGATATCAAAATTTCTTTGAAAACGACTTGTGTAGAAAGATCTACTGTGAGGGTGTGATGTCACATCCTCGCTTCCATAACATTTGTGAATATATTTCTTATAAAAATTATTTGCATTTTTTAACACATTTGAAAATAATACAATCTAAAATTCTTCAGATGCTTAATCTCAAATACTTCCTTTGACAAATATGAGATCTCCTGACATATCATTTGGTTGAAAGTCATGAAATCTCACAAAATATTTAGAGAAAAAAACAAAGACTTTTCAGGAATGTGAGGATGTGACATCACGGCCAGTCAGATTTCAGCAGTTTCTACACAATCTGATAAAACTTTACACTTGAATATCTCTTTAACCGAAAAAGATATTTGAACAGTTTTTTTTTCACCATTGTGTTTCTTTTATTGTCCTCTTTCATATAACATAAACATGTATGACAACTGAACCAATCCTTTAATGTTACTGAATTACCGTTCAATTCTTATTAGCTTCGTTTTGCTTATTTGCAAACGATATTAGCATTTAGTACAATTTAAGTCAGCTAATCATGACATGATGAGATATGGATTGTCTCCAACTGGTTAAAAAACGATAAATTGTCTCCAAATAATAGTTTCTTACAGATCAGTGCACTCTATATTACCCCCTAAAGTTGCACATTTTTTGACAAGATAAAACTTATTAACCGAGCGCTGTATGTTTTTTTCATAAAATATAGATTTGCGTGCCAAACTGTTCCTCTTCGGTGAACCCAATTAAATGGGAATTGAAAAAAAAAATTCCCCTTCTCGGTTACCTATTTCACAAAGGTTTAAAAAAAATCCGGCAAGCAATCTGAAAAGCATGACCGCAGTTGTACCTCTTACCTTTGTCCTTCCCTCATCAAAATATTTTCCTGATCATTACAAATATTGGTTACACAGCGTCTCCATGTCGACATAATTCCATCATAGAAGCCAGTTGGGTATAGCCACAGTTAGATTGGTCAGATGTAGAGGCACCACCAGTCCGCTGGGGATAAGGTTGTGCAAATTTTAAGTTCAAACACGATCTTTTAAAGCTAAAAGGAAAGTGACTGACTTGGATAAAGCGTGTGTTTATAGTAGTTTATTTAATGTAGATTATACGTGTGGCTAAGAAGTCACGGGTCATAGAGCCGAGCAGTGCGGTGGCTGGGATTTAAGACAAACAAAGTGGGCTCACCAAGACATGTTAACGTACCTAGTAATGCGTCATATGAATGGTAATTGTACGGCGGTTTTTGTTTACCCGGTAAAGGTTACCTGGTAAAGTACATGGATTTTTAATTGTAAATTGTACCAGATGAGCCATATAGAATACATGCTTAAGGTAGTTAAAAACACCTTGAAATTTAATGGAAATATGATAGTTATTATGGTAATCCTATTACTTTATAAATTTGAAGTGCCAAGTTTTGTCTCTTATGAAAATTGAAAATCACTTTTTTTGTGAATCAATCCCCTTCCGCTTCCCTGGTCCTCTTTCAGTACTAACTAGTATGACTTTCCATCGTTTGTACAAATTAGTTGCTCTCCATTGCAAATACTTTGGTAACACCCAGTGCTACATCAGACACATGGTATACCAAGTTTGTGATAAACTGGTATATCACAAACGTGCATTTTTTTTTATCAATAACACGTGCCCCTTCTAGTTAACGAAACGTGTTCTTTCGTTATTTAAAAGTGCCTTTCTGCTAAGTAAGTAGTAAAAACGGTGCCGGTGTCTTTAAAACGATTTATGGGGCTAGTATCAACTTACAACTGGAGGCTTAACTGCATCATCACAGCATCAGTGGTACAACAAGAGGCTTAAAAACTACATCATTACAGCAACCGGGGTACAACTGGAAACTGTAGGCTTACAAAAAGCATCTTCACAGCATCAGGGTTACAACTAGAGGCTTAACAACTGCATCATTACAGTATCAGGGATACAACTGGAGGCTTAACAACTGCATCATGACAACATCAGGGGTACAATTTGGAGGCCTAAAGAGGCTTAAAAACTGCATCATTACAGCATTAGGGATACAACTGTAGGCTTAAAGAGGCTGGATCATCACAGCATCAGGGGTACAACTGGAGGCTTAACAACTGCATCACTACAGTATCAGGGGTACTAGTGTAGGCTTAAAGAGGCTTAACAACTGCATTATTACAGCACCATGGATACAACTGGGGGCTTTAATAGGCTTAAAACTGCATCATTACAGTATTACGGGTACAGCTGGATCTCAAAAATAAAAATCAAATTGTAGAATTCTCCTCCGTCGGTAAGTAACCAATTGTTCAGTTGCATTAACAGAAAAACGAATTCATAAGATAAACACTACGATTAATATTTAATACCATCATAACAATATAAACTAAAAAATATATTAAAGGAGAAACTTATACCTTCACCTAAAACATCAAACCTTACATAGTCCTGAAATCGTCCTTCCCCGCCACCACCCTGCTCACCGTCTTCGCAAAATGAACAAAAGTGTTGAACACAGGACATACTTTAGACAATGTGTATCATGTCACGTTACTCCTGTATGTTCTCGGTTCCTTTTAAGTCCCCATATTCCCGTATTGGAAAGACTTAGTATAGTTATACATGTGGCGAAGAGCGTTTCCATATGGCTGTTCTGGCTCACTCTACATGATAGCAAAGACCTGTTCTCCAAAAGAAATAATATACTCCTGTATTATCCCAAGTTACCCTTTAAGTCCCCATATTCCAGTATAGGAAAGACTGTAGTGTAATGACATGACGACAAAGAGCGGGTCTATACGGCTGTTCTGGCTCTCTAAACATGATAACAAAGACCTGTTGATAATATGCCTCAGATTTGAATAATGATACATTGTTTTGACTGTAGCAGGAAATTGAAACAGATGTCATCTCCCTCATTAACCTACATTAAAACCGAGACAACTGGTGATGCCAAGTAATGCGCTCTTTTTCAAGAAAGTTGCTCACGAAATGAAACATCTCAAATATGAAAAATGATATACGCTAGTTTTGTCTGAAGACGAAGTGGAGTTGATCTGCTATATAACGCAGAGAAAATAAGGATAATGTACAAATGCATCAATGCAAGTTTGCAAAACAAGATGACTCTAGACCAATTCTTTATTTATTTTTTTGAAGCATATAACTCACAATTCATGATCATTTCCTTGATTTCGTTAACACGTTAGCCAAAGATCTTTCTATGTCCTGTGCTCTCGGGAGTCCAATTTTAAACTGCATATTACCATAATGAATTGTAAATTATCTTTATTCGTAGAGTCTTAAGGTTTTCGCCAATCTTTTTCATAGCAATTTTCGATCCTCCCTCCTTGTTTTGCGGATGTTTTCGCTGACATTCCAGAAAGTACTTCTGCGACGATATCGATCCTCTCATAAACATCATCATCTTTTGGACATGACCCAGAAATAGTAAGAGGCTTCGGCTGAGATGTATGGCCATCTTTGATGTCTTTTCTGGGGTTCACCTTCGCTGCCTGTTCCACAGTGGTTCCTCTGAGCAATTTTATTGCTTTATTTGCATTAACTAGCCGGTACTGCATGAAACCCAAAATCATTAGAATAACCAGAAGAATCACCATAATCGTTGATACGGCAATGACAAAAGGCAATGAAGAAGAATACTTTTCTCCTCCATTATTTGTGTCTGACTTTCCAGTGATATTAGGTTGCCAAGATCTAGTGGTTAACACCTCTTGGGTTGAATCTTTCACAGACACGCTGATATTGACGGAAAGCGAACTATGCGGACTCAACGGTCGACAAACGAAAGTACCCGCCGATGTCAGCCCTTGGACTGTCAGATACTCTGTCTCTGTTTGTCTGAAGTAGTCCCATCCAGAGTTTACGAACACTTCCGATGATTTGCTTGGAGTAAATATCCAGTCATAACGCCGAGTCGGAGGATCAGCACCAATGGTAGGACAGCGAAGTACCAATGTATCCCCAAGCATGGTTTCAGCAGTCAATGTAGCATTAGGATCTAGCCGAGGAGGACACGTGAAATCGTGAGGAGACAACGAAGTAACAGGGAAACCTTGTAATGTAAGGGGTGAAGCACATCTGTATGACCGGTCGAACCTGTCCAACCAGGAGGGCCTGATACAATGTTCATTACTATTTCGTACAACAGCACTCCTAAAAGATGAATTGTCATAAGCAAACCACCTTTGTGTACAGTCACAATTAAATGGATTGTTATCCAAATTGATGGACGCTAAAATTCCGGATTCGTTGAGGAATAATTCTTCTTTGTAATCCAAACCTTCAATCAAATTGTAACTAACATCCAACGATAAAGAACTTAATGTCATATCAAGAATACATCGAAGGCAGATATTAGAGAACGACAGAATATTATTATTCTTCAAGATAATTGTTGCAGATAATGACTGAAAATTAAATGCGTCGTGGGGTATATAATTTATCTTGTTATTCTGTAAGTCAAGTAAAAAAGTATCTAAGTTGTCATGCAGAGTAACTGCATGAGCTGAAACCTCCGTCATACCGTTGTCTTTGACGTAGAGTCGCAAATGTCTACGCCATGTTGATTGCCAAGATTTGATTTCCAAAAAGTTGGATGGAAACGAGACAAGTCTATTGAACGACAAATAGATATTTATAAAGCCATTGACATTCGGCACGTATGTTCCCGACGAACCTTTTATATTATTGTGTTGTAAGTCGAAGATGAGGAAAGTTGTTGGGGCCGACGCTGGCACATCGTTCCAGTTGACTATACTAATATTGTTTCCAGTAAAATAAAATCTGGAATAAGAGGACGACGGTCCACACGAGAAAATCGAAGTCAAACCTAGGTCTTCGCAGTATAAATTAGTACCAATACAACGACAAAGATCGGGACAAGGCTCACACTCTTGACATGAAACTGAACTGACAAAGATTAAAATAACGAAGATTCCGAAACGATCCATATTTGTTTCCCAAATTATAGCCGCAACGAGGGGTTCGATAAAACTAACTTGATTTAGTCACGCTTTAGGTTAAGATGGGTGTTGCAGTCACAAATGGTTAGGAGCGTATTACTGTAGTCACCTTAGGCTCATTTGGTATTATGCAGTGACTTCAACGGCGGTATGGTATGGTAGTCACTAACAAAGAGGTTTAGAAACACAACAGACTAAACAACCAGAGAACGACACCTTTTTGATTCACATCGGTTCTACAATGAACACTGAACGCTTGCTTTTCATTTCAAACAATGCAAATAACGTTTGCGCTGTGTATTAGATTGATGATATTTTAGACTGAACTTTTGTACAAAGTTAAGGGAATATATATACAATCAACGATGCAAGCTTTGCGGAAAGGAACACATTTGCGTCGGTGTCAGGTTAAGAAACGGGCAAAGTTTACAAGGTCTATACCAAAGTGCCCATTGGCAATAACACTTTCTTGTATCTTCCTTGTGCAGTCGCACCTAGTCAATCATAAATCACAATGGCCTTTGTTGAATACTTTGCGTTCTCTGTTCACCTGGTTTGATTTTCAAAATATATCTTGTTAAAATCACAACCTTGTAATGTGAGACATAGCGTTGCAACTACCAAATGTATGTCGGCTTTCAACACACACACACACAAAGAAGTAAAGTGTGATAAAATTAATGTTTAGTAAATGAGAAAAAATGAAGAAATTATAGCAAGGAATTACACGTAGGCTGTTATATTTTGTGTCAACTTAACTACTAGTCATGGGTCATTGTGTAAACTGGTCATGTGACATAAACGTCAATCTCTCTGATTACTGATGTTCCATTGTTAACATTCATCCCTCACGGAAATATGCTTATTCTGCGCTGAGGTGTAGTCGTAAATACAACGTCCTTGTGTGTTTCCATGTAAGAAGCACATCCATTACTCACATCACGATTAAAGTATGCTGGCATCAAGTTGGCATATATTAAATTTATGTTTTAATGTTAGGCACACGAAGATACACTATAAAATATGACTTATTCAGTCATTAACTCCCATCCCTTCTACATAATAACTTGAAGGTGTTTTAAAACCACTTTGGAATGAAAAAATGCTTTGAACCATACTCATTATGTGGTCTGTTGTAATGGATGTTGTATTAAACCATACTCAGTATGTGGGACTGATGTAATGTATATGTAATATTACACCATATCCAGGTTGTTGTAATGCATGTAGTATTAAATCATACTCATTTTGTGGTAGTATTGTAATGTATATAGTATTAAACCATACTCCGTTTGTGGTACTGTTGCAATGTATGTAGTACTAAACCATATCGTTAGTGGCACTGTTGTAATGTATGTAGTATTAAACCAAACTCATTTTGTGGTACTGTTGTAAGGTATGTAAATGATATTAAATAATCTGATCTAGGGTGACTTCTTCAGCTTGAATCTTAACATGCATTGCAGACTAGACTTTCACTTAATACTGACATATTACCATTGACCCAACTTGCTGTATTAATCACATGGTCAAACTAAGCATCATTCGTTCCCTCAGCGTACTCTATAGCACAAAGGTGGGGAACTTGATTCCATGCTAACGATTGTTTTGCCCAATTAAGTTGTGTAAATCAGATAATATAAGCTATTTACTAACTTAATTATAACCATAGGGAAAACCCTCCCAGCGGAAAGCTCGTCTTTTAGTACAGATTCAGCACAAGAGTAGTTTGCAAGCTAATAACCCTGGTTGAAGTAAATACTGCAGATGGAGTGTAGTATAAATCTAAACAGACTGAGTCGGTGCTTTCAAGGTTTTATGACTGGGAATCATGTGACATAACACCACAACGGTGAATGAATGAAAGAGGGACATTGTTTGTGGTTTGGAAATTTTTGCATACTCACTGTTACAACAAAGAACTGAACTTGATGAGATCCATTTGATATTTTGACATTTGGATCTCTGCTGACCCCAAATGACATTTGACCTCCACTCAAATTAATATGGTTCTTGTACTCACTTTAAGATATGCCAAATATGAGCTAGGCGATGTAACTTGGGAACTCGTGTTTACAAGGATTGTGTTTCTCAGGTTTTACAGAGTGTGTCCTTTGACCTCCACTAAAGGCACGCCTACGCCTACTGGATGCTCGAAAGTTTATAATGAGTTTTCACTTTTTTTTTATTTTTGTAGATGTACTTCATTTGTTTCTTGTACTCATAATAGGGAAGCCACATACACCATATGATAGCCGTTACAGTTTCCTATCTGGAGATATTGTGTTTACAAGATTTCAAGTTTTGATCCCTGGGACCTAAAATGAACTCTGACCTACACCAAATTGTATTAAGCTTTTACACTACATTAGGCTATTGGACTATGCTATGCCTGAGCCCCTTTGATGTTCAGGTTCTGGAGATACAGCCTTTTGAGAATTGTTTTGCCCTTTGCAGAACCCAAATTACTTTTGACCCCCACCCAAAATAATAGGTTTCTTTTACTAATTACGGGGAAGCCACTTGCCAAATAAGAGAACTGCGAATGTTATTGATCTTAGATATCATGTTTAAAGCAACGGCATAACAGACACACATGCCCACTTGACTTCATAGGTTACTTCCCTGCCTATGGCAAGTAACCGAACAAAGAGTTGAAGAAGCTCGTTTAATACTGATATACAAGTTTGACAAAGTTTTATTTATCAAATAAAGCAAACACCCACTTTGTATTTGACTCTATAATAGCTAATGCTGCAATACTTACAAAAGTACTAAATGCACAATGTGGCAAGAGGTTCAAACATTTCTAGAATACTGAAGTTCATGGAGTATTAATATAGTCCCAACGGATAAGACAGCTTCACTGCTTGCATTTTTCTTCTTTAGCACCAAAGGGAATAGTGCATAAAGGTAAAGGCACATAATATCCTCAAATCAAGTATTTCACGAACTTAATAGTACTGGTTTAAGAAGTGACGAACAATGAGCTTACACATCTTAACTATTGTTTCTCTTGGAGCTGTGACACATTAGGTTATGGGTATTGGCAGTAGATACTTAACATGAACATCTGAATATGATAGGTGTGAATCGATGATCACTATAATCTAACAGTAATAAATGGTTTGGTTTTCAGAATTCCTTAATAATATCCCTCTACATATAGGTCTGATATGATACGACTGATATTCTGACATATTTCAATTCTAAATAGCCTGATGTGATGTTGGCATTATTATTTAAGTTTTGGTTACCTTTATGGAAATGGACTTCACGGCTACTAGCACCTAAAGTGTCTGTAGAAATGATTTGAAAAGTAAGGTTTGATATTTCAAATGTGGAGAGTGTGAAATAATATGGGTTACATATCTCAGAGTGGTTAACTATACACTGTTAGCTAGCCATTATTTGACTGTCTAGCATATTTGGTGAGGAGGTCACATTTGTCTTTAAGCTTGTCATTTATTTGCCTTTTACACTGTACCATTCCTGGTTACGATAAAGTATCCGGTATAATTATCATGTCCTGATACTCACAAAACTATACTCGTATTGAGATGCCTGTGTAGTCTTTTGTGTAGTACATCTGCGTATTATAGTCTTACACGTAGCCTACTATATAGCTGGCCTTTTGGAAATCTAGTATGCATGACCATTGAGGCTATACTCACTTGTATATAGTACGTACTCATCACGTAGGCAACTACACAGCGGCCACTTTGGAAAGCTATTATGCATGATCATTAAGGTACACGTACTCATACCAATGGAATGTTGTTGATTGTGTTTTGGTCGTTTTTTTTTCTTTTTGTACTGACTTATATGTTGACTTCAATGCGAGAGAGAGAGAGCGCACGAGCAAAAACTGTTAGTCAACTGCTTATCTAACTGTTGAATGCCTGCTTAGGGTGACTTTAAAGGTTAAGAAGGCCTGGCGATTTGATCCTAGCAGGATCTCCTTCAAAGGCAAAGTGAAACGAAAACAGATTAAGGACACCTACCAAGCTTAAGACAGGTGGACAGAGATTAAATTTGGATCAATGAACGATGAAGAGAGTTACAAGACAAAAAAAGACTTAATGAAAGTAGAAATAGCTTAGGAGATGAAAGGGCTACGTAAATAAACTGTGCAGGGGTATATATGTGTAGTAATATGGGTGAATTATTCAGCAGGTGAAAGAGGAGAATGGGCAAGGATGATTAAAGGGGGGGTGGGGTGGATAACAAGTGAGAGGAGTGGTGATGAAGAGAGGAGAGCTAGTGGAAGGTTTCTTGTCAGTTTGCCTTTGAAGGATATCTAGTGATACGGCGTTGATTTATCATTTCTTATGTAGCCATGAACGATTCAAGGTCGCATCTTGATGAAGGAGAATTGTATGTATGGCAGAATGATAATTACGCATCGCCTTAATTTACCGATGAAATTAAATGTGTTACACTATTAAGAAGTACATCGCCTCTTCCTCCACTTTCATTGCAGCTTCTCCCACCCCCCCAACCTTCGCCTCCCCTCTCCCTCCCTTGACGACATTCATGTCGTCGGTTCTCATGCAAGCTGCCCCCACACCGCTCCTTTGATATCCTCATCTGAATTAATACTTGGAAACTTAAATTCTTTCGCCGTGGTAAATGTTGGGGTTGCTCCGCCTTCGGCTTCTAGCTTGTACCCTATCATGATTTTATATAATAATACTCTGAATAGAAAATTCAAACAAAACCGTCATAATAGGTCAAATATTTTCTAGAAGTAGTGTAGTCAACGCATGCGCAATAACATATGTTTCATATTGATGTATTATTTTCCTATCAATATTGTATTGTATCTACTTAAAGCAGCATTTTGCGTTTGGTCGCCGTTTTCTACTTTTTTGACATGTCCATCGAGTTTTTTACATACATAAATCACAAAACAGCAAACTAAGATATTAGCCAAGTTTTTCCTTGCCAACATCGTTAATTGGCGAGTAATTGAGGATTTTTGCAGATAATGAGAACAGTGTCCACGACAAATTCCACAGTTAAAATTAATCGCATACATTTTCCCCAAACCCACTAGTTTGAATTCAACCAATCAGAGATGCAGTTTTAGTTATGAGCCGTTGCTAAAAATAGATTCAAGACTTTGCGTTGGTACAACGTGGGAGTTATTATGGAAATCCCTGGTACAACTGCCATATAGACTGTACACAAATCAAGCATGGTGTTGTACTACGTAGGCCTATTGGTCAATGAGTTTCGTAGTGTTTAAATATTCATATTCATGGGCGAGGTTTATTTGGATCCCAACGGAAAATATCTTGGAGAAAAACAGTTGAAAGTTGAAAGTTGCAAATTTTTATGTCACCATTTGAAGTAAGATTTAAATAGATAAGCTAGTTATGTATGTCGTTATGGCATAGTGGAGTCAGTGAGGTTGAGAAAAATTATAGAAAAGGACGCAAAATGCTGCTTTAAAGATATGTTCCAGTGGCTATAGTTTAGAGCCAAAAAAACAACAAAGCGGTTGGCATTTCATGCACCTTAAAATGTCCCCAAAAACATCTAGCATATAGCAGTGATATGAATTTTCAGAAATTGGTTATATATTTGCAATATGCATTTGGCAACTGCAAAACGTTTGATGTCATAACTGCACTTGGAACGTTAAATAATTTGATGAAATGTCCAGGGTACATGAACAAGAACATTTTAATAGAAAATTTCAAAGTTTTGCGGAACACCTGCAGTGATGACATCTACACAGAAAACAAAAAATACTCATTGAGAGTAAATTTACTTAACAAATGAGTGTCGAAACTATTATTCGTTCACATATTGTGTGTTTGAACGAGCTTGCTTAGGTTTGTGTGAGTATTTGTACCATCATGCTTTAATTTACTCATTCGTCCACGCAAGAAACGTAGAATTAGAGCTTTAGAGGTAATAATACTAGCTTCAAATGATAAAACTATTCGCACATTTAAGTTTACCCTTGACCATGGTAAATTTACTCAATCTCTTCAGAAATGTCTTACAACAACGAGAGTTTAAGTACACGTTCGTGTTTAACTTTACTAGTATTAGAATAATCTCACACGCCGCTTTCAAGGACTACTACTTCGTACGATGAATACGTCACTTTCACGCGCACTACCTTATACCACGCTCACGAAGTTACGGTTACCAGGTGCGTATCCAGGGGGGGGGC
Source organism: Apostichopus japonicus (assembly GCF_037975245.1). Classification (NCBI taxonomy): domain Eukaryota; kingdom Metazoa; phylum Echinodermata; class Holothuroidea; order Aspidochirotida; family Stichopodidae; genus Apostichopus; species Apostichopus japonicus. The sequence continues at coordinate 6,479,873 of NC_092577.1, forward strand.
GTTGGGGGCGCGCGCCCCCCGGGTAAGAAAAAGAGGAGAGAAAAAAAAGAAAAGAAAAAAGGAAAAAAGAGGGGAAAAAGAGGAGGAGGAGAGGTAGGAAGGGAAAAGAAAAAGAAGAAAGGGAGAAGAAGGAGAAAAGGAGGGAGTAAAAGAAAAACGCGAAGACACCGGGAAGAGAAAGAGGAACAGTGACATCATTACAGCGCTGAAGGGTAGCCAGTGACGGATCAATGATTTCGTAAAAGTGTGCCTCACCCTACCCCTTTCACCGACAATTCCATTTTTTTAACGTTTCCATTTTCCTCTCTCACTAATGATCTATATATATACTATATATGGTCTATCATAACGCGTGTGTAGAATTGTGCTATGAAACCAACTGTGGCTGGTCTCGAACTCTACCGTGTCGTCGGGGAAAATGACGCATTTTGGGATGGGGGCGACCGCCCCCCCCCCCCATTCAGCTTTTTTTTTAAATGATATCGCTAAGTAATTTCAAAATAGAAAGTGCTTAGATGCAACTTGCAAGGCCTGGGAAGTGCCATTTCCAGCGATCTGGGAGGCATTTTCGGCCAAAATTTTCTTGTAGGCTTCGCGCCAACCAATGGTGGCGCTACGCTTAGATAATTTGCCTACAGGCTTTGCCCTTCCCTTGGCAAATTCCTCGCTACGCGCCTGTTCGAATTTGTAACGCAAACAGCAGATATCACATCATATCAGTGAGCATGAAAATGGCGTTCTAGGATGAAAATCCTCAAACCTGTCCGACTTGCCTGAAAAAATAACCAAAAATTTTCAAGCGCTTCGCGCGCGTTCAACATGTCGATGTCAATATCATATAAGCAAGCATCGGTTATTACATCTCATGCCATCATGTACCGTACGGTCCGTTAAAATTGCGCAGTATACCGCGGGATGCATGTAAACAACGACACGTCTCATGAAGATGTATAAAAAGCATGGAGGTCCAATTATGTCAAAAGTTTCTTTTACATTAGTAATGGCGAATTAGGGGCTGCACCCCCGCCGAGCAATGGCGGAGCGTCCATACGGTCAGGGGGGCGGATGCCCCCCCCCCCCCTGATGGACTCAAATGGACTGCTGGCGCCTTTTTCAGCTCTTTATCACTTTTTACTTATTCTAGATTATTGACTTTTTTATTGCGCTCTCATCTACTTATTGACATTTGTCACATTTTGTTGGTGTAATTTGGCGATGACACCCTATTCTTCGTTTATCTGCAAATTAGCCAGGCCCTGAAAGGGTCATTTCCGGCGATCTAGGGAGTATCTTTACTCAAAAATTGGCTGTGCGCTACGCGCCAACCAGTGGTGGCGCTCCGCTTAGATAGTATCGAAAGCGCCCCTACAGACCATTCTCGCCCCTCCTGACCAATACCCCTAGCTCCGCCACTGCCGCCGCGCCTCCTACGCCTATGTGTGTAGTGTTCGGTTTCGGAAATATCTGCTATTTTTTCATTTCCTTCAACCAAGTTTGATAATAGCCGTTATAAGAGGTTTAATATTTCTACACCAATAAATTAACTGTGTCTGAATTTTCGAAAATTTCTGACCAACATTCTGCATCACACTTTCCTCTACTCCTGCAATTTTGACCTGTCTGTTAGGGGTTGAAGGAAGTTTTTCTATATTGGTTGTCCATAGATGAAGTTTTGTACAACATTATGGGTATGTTTTGAAGTGAGTTTATTCACGAGAAATGTGAATTTTCAAATTCTGAACAAATTTGGGGCTTAAAACCTTGAAAAGTGGGGCTGACGGGTATTGTGGGCCGCGACGTAGAATCACCTACAAAAGCAAAGACCCACAGGAGATGCGATCAGGTAGAACATGACGTGTGCCGGGTTGACAATCTTCAAAAAGGTTATGGATGGAAAAAAAAAACTATTAGGAAATACTTGGTTCTCAGGCCAAAAGTGTACATCTGGTTGGTCATTTCAAGCCCGAGAAGTGCCGTTTCCGGTGATCTGGGGGGTATCAAAACCAGAAATTTTCTTGTACGCTGCGCGCCAACCGATGGTGGCGCTCCGCTTAGATAGTAATTCGCGCCCCCCGGGTTAGAAAATCCTGGATACGCGCCTGGTTACGAAGTTGTGGTGTTTCGTTAAGCATCTAAGAGTAAGTATTTTATTGAAAAGATGATCCAACAGCACAGGTCGTGGACTATACCTAACTTTTCATTTTTATATTGATCAACACATTCAGCTACTAGACTGATACGTAAAGTCAGTGACAGTTACTTGCAAGGTTACTTGTAAGTTGTAACGTTAGGATAGCCTACTTGGGCAGCTTTGTCCCGTAGTCTTTGTAGGCTAGGCCTACATCTACGTGTAAGTAGGCATAGACTAGGCGAAAAGAATTGACTAGGCTAGGCATATGCCATCTGAGTTGACGTTGTGAACAGCAGTGTGGCAGTTGTTCAACTAAGAAATGACCTGCATATGCTACTACTAGTACTATTGTTCCACTTAGCCGAAAGTTTATGACTGCAATGATATATGTGGTTCTGTGTAGTCCAGCCTTACTTAATCCTAACGAGTAGCAATTTGATTGTGTTTGTGCAGGCCCTAGCCCTGCCAAAGCAGAGTGGGGCGGGGGGGGGGGGGTATTAACAGTAGGCCCTATAGGGTAATATTGTGAAAGAGATCATACTTGTTATAACTACAGATGTACTGTTAAAAACAAAATAATACTAGGGGCCTAGTGCCTATTATAAGAACAAGTGAACAACCAAATTGCCATGCTACTTGGAAGTTGGAACATCATCTAGGCTACCTTATTAATATTAGCTTAATAGGGTACATGACTCTTAATTTAGTAAAGGTCGGGTGAGAAGCAGAAGTAGCTTATCATTGGGTCAGCAGAGGTAGAAATATACTATTTTTAAAATGTGAAAGTCAGGCACTAGACCAAGGCATTTGAAGAAAATTAGGCTTAGCCTATATGCCTAATTTCATTCAAATTATATAGGTCTGCCATTGTTAATACCAACCCCTTAAACTAAAAGCCTTCATTATTCTTGCAGTCACAATAGACCACAGAAGTCAATACACAGGCCGCTTAGTTGAATCACCATTGCTACAAAATCCTTCACTAAATTCATAAGTGTACCAGTATGAAGTAGTTGATCATGATGAACTAGGCTGGATGAAATTTAGTGAGAAACGTACATCAAATGATGAATTGTCATATTCTGATATATGATATTCTGATAAGGAGGGAAGAATAATAAAATTATTGATGTTAGTCAAAGCTCTGTCATGTCCTTGATGTTATTAACAGATGCTGATCGATGTCTCAGAGTTTTAAAATGCATATAGGCCTAATTTACAGCAGTTAATAGTTTCTCCTACTTTTTGAAGCTTCCTTCTACTTGTTTTTTTATTTTAATTTAATTCAGACTACTTTATTCTTCTCAAAGACTGAAAAAAAATTATAATATTAATGTGAAAATCAACGGACAATGCCATTGCCTAAAATATTCATGAAGTGCTGCAAACGTTGATGAATATTGACTACTTGCAAAAGTCTTACTTTTGTCCTAATTTTGGGCTAAAAAATTCTTCTTTTGTCCTGTTTTATCGAGGATTTTGATCCTATACTTCAACTGTATCATAGACTTTCACCATAGTCCACTTGAAAGCATGCTCTGTTCAACAGGCCATTGTAGCCATCAGTATAGAAAACTGCCTTGAATCATGATTTTGAATTTAAAGCCATTAGTTAAATATAGGCACATTGATGCTAATGCCTAAATGAGATTTTATAAATGTTTTAGGCCTACATAGAAAGGTGTTACTGGATAATACCAAGTTACATTTAATCAGTCAGTATACTGCTATCGACAGTCTTATCTTTAAATAGCTGGAAAACATATTTCGTACGCTCTTTTTAATGATGTTTTGAAATGAACTGTTTCTTTTTCATTTCAGATTTTCATAAACACTGCAGAACGACAGTCCTGAAAAGGAGCCAAACATACGCAAAGTAAGCATGGCAGAAAATAGGTGGAATTTAAATTACCAATGCCCAAAATGTTCGGTCTTTTGGACAGGAAGGTTCAACAAACTCTTAGAACATTTACACTCCATTCACTCTCATGAGCAAAATTTTTCACTAAGATGCGGGATAAAAAATTGTGAAAAGACTTATGTTAAAATTGATTCATTTAAGAAACATCTGAAAAGGGTGCATAATAATTGTCATTTGGATGAAACACTGTCTATGTCTGAGGAAGCAAACATGCAAATGCATTGCGATCATGAAGATACCAATTCTGAAATGCTAGAATATGATGCAAACATAACAGATCAAAGTTCTCACCTCCAAAGTCAACTTGAAAACCAGTATCTATTTCCATATGCAATCCATGTTTTAAAATTGAGAGAAGTTCACAAATTACCTCGGACAATTTTAGATGAAGTTGCTAGTGAATATAATAAACTCTTTGTTTCAAATCTTCTCGACATTGAAAATGCCATAAATACTGATTTAGCTGCAATGGGTGTAAATATAAAAGATTGTCCTAACATTCAGGGAGTATTAAAGGAAAACAAACTTCGTAAAGCCATTGAACACATGGCTAGTGAGAATCATCAACTTCACTTTTGTAGACAACAGTTGAATATGGTGGATCCCCTACAAATTTGTCTTGGATTTGAAGCATCTGGCAAGAAAGAAACATTCGAATATGTTTCTATTTTAGGTACTTTGCAGTCTATGTTGCTAAATGCTGAAATTTTAGCACATGTTATCAATGGACATTCATCTAGGGATCCAGATATTATGATGGACTATTGTGATGGAGCCAAATTTAAATGTAGTAGACTTTTTCAAATTCATTCAACTGCAATTCAAATTCACTTATATGTAGATGATTTTGAGGTTGTAAATCCTCTAGGGACATACACTGGTACCCATAAAGTTAATGCTATGTACATGTTTATTGGAAATGTTGAACCAAAATATCGATCTTCTGTGAACCATATTCAATTAGTTTGGCTTTGCAAAAGTTCATTAATGAAAAAATATGGCTTGGATACAATTATCAAACCCCTCATGGATGATCTAAACATTCTAGAGGAACATGGAATTCAGGTTAATGTTCATGGCGTAGAACACAAATTTTATGGTTCAGTTTGTAGTGTCATAGCAGATAATTTAGCCAGTCATTTCATAGGGGGATTTACAGAATCTTTCTCAGGTTTTCGTGTGTGCAGGTTTTGTATGTGCACATCTGAAAGTCTCAGAAAAAATGAGCTTCATCAAAGTCATATGGAAAGAACAGTCAATGCCCATAAGATTCATGTGAGCAGAGTGCGAAATGACAGCGAAATGTCAACTGCGTATGGTGTGAAGCTGGATTCGCCTTTGAATTCCCTTCATTATTTTCATGTAATTGATGGGCTACCACCAGACATAGCTCATGACTTGTTTGAGGGCGTTTGTCCAAAAATTTTGAGCACTGTGATGACGTCATATGTGCAGACAGGTCAAATTTCTGTTGAAACAATCAATAAGAGGATCAATGATTTTCCATATGCAAGTTTTGACAAATCAAACAAACCCACTACATTATCTTGGTCATGCTCTTCAGTTAAGGTAAGGCAAAAAGCCTGTCAAATGTGGTGCTTGATGCGCCTTTTTTTCTTGATGTTTTCAAATGACATTGAAGAAAAAGATGAAAAGTGGCAACTTTTGCTACATATCATTGACATTGTGGACCTTGTGACTAGTCCTAGTGTGACCAAACAGTCATGTGTTTACCTCAAGGTGTGGTTTTAGGTTGCTTAGAGCTGTTTTGTGAGCTATATCCAAATTCACATCTTACACCCAAAATGCATTTTATGACCCACTATGCCAAACAAATGATGCAATTTGGACCTTTATCACATTTTTGGACTTTGAGGTTTGAATCAAAACATTCTTACTTCAAAGATATCTCAAGGGCTACTAAAAATTTAAAAAATATAACATATACCCTGGCAAAGAGACACCAAATATTTCAGAGTATCATTATGTCAACTTCAGATTTGGGCAAAGAGAACACTTTACCGGTACAAGGTGAAATGATCAAGATTGGTGAATTATCACCTGAAATGACACCATTCATTTTGAAAATTACTGGGGAATGTGACGAGGTATATGTCTCAATGTCTGTACATTTGAATGGGGTGAGATATGATTCTGGAGCATGTGTTATCCTGAATGTAGTTGAGAGAATGTGCCAATTTGGCTTAATCAAACTGTGTTTTTTTCACAATTGCGAGTGTTACTTCATTATTCATGAAATGGATACTGAGTGCTTTGATAGGAATTGTCATGCATATGTTGTTGTAGAGTCAAATAGAAAAGTGATCATTCAGAGTAGGAGTTTTCTTGATCACAATGCTTTACCAATGTACAAAGTTGGTACTAAAAGCTATGTAGTAATGAAGTACAAGTTGCATCAAGAGTATGCTGGCCTGTAAGCCATTGTGCACATACTTATCAAAAAGGCGAGGAGACCTTTTGTTGCTTTTTTGCTTGGTTTTTTAAGTTTGTGGGTAGCCTTGCAGTACTCTAGCCATAATCAGCACAAACAAGTTTCACATTTTGATACATTTTATATCATTTTTTTTTCTCATCAGGCTGTGCAGTTTCTAAAGCCTCATCTTCTATAAAAAATAAGCATGCCAAAACTTGCCCTAGCTTTTAAAAATGGTACATGTTTTATCATTGCCCTTGAAAAATCCAGCAAAGATAACCTAGATGTTACAGACTGTTTTTTTGAAGGGAAAAACACAATCGTATTTTACAGCTTAATTGGGTTTTCAACATTAATTAACTTTGTCCTAAAAAGAGCGTGTGAAGTAGAAGTTATCATTGTGAACTAAATCAGTATTAAAGAGCAACAACATGTCAACATTTCATATCACCTTCAAAGAACAAAAGCAGGTCTTTGAGGTTCAAGACATATCAACTTTAAAGGAAAAAGTGAGAAGTGAATTTCACATAGATGAGGATATCAGGTTTCAACTTTATGACAAAACATGGGATGATTGGGTAGATGTGGAAATCCATCAGCTACCACAAAGAGGAAAAATCCAAATAATTACCATCCCTCATGAGGATACACTTCCAATAAACTTGACTGACTTAAGCTCAACAAACAGCTTATTTAGTGAAAGTTATAACTTCTCAGATGCTCCAATCCAAATTGAGCCACCTACAAAAAACTTCATAAGTAGTATGATTCAACTTGCACACCAAAAAGAAAGTTGCCAATCAACCTCTCAGGCTGAAGATATCTCTTCAGCTTCAACAAGTTCTGGTCATTCATGGAATGTGGAAGAAGACTGCAGTACCGGAGAGTCAGATGTCAAGAGAAAATGGCTTGAGATGTAAGATACTTAAGTTCCTTTTCTTCAATGTTTTACCCTCAATGGTATGATCAACACTCATGCTATAATTTGAAAACTTTCAAATCTTGAAATAACTTGCCTTTACTTGCTGACCTTTACTTGCTGATAGGATCATTGTAACATATCGAACAGTAACTGTAATGATTGCTTGGAAACAAGACCCAGATGCATCACCGGACATTCTTCTGGGTGTGGTTAAATAACAACCAACAGGAGGAGCTGATGAAGGGGGGAGGGGGTAGAAGGGAGGATGGCATAGTTAATGAACTAACACGTTCGTGCTACGGCTAAGGATCTGATGGTAGATGTTGGTTTATATAAAATTGCAAAGCTGTGGAGATAACCGGTTTGTTAATCCAAAATATTTCTTCACAGGAAGCAATGGCCAGACAATTTGCTCTGCCAAGACTGCCAGTTGTGTTGGAGGGAAAGCTCAACGCAGAGAGAATGCCTAACGACAGAGAAAGGAGACAGATAGTCCAAACATCGTTTGATTACATGGCAGGCTTTACAAGGTAAGTTAAAGTAACACTTGTTAATAGTAGATTTACTTCACTGATGCCATCCCTCACTTACCATACCTCACAATTTGTTGGGTTACAAAAGAGGTTGCTAAGTTATGTAGGATATATCTTACCATATTGGTTGTGCAACTGTCAAATTACCGGTTACTCAGGTACAAACAAATCTACCAAATGGATCATTACTGTGGACAAGCTTAATTGTCAAAGCATTTGTTGTTGAATGATGTCAATTATTTATGTGACAGTTACTTTGGTTATGGAGAAATTCACACATAATCTCTCAAAATATGTTAACCCAAAGATGTTCATTCAACAGTGGTCACAAATCTTGCAGTGCTTTTCCATTGGTTATTTTCATGTATTGATAGTTGCCCTTTGGTCCATCAACACACAGCTATCCATTGTCAGCTCACTACTCAGAGGCAGTGAGATGCTTATTGGAGAAGTACCCCTTCCTTGGAAAGGAAACCATTCCTGGAGCCCGTCCAGTAGTAAGAGATCACTTTTGAAAATTTGCATAATATGGGTTCAGGGCTGCACACTTGTGCTGAAAGGAATTTTGGTGGATTAATGGTGCAGCTCTTCTCTTGATTACCTCGATTACAATGATTAAATAATTGTGACATCCCTATTGTCATTCAAAAGTACAGTAAGAAATTCTTTCTCTGCATATCGTTTTCAAACTTTTTTATATTGAGTCTTGGCATGATATTGATTGATTTGTAGAGCAATACCACAAAATTGTTGTAAGAAAATCAATATTTGTAAGATATTTTGGCAGAAAAACTGCTTTAGTTTGACTTTTGACAGCTGATGGATTTCACTCTTAAATTTGAGAAATCCCAACATTGGTTTTGAGCTATATTAATTGGACGATCAAAGTGTAATCGTGATTGATGGCAATTATTAAATAGTTACAACTTTCAGCAATACTATGGAAGTCTGATGAAAACATCTGTTCTTTGTGTAATATTTCTAGAGCTTGGGATATGGTCACTGAAGGTTGAATATTATGGAGTTTTAAATAAACAGGTATATGGAGAGCCTGAGAGAGAGGGAGAGTTGGGGGGGGGGTAGGCTTTTGAGGGAAAACATTTGGGAATCCATGTTCAATATTGACTATCCAATATTTTTATGTACAAATTATTATTATTTTTTTTTAAAACAGGAATACTGGAGAATGAAAATAATGGACAAGTTCAGGAATGAGAGAAAGCACATGCCAGTGGAAAAGAAGAGAAAAAGTAGTGGAGTGACACCAGCTAAAGCAGTTGATGATCAACAATTAGTAGATGATACAGCCAGTATTCAGAGGCATAAGAAGTAAGTATGTAGGTAGTAAGTAATTTACTTTTTTGATACGGGCTGAATATGAATCTAATAAATCTTCTGCTTTTTCTTCTGAAAAACAAAACAGAAACACTCTTCTTGCTCATTCTCAACTGTGTCATTTCCATATAGGCATCAGAATGGTAATCAAGGGTTTAAAAATAAAAGAAATCAATCAAGACTTCTTGTTCTAGAAGGACACGGTGGTGCCTTTTGTTTTGCAATGCATGGTTGGTGTGACCTCCATTTCTTTGATATTTGTGTTTCCATAGGTGGATGCAGGAAGAGGCAAGAAGGGCTCGACAAAATGAAGTTAAGATATCACAGATGATGGAGATAACTTTTCAATCAAGAAGAAAATGGATTATCGATGAAAAGCCTACTGTAGCTGAGCTGAAGCGAGAATTTCCTTGTCTGTTTTCACAGAGACAGGTAAACCTTCCTCCTACAAAAGCACAAGTTAAAATTTGCTCCTTGCAACTTCATGATGTGTTTCATACTGTTCTCCATTTCCATTGTTTTTCTTTCTTAATGAAAGTAACATTTCAGCATGCATCATGAAGATAGATATGCTTTTTGGTTCTGATTACTTATGTAACCATGACGTTCATGATCATATCTTTATTGTAACATCCATGTAATTGCTTTCTTTGTCTGGTTGTCAAATATATCATTCTGCAAAACATTTGCATTCTGCAGTTTGCAGTTTGCATTACAGTTCTTGTTGGGATATGCAAACAACATTTTGAAATGGTTTCATATGTTCATTAGTGGAGTAGGGAATGAGATGGTGTTCAATGGCCATACACAGTGGAATATTCTCTTAAATTTATATATTTGCTTCATACTAAGATCAATCTAGACTTCTATTTCTCTATGGCATGGACAGAGGCATGCACAAATGGTTTCATGTCTCCACGCCACCCAAGGAGTGTCAGCCTTTTTTGTCTGTTTTTCATACAAATATGTTTTAATTTTTTATTTTCTCATTACAAATTTGCTTTACTGAAATATGAACTTCTACATTTTGTACAACAGGTTCTCATCGAGATGAGGCGAATAACCCCCAGCATTGATGCTTGTCATGCAAAAGATCTTCTGATGAGCAACTTAGAGGCATATGCTAAATATTTAATAGATAGCTGCCAAAGCAAAAAGAATGCTAAAGCGATTGTTAACAACTACAGAGAGGCAATTGCCAACTTAACCAACGACCAAGCTAAAGGTAATTTTACTTCACTAATGTAGAATATTTATGTATATGAAAAGCTGATTTCCAGCCATAGTGAAATAGGTAAGAGGTTAAAAAGCACATTTAGTTAATGAACTTCTGAAACGACAATGCACCTTATTCCAAATTATCTCTTTCAAAATTGTTAGCATACATGAGGTTGTATGCAAAATGTACTGTACTTAATAGTAACTGATGCATATTTAGTACTATTACCATATGTATAAATGTACAAATAAAAGCTACAAAAATAAGAGGTAAATCATGTTATTGCAGTTGATCGATTATTCTGGCCTGTTGGCAAGGGAGTTTGGGAAGTGTTAGTTCTTTAATGGATTTTTGCAGGATCATTTGGAAGAAACAGTTTTTTTCACAGGTTTTTGCACAAGGACTTAAAAATTGACAAATTGGGTTAAATCAAATAGCCAAAAAGTTACAGCATTAAATCTTTATCCACATTTCTTGTTGTGATATTTTGTCCCTTTCTGATATTTGAAATGTCCATGTGCCATTTTTCAAATATTATTAGCACCTCTAAGACGTGGAGCTCTATTGACAAAGGAATGTGTGCGAATACATACTACATTATATTTTATTCAACTTTCTCTAGAAGCAAAGGTCCTCACAGCTCTTGTACTTGTACCGTTCTACTTTAAGGGAGAAAAGCTGTCTTCCTACCTTGTTGGAGATCAGGTATGTTATGATAGCAAAATGCAAACTTGATTCAGGGATTGCTCAACATAAATTGTTGGCTACTTTGTAAAAAATATATTATGCCCACTTTTTTTTTAACCAAACACAACATATATTTATGACAATAATGTGGAAAACCATTGATATGTTTAAAAGGGTTGAAGTTGATTCAAGACTAATGATAATTATTTTTATACATTCTTGTGACTGTTTGAAACTTCATTTGTTTTTTTAATTATTTTATCTTCTTCAGGAGGAAGATTCACTTCTTACAGCACACCCAAAAGTTTGTTACAAAGGAGATCTGTACGCCCCTGAAGAAATTGTTGTGCAGGCTGAAAATGTTCTGGTCTGTACTTGCAAATCGATGTTAGATGCTCTTTGTTGTCTAATTTGCACATACTTTGCCTTTGATATGGAGTATCCAAAGGAATGTAAAAATTCCTTGTTGCTGGCAGAAACCATGCTTGGAGCGAAGAATAGAACAACACGAAGTGTACAATCACTTATTCAAAAGGTACTTTCATGTACCTCCAAAGTGTAAAACACCCTCATTTGCTCTAACTTTGATATTGAGTATCAAAGATATGTTAGACTCCATTACTGCTGGCTGAAACAATGATATTAGTCCAGAACAGAAAAAACACAAACTATGCATTTATTGATTCAAAGGACCTTCATATAGCTCTTTAAGCTTTAACTTTAATAGACTAAGAGTTCTATACAATGGAAAACTAATTGAAAGCAAAAAAGTGTAAAAAGTATGGTTATTCTGTTTCTCAAAGTTTAGGTGTATGTTTTCTTCATTTTATTACCAATGCAAAGAAACTTTTGAAAAAAGAAAGGTTTTGACTGTTCTTTTCCATTTTCTTTCATTTAAATTATTTATTCTTCATAAATAATTGCTGCATGGGCTGAAAAAGTTCTGGTCTGCACTTGCAAATCCATGTTTGATGCACTTTAATTCATATATATAATTGTTAACCCTTGCCAATGAATGATCACTATTTCAAGTTTATGTCAACCTTTCCATGATGATATTAAAAGTAAATCACTAAAGTTTCATATTAGAATTTAGTATCATAACAATGTATTTAGTGTCAATACGCAAAACATTGTAACCCTTTGAGATGTACACATGTGCATGGGCGGGAGAAATCTAAAAAGTTTAAAGATGTTTGGTGTTGATTACATCCTAAAGCAGAGTTTTTTGTACTACGAAAACAAATAATCGTTGATGTTTAATTGACTGGAAATCAATGGTGTTTATCGTTCTCGTCATTATATCTGGTCGTTTTATAAGTCATAGTATATATACATAAGTTAATTAGCCAAAGCATATCTTGCAAAGAAAATTATGTGTCTTTCATGAACGGAAAAGATTGATCAAAGTCATCTGCTTTTTACGTACTTTCAAGGAAGATATCGTTTTAACAAGTCTTAGAATACTTTAACTGTTTTGGAGTACATGTGTTTAGTGTGCCTTCTTTTGTTCTGTTCTGACGCGTTTGATTTGATACGTATTTGTTTCAATAAAACATTGACAAAACTACAATATTTTATCTCAGCTTTCATTTCTTAAGATTACATAAATGGTTAAGTGAATAGTAATTTTACTCATGGCTTGAGTATGTTTATGGTTCGACTAGTAAATTTAAACAAATTTCCTGGTAGTTTTCGGGATGTAACTTTACGAGGCTTATATAGTAACTTTACTACCAACACCATGTAAGCATACTCATAGTGGTCGTAAATTTACTCACATTTGCCTAGTAGAATTGGGGATGTAACTTTACTCGCAATTGGAGTAAATTTCGTTTTCTGTGTATAGCGAAAAATATGTTACATTCAATAAAAAAATAATTTCGTCGAAGACAAGATTTTGAAAAACAACTTTTCTTGCATGTTACTTTCTTCGACAAGTCACAAATCTCCATCGCTTCCACGTCACTCCAATGCATGCCGTGGAGGACCACAAAAATAGATTGAAATATGGATTGGAAAATTACCTTATCTGAATTTGCAGAACAATGCAATGTACAGCTGTTCAAATGAGGGCCTGTCGTGTGGTCGGTCACGCCAACAATGACGCATAATATTGTATCTTAAATGAAAAAAGAAGGATATTAATATATTATAAAGATAAAAAAAAACTGTAAGCAAACTGCTTATCCACTAAAGAGCCTGTGTAAGAGAATGTGTAAAAGTAAGATGGCCTGACGTTTTTCGATCTGAGCAGGATCTACTTCAGTGGCTAAATGACAAGTAACAGTAACAGAAGGGACAAAAACACGCACAGAATACACACAGGTTAATGAGCATGGTGCACAAAGAGATAGATGTAAGGGGATTAGTAGACAAGGGATGGAGAGAAGAAAGTAACCAACAGGGGAAGGGGAGAGGTAAACGACTAACAGTAGAGGGAAAGAGGGGATTTAAGGTAAGGGTTGGGAATAATCTAGAGGACAAAGACAGATAGGTGTGGGGAAAAAAGGGTGAAAGGGGCTATGAAAAGAGGAGAGATAGGGGGTTATTTAAACAAGCTGGCAACGCTTCCACTACTAAAGTAGGACTATGTATAGCATGACGCAGTGACCACCACAGCCGTTCGCTTTAACACACAAAATGGAGCCTCCAGCGGGTAAAAGCAATCATATACCTTCTGTCTATCAGACGGCTTAGCAATAGGCGGCTCAGGCAGGACCCCTAACATAACCCCAAATGTCAAGGGGTCTCAAAGGTTTGGACCCGAAATGCTAAGTCCACGGATCGCAACTGTCTGTCGTGTATCTGAATGAATACTGAATATTCTTATTTAGGGTATATTTCATTATGAACTGTTTTTCCTCTTTCTAGCTGACAAGCTGCCCATCTCAATACCAGATCTCTCATGGGACCTGTTCTGTTTTTTGTGCATAGTAAGCCCCTGAAACCCTGTCTTCATGGCAGTTACAGCAGCCTCAACCAAGGCTTTGTTTTACATGAGGTATATATAAATACGTCTACGCAGATTGTGTTCGTGTGTGTGTGTGTATTTATGTGTGTGCATACCAATTGACTGTAATTCAACGTAAACATTGAGTAAAATCACAATGTTTGAAGTTTGACAAATCAACCACCCAGCTCAATAACAGATCTGGCATGGTACCTGTTCTGTTTTTCTTCGTTTTTCCTTGTTTTTCCATGTTTTTTCAACTTTCTTTGTTGTGCTCTGTATAAGCTCGGTGCAGTACGGTATAGCCCTGAAACCCCCAGCTACGACACGGCTGTCTTTATGGCAGTCATAGCAGACACGACCCATTTTTAAGTGATAATGTTTTGAACTGAAAGATTGTGTTTTGAAGCTTTTAATTTTATATTTATTATATTTATGTTATATTTATGATATCATAAAGGTCCTACCGGTGAACGTGTCTATTTTTGAATCACTGGAATTCTAGATACGATTCAAGCCTATATAGTTTAATTTCTATCCGCATTGATTCATTTCAATATTTGGTGAACTTCAGTTAAACATTTAATCCAAGAATACGTTTCTCTAAATATGAAGTGCTCAATAATATAACAATTGAGTCTTTCAGGTACACTATCTTGTTTATTTGTTATGATCATTATTGCTTGCTCGGACAATCACCAAAGCACATGTTTGTAGTAGTAGCTTATGCACTGGCATGACGTCACTTGTTGACTATTACGTCACTTGATGACATTGACGTCACTTGATGACCATAAGGTAGTAACGTTATGAAAGATAACATACATTTAGCAAACTTAATCCAGAGCATATATCATCATTTAAATGTAGTGGAATGGAAATGGTAGTGTGATACTATAAGATGCCTCATATAAATCTATTTTAAATAGGGGAGTGGGGTGGGGCAGTTAACGATGGTTTACTGCTGGAAAGTATTAACGACATTAACACTACTTTATTGAAACTGTCACTATCATGGTGATCCGCATGACAATTGACCTATCTCATAGTTGGACACAAGGGTGACGGTGTAGAATGAAAAATACGAAGTGTTGATTTAAATATTTCATATAACTAGGAGAGGAAACTGACACTTGTGTTTTTCTTTTACCAATGTACTAAATCATCAATGATCGTACCATGAAGTTGATCTTACTGGGAGCTGATCTTAAATGCAGTCATTTTTCAAACATTTACCATATTATCATTTAACATTGTGTTTCTATCATCTCAATTCATATATTGTTACAGGTAGCAGTAGATATTATATTCTTGGACTATGTTACGGTGCTCAGCCATTTTCATATGTCGGGAAGACATCTTGTGAAGATGGGGAGAGTGTAACAGGGTTTATTTATCACCCCTTTAAAAATTAACTATAAAGTAACATATTTCTTATTAGAGAGCTCGCGACAATAATAAATTTGTTGCTGTCATCGATACGTTATCGCTCTCTCCTACTTTACAGGAGTACAGGATCCTGGCCACCCTGTTACATTCCCAACTATTCAAAGTAAACTATCACCCGTGGAACATAACCTCTGCAACTTAAGAAAGGCGGGAAAAGAAATAGTGAATTAAAACCCAATGAACTACAAACTAAAAATAGTTATGTTCTATACCGGCAAACACTTTACCCACGTCCTCTTCCATGCTAGGTGAATATCACGTCTTAAACTACGATGTAAGAAACGGCTGCTTCAAACATCTCACTAATTCTTTCGGCGACTTCAATCCCTATTCATTTAGCACAAGGTAGCATACGCCCATTAAAGCCCCATTGAGTGAAGAGGTTTACAAGTGACGTAAACTTTCGGATCGGATAGCAAAACAATCTACATAGTTATGATACTAAAATTGATGGTGCCATGAAAGGCCAACTTGTCAGCTATCTGGTGATGGGTTGCGTTTAACTAGTGAGAACTTTTATCTAGACTTAGAGACCACATTAATTTTGTGATTTAGTGTGTAAGTCAATGGGGCTTTTAATGGGCGTATGCTACCTGAAGGAGAACAATCGGGCGGATGGATATAGACTCTAATAGGAGTATGCCACCACAATAGCATTTCCTGCGTATAAACTCGCATAGAGAGTATACGATGTGTCTACGCGGCGTCTACGTGGCAATTTTCATGTCAACGACTTTATACACGGTTGCACTATATGTGCTCGTACACAGGTCCAGTTATACGTGAGCGGTACTTGTAGTTGCATTTAAACAACACCCTTTGTGTTTATTGAGAACTATATATGCAAGAATGATTGTAGACAATGATATGGGCTTTTAGCCAATCAAATCACAAGAAATTTATAAACCACCATTGACTACTTTTAGCATGAAAAAGTCTGTAATGGAATTGTTGTTAACAAAGTACTTGCGTTGATTGTTATGATTGATTTGTTTTCAAACAAATTCAGTCATCTGTGCAAGTACTGGAATTTTGGTTCTTTCAAGAAAAAGTTGTGGTTGTTGAAAAGAAAGAAAGATATTTATTCAAAAAATTGCTATGTTTGTCATAGGCCTAGCTGTGAATGTGTGTACTTGAGGTTTGAAGCTTTTGCGTCCCTTACTAAAAGTAAGACTACTCACTAAGGCCAATATAACTGGCCTGCGTAGCCTAACGTTACGGTACTTACCTACAAAGCTAATTTGATAACTTGTGGTATAAATTACGTACGGCTCTCGCGCGAGGTGCTCCATTTTAAAGCACCAAAGTGTTTGAAAATTGCAGGACGTACGTAACTATAACATATTTAATAGTCCATGGGCACATATACAGTAACTTAAGTGCACACGATGCGTGCAAAGTACCACGACCAGCAACTCCAGTAGTATATTTTGGTGCTTTCATTGTACACCAAACAATCCTTCGGACAACCAAATATGACGGCGAGGTTGTCGGAAGGACAACCTTAACATTTTCTTCAAAATGAGCCCTGGCTATGAGAGAACCTACAGCTCCGCACAAGTTGAGCAACGAAAACAGTTTTCGGTTCAACAAGGACATGTTACATCACGCCATGACGTTAAAGTTATTGCAAGGCTATTGATACCATGTACAAGTTATACATGCAGAGGTCATTTGAGGTCACTGGAACCTTTGCAGTAACCATACACTTCCTCCTTTAAAGTGTTGATATGTATTGATTTTATCTTCGCCAATTATTGGTCACTTACTCTCCACCAAATGTTGAAGCATTACTTGAAGCCACTGCTGAAGTCTTCAGCTTTATATTTGAGGAATTTACTTGAAATAGTGATATTCAGTTTAATTAAAGTGCATGTATCCTCGAAATTTCAAAACAGAAAAGCCAATCAGGGGACTGTACAACACATTATTGTACACTACTCTAAGCATATCCCACAGTCTATATTGTAGATGGCAAGTCTCTGATTTCTAGTTGATTTTCTCCGTGGTGTTTGTGAGTCTTACATGTCTTAATTTATTTCATCTGTTTAAGTCAATGTAAGTAAAGCTAACATGTGTGTTCATGACATTGCATTATAACTACCGATAGAGCAAGACTTATTTGCAAAAAACTGTAAGAGCTCAGACTCTTGATCAGAAATGGATGCTTTGGCACAACAGATAATCTCTATGCAGATCATGTGTATTCCGAATGGCCATGACTACTGATTACCTTCCACAGTATAATTGTTCCTCATCACATGTGATTCCTATATTGCTTTCACCTTCTGATACAATATCCAAATCATTGATTGTTACAACAACAAAAAACTAAACCTCACTAGTTTTGGTATTTACATACAATGATACTTACCTGTCTTCATGTTGATGAGATGCAAAATACAACTGAAAACAGTGAACAAGTGTAATCCCTAACCAAGGAAGTTTTCGGTAGAATTACGGTTATTTACTTTGTGAATTTAGGAGGGAGAGGTGATGGGTGTAACCAGAGGAGGGTCAATGGGAGTGAAATTCTAACATTTTGCCAGTTAATAGGTCAGCTAGGTAAATGGAAAGGTGCAATAGTAGCATCGAGACAGGTAAGAGAGGAGCGCAGTACATTCCAAACTATCAGGAAGCCTGAAATATGACTACAACTAGAGGTCAATCAAGCTGCTTTCCTGTTTCCTAAACCATAAAAGTGAATTGAATTGTGAAATTACATATCTGTTGGACACAAAGAGTGTACCATGGCCTTCATTTTGTGTCAGTCCTTGTTAAATTTGTAGTCATAGATCATTGAGATACATGGAGAAAACTTCAGTAAATGTTTTTTTTTACTGTATCAAATTTACACCAATTTCACAAATCTTTTCTTGCAGATGAAATGAAGTACTTGGCATTTTCTCTTGTCACTCAGTTGTTTTGTGGAAGTTCAACATCGAAAGGTGCATAACACTGCATGCACTATTGCAACCTCATTGCAACCATTCATAGATGTAAATCACCTAAGTTTTAATTTTTTAGCTGAATCTACATGGAATTGCATTAGCTGATAGCCACTGATTATTGGTAAAGTGGGACAAGTTTGGATATGTTAGGAAATTGAACAGTTAATTTACTGGTGATGTCAGCCAGAGGTGACATGACTTTGCAAAGTAAAAACAAACTTGTTTAAAATGAAGAGAAATCGCTTTGACAGAGGTCTTACAGTGCTCCTTCCTTCATGTACCGTAAATTGACCAGAACAAAAACAATCTTGAACCGATACAATACCCTTTGATTTTTGAAGTGGTTTAAGTAAAAAAGTTTCACATCAATCCATCTCTCTGTTCACAATTGAAAAAAAAAACTGCTTGTACAACTTCAATAAAAACTTGGACAGAGATGACACCTGATAAAGAGACATATAGAGGTGTTCAGGAATTGTATGTGCAACGTCATTTAGGGTTTGGTTTAGTTAATTCTTTGCTTTTTTGTCCACGGACATACATGTTATGTATGCAAACGTTATCATGATTATTGTCAAGTATTGAGATAGTCATTCGGGGTCGGAGTTTCAGAAATTTTATGTTAAAGGACACTTCGGTATATTCTTTAACTGTTAGTTAAAATTTGTTCAAATTAATCTTTCTTGTGATAATTATAAGCCACAAGTACCACTTTGTATTTGAGTTGAATAGTTTGCACAAGAATGCGACGTCAAAGGAGGAGCTAATGAATAAACCATTAATGGTATATGTTGGTAACCTCATTATTGTTTTGCAGAGCCTTGCTGAGATTTAATAGTTAATGGTTAAAGATGTTCGGTTTGCCAGGGCGAAGTTGTCAAATATATTGGGAATAAAATTCAGAATATAAATGAATTACCATGATTAAATAATTAAACTAAAATAATAAATTTGGTAGCAGTTCAAACAACAATGTGAACATAGATCTTTTGAGACCTTTCTATCAAGTTCAAAGAAGCTACTGCTACAGTACTAGCTTTTGTCGTAACATAAAGGTTATTGCAAGAGAGGCTTTGATCAAGTTTTTTAGGAGACAGGTGAAGGGTCCATTTGCCCAAGTACAATCATAGCACCTGACCTATAACTCAGTCAACTTATGTTCAATTCTTGTTCCGTAGTCAAAATTGTTCAAGTGATTTTTTTCCTTGTGCAAAAGTGCTGAACAAGGTCTTGGTAATCCCTGTTATACTTCACAGTTGACGTCAAGCAATCAGGGCTTCGGCATGTGACGATGGTAGTTTGAAAAAATGTGAAAATGTCCTCAAAATTTTGACTTCAGTATTGCATTTCTTACAGAAATTCATCGTATTCAGAGTTGAGGAATTAATTTAATTATTTTGCGAATGTTAATTTACTCATAATTCAAAAGTAAGGAGACACAAATACACTTTTAGTAACATTAATGATGTTGTTATATAATATATGTTTTGCGTTTTCATAATTTGAATGCATTGCTATCGAGGATAAGGTGGTATACCCAATAGTATTAACAGGAAAGTGGTAATTAAACCAGGAAAGAGGTTGAATACGTTTGATATAAACCAGGATAGTAGTCACATCAACAAGGAAATGTTGGTTAATTTAACCAGGAATGAGGTGAAATACCCATTGATATAACCAGAATAGTAGTAAAATCTAACCAGTAAATTTAACCAGGATATCCTGGTGAAAATTTAACCAGTGTCAGGTTGTTTTTAAAGTGTACATCTGCGGGCGAAAGAGGGAAGGATGCTGGGCACGAACTCCATATATTTATTTGAGCTCTCTATTTCCCTCTAAAGTTGCATATTATTGACAAGGTAAAACCTATTCACCATGCGTTGTATGTTTTTCTCAAAAAAGATAGATTTCAGTGCCAAACTTCCTCTTCGGTGTAACCAATTTTACGAGAATTTAAAGAAAAATCCATTTATTAGTTACCTATTACACAAAGGTTGATAAAAAACCGGCAATCAGTCTAATAAGCATGACCCGAGTTGTAACTTTTATCCTCGTCTTTAATATTTATTTTCTGATCACTAGAAATAGTGGTTACAGAGTTGGCTTCATATCTACAAAATTCTATCATTCATTTGACAGTGGTCAGTGAAGAAAATCATCGTGTTCTCCAAAAGAAATAATATACTCCTGTTTTATCCCACGTAACCCCTTAAGTCCCTATATTCTCGTATTGGAAAGACTGTAGTGTAATGACATGACAAAGATTTTTAAACTGCAGCCCACGAGGAGTAGGGTTCTAATAACAGTTATTTCCTGTGGACATTTTAACAGATTACAACGAACGATACTATATATACTGTTAAACTGATGTACCAATAATACACGTGATTCTGAAAATAAAACAAATAAACTGAATGACATCTTGTATAAATATTACGTTATATCATACATTGATCTGAACGCATTATAACTACCACATCTGTAGTTTTCCAAACATATATCTTGTGGGGTCCCTTTATGTTTCTACTTAATGTTACTGAATTACCGTTCAATTCTTATTAGCTTCGTTTTGCAAACGATATTAGCATTCAGTAGAGTTAAAGTCATCTAATCCACGCGATTATGCTTCTGTCATGACATGATAAGATATGGATTGTCTCCAACTGGTTTAAAACACGATCAATTGTCCTCAAATATTAGTTTCTCACAGATCAGTGAGCTCTATATGATCCCCTAAAGTTGCATATTTTTTTTACAAGATAAAACTTATTAACCGAGCGCTGTATGTTTTTTTTCATAAAATATAGATTTGCGTGCCAAACTTCCTCTTCGGTGATTTTTAAATGTTAATTATACCAGATGAGCCATATAGAATAAACGGGTAAGGTAGTTAAAAACACCGTGAATTTGCATGGAAGTAAGATAGCTATTATGGTAATCATATTACTTCATAAATTTGAAGTGCCGATTTTGTCTCTTATGAAAATTGATAATTACTTTTTTTTGTAATTAACCAGTGCCCTATTATTGATTTATGTTGTAGTTTACTGGTCTAGCTTCCTCAAAGCATAGTCACATTTCCAACTGTGTCTGGAAGTTTTCCCGCCCTTTTCATCAGAATCAATCCCCTTCCGCTTCCCTGGTCCTCTTTAAGTACTGACTAGTATGACTTTACATCATTTGTACAAATTAGTTGCTCTTCATTGCAAATACTGTGGTAACACCCAGTGCTACATCAGGCACATGGTATACAAAGTTTGTGATAAACTTTAAAAGTGCATTTTTTATCAATAACACGTGCCCCTTTTAGTTAACGAAAAGTGTTCATTCGTTATTTAATGCGCCTTTCTGCTTAGTAAGTAGTAAAAACGGTGCCGATATCTTTAAAACGATTTAATGGGCTATTATCGACGTACAATTGAAGGGTTAACTGCATCATTACAGCATCAGGGGTACAACTGGATGCTTAAAATCTGCAATAATTAGAGCAACAGGGGTACAACTGGAGGCTTAAAACCTACATCATTACAGCAACCGGGGTACAACTGGAAACTGGAGGCTTACAAAAAGCATCATCACAGCATCAGGGTAACAACTGGAGGCTTAACAACTGCATCATTACAGTATCAGGGGTACAACTGGAGGCTTAAAGAGGCTTAACAACTGTATCATGACACCAGGGGTACAATTTGGAGGCCTAAAGAGGCTTAACAACTGCATCATCAGGCGTACAACTGGAGGCTTAAAGGGGCTTAAAAACTGCATCACTACAGTATCAGGGGTACTAGTGTAGGCTTAAAGAGGCTTAACTAATGCATTATTACAGCATCAGGGATACAACCGGAGCTTTAATAGGCTGAAAAACTGCATCATTACAGTATTAGGGGTACAGCTGGATCTCAAAAATATAGATCAAATTGCAGAATTCCATTACCGTCAGTAAGTAACCAATTGTTCAGTTGCATTAAAAGAAAAACGAATTCATGAGATAAACACTACAATTAATATTTAATACCATCTTAACCAATATAAACTTAAAATATATTAAATGAAAAACTGATAACTTCACCTAAGACATCAAACATTACATAGTCCCGTAATCGTCCGAACCCGCTACCACCCTGCTAGCCGTCTTCGCAAAATGAACAAAAGTGTTGAACACAGGACATACTTTAGACAATGTGTATCATGTCACGTTACTCCTGTATGATCTCAGTTTCTTTTTAAGTCCCCATATTCCCGTATTGGAAAGACTTAGTATAGTTATACATGTGGCGAAGAGCGTTTCCATACGGCTGTTCTGGCTCACTCAACATAATAGCAAAGACCTGTTCTCCAAAAGAAATAATATACTCCTGTATTATACCACGTTACCCTTTAAGTCCCCATATTCCAGTATAGGAAAGACTGTAGTGTAATGACATGACGGCTGTTCTGGCTCTCTAAACATGATAACAAAGACCTGTTGATAATATGCCTCATATTTGAATATTTGTACATTGTTTTGACTGTAGCAGGAAATTGAAACAGATGTCATCTCCCTCATTAATCTACTTTAATTACAACCGAGACAACTGGTGATGCCAAGTAATGCGCTCTTTTTCAAGAAAATTGCTCACGAAATAAAACATCTCAAATATGAAAAGTGATATATGCTAGTTTTGTCTGAAGAGGAAGTGGAGTTGATCTGCTATATAAAGCAGATAAAACAAGGATAATGTACAAATGCATCAATGCACGTTTGAAAAACAAGATGACTCTAGACCAATTCTTTATTTATTGTTTTGAAACTCACAATTCATGTTCTTTTCCTTTAAATCGTTAACAAGTTAGCCAAAGATCTTTCTATGTCCTGTGCTCTCGGGAGTCCAATTTTAAACTGCATATTACCGTCATGGGTTGTAAATTTATCTTCATTCAAAGAGTCTTAAGGTTTTCGCCAATCGTTTTCATAGTAACGTCCGATCCTTCCTCCTGGCTTGCGGATGCTTTCGCTGACATTCCAGAACTTTCTTCTGCGACGATATCGATCCTCTCATAAACATCATCATCATTTGGACATGACCCAGATAGTAAGAGGCTTCGGCTAAGATGTATGGCCATCTTTGATGTCTTTTCTGTGGTTCACCTTCGCTGCCTGTTCCACAGTGGTTCCTCTGAGTACTTGTATTGCTTTATTTGCATTTACTAGTCGGTACTGCATAAAACCCAAAATCATTAGAATAACCAGAAGAATCACCATAATCGTTGATACGGCAATGACAAAAGACAATGAAGAAGAATACTTTTCTCCTCCATTATTTGTGTCTGACTTTCCCGTGATAGTAGGTTGCCAAGATCTAGTGGTTAACACCTCTTGGGTTGAATCTTTCACAGACACGCTGATATTGATGGAAAGCGAACTATGCGGACTCAACGGTCGACAAATGAAAGTACCCGCCGATGTCAGCCCTTGGACTGTCAGATACTCTGTCTCTGTTTGTCTGAAGTAGTCCCATCCAGAGTTTACAAACACTTTCGATGATTTGCTTGGAGTAAACGTCCAGTCATAACGCCGAGTCGGAGGATCAGCACCAATGGTAGGACAGCGAAGTACCAATGTATCCCCTAACATGGTTTCAGCAGTCAATGTAGCATTAGGATCTAGCCGAGGAGGACACGTGAAATCGTGAGGAGACAACGAAGTAACAGGGAAATCTTGTAATGTAAGGGGTGAGGCACATCTGTATGACCGGTCGAACCTGTCCAACCAGGAGGGCCTGATACAACGTTCATTACTATTTCGTAAGACAGCACTCCTAAAAGATGAATTGTCATAAGCAAACCACCTTTGTGTACAGTCACAATTAAATGGATTGTTATCCAAATTGATGGACGCTGAAATTCCGGATTCGTTGAGGAATAATTCTTCTTTGTAATCCAAACCTTCAATCAAATTGTAACTAACATCCAACGATAAAGAACTTAATGTCATATCAAGAAGACATCGAAGGCAGATCGTAGAGAACGACAGAATATTATTATTCTTCAAGATAATTGTAGCAGATAATGACTGAAAATTAAATGCGTCGTGATGTATGTAACTTATCTTGTTGTTCCGTAAGTCAAGTTCAAAAATATCAAAGATCTTATTCAGAGTAACTGCATGAGCTAAAACCTCCGTCATACCGTTGTCACTGGCATTAAGATGCAAATTAGTACGTCGTGTTGATTGCCAAGATTTGATTTCCAAAAAGTTGGATGGAAACGAGATAAGTCTATTGAACGACAAATAGATATAAATATACCTAGAGTCATTCATCGCGTATGTTCCCGACGAACCGTTTATATGATTGTGTCGTAAGTCGATTTCGAGAAGGCTTGATGGGGACGACACTGGCACATCGTTCCAGTTGACTATACTGATATTGTTGCCAGAATAATCAACTATGGAATAAGAGGATGACAGTCCACACGAGAGCATCGAAGTCAAACCTAAGTCAGTGCAGTTTAAAGTAGAATCACTACAACTACAAAGATCGGGACAAGGCTCACACTCTTGACATGAAACTGAACTGACCAAGATTAAAATAACGAAAACACTTTTTCGATCCATATTTGGTTCCCAAATTACAGTAGCGCATAGGGGTTCGATGAAACTAACTTGATTTAGTCAAGCTTAGGTGAAGATGGTTGTTGTAGTCACAAATGGTTAGGAGTGTATTGCTGTACTCTATTTAGGCTAATTTGGTATTATGCAGTGAGTTCAACGACGGTATGGTATGGTAGTCACTGACAAAGAGGTTTAGAAACACAACAGTCTTTATAACCAGAGAACGACACCTCTTTGATTCATATCGGTGGGTTTCCACAATGGACACCGAACGCTTGCTTTTCATTTCAAACAATGTAAATAACGTTTCCGCTGTGTATTAGGTTAATGAGATTTTAGACTGAACTTTTTCCCATAACTTAAGGAATTATATATACAATCAACGATGCAAGCTTTGCGGAAAGGAACACATTTTGCGTCGGTGTCAGGTTAAGAAACGGGCAAAGTATACAAGGTCTATACCAAAGTGCCCTTTGGCAATAACACTGTCTTGTATCTTCCTTGTGCTGTCGTACCTAGTTAATCATAAATCACAATGGCCAAAACTCATTTTGTGATACCAGGGGCGTATCCAGGATTTTCTAACCCGAGGGGCGCGAATTACTATCTAAGCGGAGCGCCACCATCAGTTGGGACGGAGCTTACAAGAAAATTTCTGGTTTTGATACCCCCAGATCACCGGAAATGGCCCTTCTCGGGCTTGAAAATGACCAACCAGATAGATGTACACTTTTGCCTGAGAACCAAGTATTTCCCAATAGTTTTTTTTTTTTCCATCCATCACATTTTTGAAGATTGTCACCAGTCACACATCATGTTCGACCTCATTGCATGTCCTGTGGATCATTGCTTTTGTAGGTGATTCTACGTCACGGCCCACAATATCCGAAAGCTCCACTTTTCAAGGTTGTCCATTATTTGTTCAGAATTTGAAAATTCACATTTCTCGTGAATAAAATCAATTCAAAACATACCCATAATGTTGCACAAAATTCAATCTATGGACAACCAATATAGAAAAACCTCCTTGAACCACTAACAGACAGGTCAAAATTGCACGAGTTGAGGGAAGTATGATGAAGAATGTTTGTCAGGAAATTTTCGAAAATTCAGACATAGTTAATTTATTGGTGTACAAACATTAAAACCTCTTATAACGGCTATTATAAAACTTCGTTGAAGGAAATGAAAAATACCAGATATTTCCGATATCAGATAACCGAACATTACACACATAGGCGTAGGAGGCGGGGGCTGCAGCCCCCCCCCCCCACCAATTTTTTCCCCTGAAAATTCGGGCAATATGCTGAGAATTTTTCGGGCACCTACTGAAAGAAAAATTAATAGCAATGGTGTAGCTTAAGGAAATGAATAGTTTAAAAATTATCTCCTTTGTAATTAAAATAAAGTTCTAAGCTTGGCCGACTAATTCGCCATTACCACTGTAAAAGAGAGTTTTGACATAATTGGACCTGTATGCTTTTTCTCCATCTACATAAGACATTACGTTGTTTAGATTAGCATCCGGCGGTATACTGCGCAACTTTCACGGACCGTACGGTACACGATGCCATGCGATGTAATGACCGATGCTTGCTTATGATATTGACATTACAAAATGTTGGTTATATTTTTCGGGCAAATCGTTACAGCCCCCAAATCCAATTGGGCTCCTACGCCTTTGACTACAAACATAGACAGTTTTGAGGCGGTTCATCCTGGAACGATACGTTTTCATGCTCACTGATATGATGTGATGTCTGCTCTTTGCTTTACAAATTCGAACAGGCGCGTATCGAATAATTTGCCAAGGGAGGGGCGAAGCCTGTAGGCAAACTATCTAAGCGTAGCGCCAGCATGAGTTGGCGCGAAGCGTACAAGAAAATTTTGGCCGAAAGTGCCTCCCAGATCGTTGAAAATAACACTTCCCGGGCCTTGTAAGTTGCATCTAAGCATTGTCTATTTTGAAATTACTAGCGATATCAGAAAGAAAATTTGCTCGGGGGGGGGGGGCGGTCGCCCCTTCCCGAAGTGCGTCATGTTCCCCGACGACTCGGTCGAGTTCAAGACCAGCCATGGTTGGTTACATAGCACAATTATACAATTGTTTAAGGCGTGCATACACACACACGCGTTATGATAGACCATATATAGTATATATATAGATACATTAGTGAAAGAGGAAAAATGGAAACGTCAAAAATGGAGTTGTCGGTGTAAGGGGTAGGGTGAGGCGCACACCCCCTCCGTAATCCTCGATCTGTTACTGGCTACCCTGTGTATATAATAGGATCAGCGCTGTAATTATGACTGTTCCTCTTTCTCTTCCCGAGGTACTGGCGTTTATCTTCTACTCCCTCCTTTTCTCCTTTTTCTCTCTTTCCTCTTTTATTTTCCCTTCCTTCCTCTCCTCCTTTTCTTTTTCCCCCTCCTTTTCCCTTTTTTCTTCTCTTTGTTTCTCTCCTCTTTTCCTTACCCGGGGGCGCGCACCCCAACGACCCCCCTGGATACGCGCCTGCAATCATATGTACAATTATAAAACTTGGGTAATACGCCCTCAATAACAGTTATACGAAGCCAATTTATACGCATTTCACACCAGTAGAACCACTATGGTCGAGTGGTACGGACCTCGGTTCGTGATACAAGATCCGGGGTTTGACACCTACCTTCGAGTGATGAATCCTAAAAGGACGAAAATAGTCAGTGGTGTGTTATTATGTATTTATTTACTATATATATATATATCAATATATATATATATACATACATATATATATATATATATATATATATATATATATATATATATATATATATATAATTAACTACATATAATTGAAATCGTAGTGAGTTGGAAAATTAAGAACAGTGAAAAAACTTCCAGCCTCCGCCGTGATTCGAACCCGGGCCGAATGCAGACACCCTAACTACTAGGCTATGGACGCTGATTTTATGTCCAGAGGTTCGAAGCCATCCATCCATCCATCCATCCATCCATCCATCCATCCATCCATCCATCCATCCATCCATCCATCCATCCATCCATCCATCCATCCATCCATCCATCCATCCATCCATCCATCCATCCATCCATCCATCCATCCATCCATCCATCCATCCATCCATCCATCCATCCATCCATCCATCCATCCATCCATCCATCCATCCATCCATCCATCCATCCATCCATCCGTCCGTCCGTCCGTCCGTCCGTCCGTCCGTCCGTCCGTCCGTCCGTCCGTCCGTCCGTCCGTCCGTCCGTCCGTCCGTCCGTCCGTCCGTCCGTCCGTCCGTCCGTCCGTCCGTCCGTCCGTCCGTCCGTCCGTCCGTCCGTCCGTCCGTCCGTCCGTCCGTCCGTCCGTCCGTCCGTCCGTCCGTCCGTCCGTCCGTCCGTCCGTCCGTCCGTCCGTCCGTCCGTCCGTCCGTCCGTCCGTCCGTCCGTCCGTCCGTCCGTCCGTCCGTCCGTCCGTCCGTCCGTCCGTCCGTCCGTCCGTCCGTCCGTCCATCCATCCATCCATCCATATATCTTATACATATATATATATATATATATATATATATATATATATATATATCTTATACATATACATATATATCTTCTCGTCCTTAGTGCAGCCTTTCATAATATCGATCATCACATTTTGTTCGATACACGCACAAGTGCACCGGCCTCATTGTGCGAATCTTTCTTACAACAAACCAGTGGCGCTATGCCGACATTCATAGGTTTTCTTTTGTGAGGGAGCCTGTAAAGACATGATATTCATCAGACTTTTGGAAAAGGGTGTAGGGTGCATTGTAAACAATGAAGAGTTTTTCAACTTTTGTTTCGGTCTTGGATGGGTTTTTGGCAATATTCCGACTATAATTCAAAATCTCCAATTCTCTCAAGCCCAGCTTTTTGAACATTTATCAAGGTACTGGCCTAATTTTAATTGGAGCCTAGATTTTATTGTTTAAATAAAAAGCCAAAATGTAGATACCACGTGTAGTACAGGTCCAACAGATCCTCCATCCTTATTCAACTCTATAACGGTCACTTCAGCGGTCACTACAGTTATTTTCGTAATAACTTAGTCTCTCTCTGGATTATTTTGTGGTACTATCGAATACCACTGCCAAGACGGTTGTTATAGCGACCACTTCCTCTTACACCAGGGATATCACAGTATCGTATAAACCCATCAACTGAAAAGGAAAATGTAAACGACTCTGATAGTGTGTATGATGAAATAACAGATGCAGAAAATGTCTACTACATGACTCATATAGCATCAGATGAGAATGAAGACCCACCGAGCACCAAGCACACTTCATAATAATAATAATAATAATAACAATAATAATAATAATAATAATAATAATAATAATAATAAATACTACTTATAAATCGCCTCCCAAAAATCTCGAAGCGCTGTACAGTGAAAAGAAAGTCAAAAACAGATAAACCAGGCTAAGAAACGAAAAGATGCAAACTCAAAAAGATAGGAAATACAATATACAGATAAAACAGCTAAGAGGATAAGACTATAGTAACCTACAAAAATAAAACAGGCTAAAAAGCAAACTAGTAACCATATAAAAAGAAGCAAATACTGTGACAGTTAAAAACAGCTAAAAAGGTAAGTTTTCAAATCTTTCTTAAAACGGTTAAGATGAGGTGCTTCACGAGGGTCCCAAGGCAAAGGTTCCAGACTTCGGTAGCTGCAGCGCTGAAACATCTGTCTCCGTAGAATCTAGTGTTGCACCTGCGAGGACGACAAAGAAGGGTTTCGGACGACGAGCGGAGACAACGTTGTGGTGAGTAGGAAGTGACGAGGTCCGTCAGATAACTAGGTGCCATACCGTGAATAGCTTTGAAGGCAAGAAGGGCAACCTCAACAGTAGTTGACGTACACGCAAATGAAAGTGACGATTATAAACCTACCGAAGAGCAAATTTCAGCAGCAGAAGGAGATAATGATATTAATGGTCAAATTATCTCGATCAACCAAGACAGTTATCCGATAAGCACGGAAAAGCGTGGCAGTCTTCTAGAAGGTTCGTTTGACACAGGCCTGCAGCCCGGCCGACAATAGCCTCGATACCTCTTCTGATATGCAGACAGAAGTTGACCATATGTATGACAGATATTTTCCCAACATTGACGTATCATCTTTTGATAGCGACGACTTGGTTGGTTTGCGTGATACTGCCATTGACATACCAAGCGTATTGGTTACAGACGCAAACGCTTTTGGTGGTAAGGAGCAATCCAATGGCAATTACAATATTACAATATACATATAATATACATACATATTAAAAGGGTTTTATACAAAATATATGAAGTTTCCACTAAGCTCAACGCCGTGTTACTACCGTAAAGAGAGCAAACTACAAGAAATCTCCTCTAAAAAATGTATGTAACATGATGTAATATCATGCAATACGATGTTATTAATATTCATTAGTCACCTGTTCTGAATGCTATGTAAGCAAGAACACATTTTCTTTATATCATTTTCTTTTACCCTGCACTATAGTCATAACTATTTCACTTTATGTTTTTATTGAATACATGTTAATACATCGGGATACACGTGAAAGAACTGTTCTTCATTGTTCATTGTACGTCTTTCTGAACTCTTATGAAATAAGACATGACTCATTAACGGCGAACAATTTATATGGTTTATTAATTTAATTTACGTTCAAGCATTTCTGTGCTCAATAGGCATGTTTATAAGTGCATTCTGTATTGATGTCAGCAAACCAATAGGTAAGGCCTGCAAAACATAACGAGAGAAAAAAATACTACGCAAAAGCCTTGGAAAGCCTTGGTTTGTGAGCAAAATAAAAATAGTGCTATGAGAACAGTGCAGAATCCCATCTCAACTTGGATATTTTAGTATTTGTAAGTACTTTCTGAGAAGGTCGTCATGTGGTCGCTCAGCAGAGTAGTTTGAAACTACGCCATCATATTAGGTCGGGTGGACGCAAGAAGAAATAACGGATTGTAAACAGAGCCAGTGTAACAGTGTTGAATCCCCCCTTCCACCCCCCCCCCACAAAAAAAAAACAAAAGAAAAAAACACAGCATTACACAATGACTGAATTAAGCAGTGTACAACCTGTTGAGACACAATGTTACAAACAACTGAAGTAACTTCCAAGTCAATTACTGAAGTAGTTGTGGGAGAAAAGTCCAGAATCTGACTATAGATGGCCGTTCACAAGTACAGACAGATGGAAAAGCCACACAAGGATTGGACTAAGGGTATAGACATATGTGACCCGTGCGACCTGACCTAGACCTGGGTTTAGGCGAAGAGTAGTAAGACACTGAACTATTGACATGTGTGATAATACAAAATTATCGATGGATATGACAATATACAAGAGTATATAAACTGTTAACACATTTATACTTCTCCCCTCCCTCATGCAGGTTTGTAAAAATCCTCCAAATGTCCCCTTTGATAAATGGAAAGTGCCGTGTAGGGAAAGTTGCTCCTTTCTATTTGTAAATATGTAAACTGGAAAAATTCATACCTTTTTGTTGAAATACAAGTTCAATAAAACAGAGTCACGGGGTTGCAAACTTCAGTAAAATTGAATTAAAAAGTGCTCTTACATGGAAAATACATTTCTTATACATGTATTATACCGGGTGTTGACTGAGCAGTCGGACCAACAAACGTCTTTCCAATGACATTCGGTAATACCAGCAAATCCCGCCGAGAATGACAAAAGTTGTTAATAAAGTAACGGAAGCGAACAAGTTTCCCCTGTTAGGAGCTGTAAATGAACAAGACTTTAAAAAGCAAATTAGTCTGTCAAGTCTTTGGTAGCATTTTTAACAACGGTACAGTGTAATGAAGCTTCATTTCATGCCTCACTATGCATTTTCATAGGGCTTTTGTAAGGAAGGTCGTCCTTCCACTGTAGGCTTTTGTCATCTGTATCGAACACTGCTAGTTCTGTTTTGGTGACATATTTTGCCTTATTTCTAGAGATCAATCAATCTATTAGAAGGAATATTATTTAGTCAATAATTAAGTATGGAGTCGATGTATCAAGATGTTCTGTAAGAGTACCAATTCCTGAAATAATTGGGAAATACTTGTGTGTCATGGTTAGTTCACAAATGTGTTGATGGCGGATCCGCAATCCTCTACACAGTGGAGACAAGCACATAGAAAGTGTATCTGGCGTGATATGCTCACCAGCCTCCCACCAACTACGAAACCATGCACTAAAGTGTGCATATACTGAACAACACAGTATTTCGAAGGAACTTTTACATACCAAATAAATCTTACAGAACATGGTTCCAGACAATGTCACAAATAAGAAGGTTCTTTCTGCTCTAGACACATAGTTGTTTAAAAAAAAAAAACTTTCCGAAAACTTGACAAATTAACAGCTCAGGAACGGCTACTTCATCATTTTCAAAGCACAGGCCATCCACACATATCACCAGTAATTTCGTAAACCCATCAACTCATCGGGCTAACAACGATATCATTGATGTCATTGACGTCATTGGTGTAATAAGACCAGTCTTAAATGTTGCTGTTATTCTTTTGTAATTAGCACATTGCTAATTATGTTCTTTATTTCTTTTCCTTAGTTAGGGGTCAGACTCGAAAAGTTTTGCTTATTCTGACTCCTCTGCCCATCATATGTATATATATTCTGATTACTGCATATCATTTATCATATATAAGTATATTAATTTAATAATAATCATATTATAAAATATAAATTAATGATGATGGTACAAATAAGACTTGAAACTTGATACATATTTCGGACTATGTTCTTTCCAAAGACGAACAAGACGTTTTACACAATGGTCTGTGTTATGTATCTCCCATAGACTAGATCCAGTTGGTCTATGCTTTGATTTTAAGAACTTTGTTTGCCGATTGTGACTGACAGACTATTTCGAAGAGTATACTTCCAACCCGATTATAGACACTAACCGCAAGGATACGTACCCAGTACTAAATGGTCCCAACAAAAAACAAACAACTTGAACATCCCCAGAAAAACAACAAATCAAAAAATTGCTTTGCCTTCAAGCACATCTGGACAAATTCATTTTAGAAAATGCCAACCGTCCACCTTACTCAATGAATAATGATGGGATGACGGTTATGATGTTATGTGCTTATTACTAACAATTCAATACTACACTGCAAAAACTCCGGTGTTAACATTTTGGATTTAGCTTGTCGGTGTTGAATTCAGTGTTGATTTGACACCAAAGAGAATGCAATCTGACCTTCAACCTTGTTCAGGTAGAAGTTTCAGCCAATCCCTTTCCAAGTTACTCTCCTTAACGCGTAAATACATGATGTCATAGAAATCGGGACTCCTAATTGGTCCATAGTAGTGGCAGTAATTATCATATCGATATTGTCGGCGAAGCTGTTACAGCCAAAGTTGCGCAAAGCAGACGAGGTGCAAACGAAGGGGGCAATATGTTCGTTTATTTTCGAAATGAAGAAAGGAAAGTTGTGGTGTTCAAGGAATTCAGAGATTTGATTGAAACAGGTATGCATTCTTTTGGAGATAAGCTGTGTATAGCCTATAGGTTTTAACTTTCTCGTGAAATGATAGGCAATCCACGGAGGCAAGGGAAGGTTGCCTTTCATAACTTCATCATAGGCAGATGCCTAACGGAAGCCTATTGCGTAACTTAGGCCTAGGCTAATTGTTGCCGAAGGCCCTAAAGCCTCTACAGGCCCAAAGCCTAGGCCTATAGATCATTTGTAACGTTATAAATCATTGCGTAAGCCTATAGAACTGGCAGTTTAATTACTACTTTCCCTTGAACAGGGCTGTGTATCACTATTATATGTATCACTTTTAAATTAAGAGTACTTCTTTCCCTTTTACTAATTCAATGTGAAATGGAGAGTGATAGTTATACCATTAGCCTACTCCATACTCCATAGACTCGAATATAATGCATGTATGATGTAGCCTAGCCCAGTTCAAAGGGTCGTCGACGACTTGACCTAGCCTATATGTATAGTTTACGCCCCAGCTAGTTTAACTTAATAAGGACGTACCCCTACTGTAAGTTGAGGCCTACAGTTCTATTGGCCACCAACAAAACTAGGCTAAGACTAGAGTAAGGCCCTTAAATAGCCTCACACTCATCATCACACTGATTATAATGCAAGCAATATAATTTTGAGGTGGGTTCTCAATCGTTTCGTGCTGCATTAAGCTGCTGTCGAAAGACATAATAAATAAGTTGCATTGAATCTCTTGCTGTTGAGCATGTCTAATCATCTCTGTGTTCATGAATAGACTTTTTATTATAAGTAGTTAGTAGGCTTAAATGAAATTGTTACACTGGAAAGCCATAGGGCATCAAATTTCATGCCTAGTAGCTTGCATCCCTCAATAATCCACAAGAACATTTGATGCAGATTTAGCCAACACAAAGACCAAATATGTGATAGGCCTTATATGATTTCCAATATTTCCAATTGATGACAGACTGCATATCTTAGATTAAAAGAAACTATGTAAAGCTTGTTTGTTATGTTGGTTTTGGCCAACTTTTGACTGCGAAAGGAAGCATATGTCTAGCGTACATGCTTAGAAAGGCAAAAAAGTAGATAATTTTGAAGCACTTCATTACATATTTACATTGTCAATCTTGATTTTCAAAGTAAAACTTGTACTGCAGGTCTAAGTGATTTCACTGTAGGCTTTTTCTGCAAGGCATGTGTAGGGTGAATGTATTGCAGTCTATATGGTAGTTTTATTACCATTAAATGTTGGCTAATTGCCTTGTTAGGGCAAATTCATAAAAAATCAGCAGTTTTTACCATTTGAATTACAAATTCAGACAAATGAAGCCCCAAATTTTGGTCACTATGTTTCTGTTTGTATACTATCTTGCAAACATGCAATTTGCTGAGAAAAATGACTTTGAGCATGAGTTAGACATGACGCTCTCTGTGCAGGCCAACTTAAGGGAGTAAATTTAATGATACAAGGTCAAGGGCTGTTAAATTTAATGCGTACAGACCTATTTCAGGGCTTAGTCCTAACAAAATAGACTTAAGTATATATGCATGACTAAATCAAAAGTATGATACTTGCTGGTTTATTCTATTTTCTTTCATATATGATACAGCAAAGAAGAAATTCAAAATTGCTGAAGATGTGATACTTGTGGATAGAAAAGGATGGAGCAGAGTTTGATGAAGATTCTCTTGTACCTCTCCTTGAAATGGAGCCAAACACAGCCATCATGGTGTTAAAGAGAGGTGAAAAGTGGGGTTAGTGGCAAATAAGGAGCTACAGACAACGCAAAATACTCTGCTTACATGAATAACCAGATGTGTTTCCAATGGGAAAATGAAGGTTAGTGTGGTGGGATCTCTGACAACATTTCCTTAATTAGGAATAAGCCTATACCTTTTGTCACAGAAAAGATCCCAGAGGTTCCTCAAAAATGACATTTGTTGTTGTTTTCGCCTCGTTTGGTGGATAACACCTCAGACTGGCTCCTTGATCCCCAGCATTTCAAATTGGGAATTTTGTTTACTTTCCATACCACATTGAGAGTAGTGTGTAAGCATAGTTTATACAGTGGCAGTCACAATCATATGGTCAAGATAACAAGGGTTGAACGTTGAATTTTGACTGCAGTTTATCAGCGTTGTACTGTTTTTCCCATAATTTTGGCAATTCCCAAACGCAAAACACAGAAGATTTGAAGAAATGTCTCATGTAGTGAGGGTATATGCAAGTACAGCAAAACAGATAAGACTTAATTGCAACTAAGGGGTAGCAGCTCTGCGGCAGTTTTAATGTCTGGTTCTTATGGCTAGTTCTGTGAAGTTTTGAAATCAATGTGTTACATTAATTGCCATTTTTTGTGTGGTTGTAGGATTGATTACTGGTTAACCGATTGAAAAATTTGACCGGTTATCAGTTCATGGATTGTTAGAAAATGCACATTCCTATTCATTACAAGAAATGTGTTCACCTATCTCTAGCTATGTGCTTAACAGCAGATTTTCTTTTATTTAGTATCTCCAGCAGCTGCAAGGGTTAAAATAGACAGCAATTCAGATACTGATGTAATTTCTGAGGAAGATGATACTCAAGATTATGCTAATCTTCCCTCCACCAGTTCTGCACCTCCCATGAAAAGATTTAGGGAAACAGAAGCAACAACAGATGAGGCAGCTGAGGTAATCACATTTAAACATTTCTTTTAATGTTGAGGGCTTTATACCATTCAATGGAAACCTGCAACATGGCAAAACATTTGCTCCAATTAGAAAGTTTTGGTATCCTCCTTAGCATGTAACAATCTTTGTGAAAATGTATTGTATTTATTAATAATGCTTGAATCCACTTTGCTCCCAAAGACTTTGGATATAGCATAAAACAACTCAAGAAGCTGCATACATTGGTGTTGGATTTGGGGTTTGACATCTGGACTGAACAGAAATATTACTTTTGAGATTTTCATATTTGCTATTAATTTGCAAGATTCTGAACAGTCAATAACCTAACAAATTGATGTAGCCTTAAGCATTATGGGATGAGGTGGGTGTCACCAATGTAAAATATGAATGGATTTGGTGGGAAAATAAGTGGGACTGACGTTTTGATGCTGGGAAGATCTCCTGTAGAAGTCATCTCTGGATTTGGAATGGTCTTTGGGTATCCAATTTAGGATTTCAAAGGACATTAGAAAACAATAATACTAATATTAAAATAAAAAGAATGAAGGTCTTTTACTAATTTATGTTACAAAAGCTCTAATTATGAATCTCTAAAGTTCATTACAACTTTCAAGAATCCTTGTATTTTTTTCTACACTTTATTAAAGCTCATAAGTGCAGTTCTTCAAAAAAAGTGCAAGTGGAGCCACTGTTTTAGCTGAATACAGAGCCCAAAAGTGTCTGAACGAAAAGTCCAGGAGATTGTTGGTAAACATTGTAGTTGCTAACATGATGGAAGTACATGGGTAAGTTTTATTTTTGTAGTTGTAAACATAGAAAATCATGATTGCTGCAATGAAATGTTTAAAACTTTAACATGTCTATGAACATGGATTAATTGACACATGTAAGTATGTAAGTGCTCCATTGATGAAACATTTAGCTGGTCAACCCATGAAGATAGTTGGGAAATTGGAGAGTGGCAGTAACAATTTCTGACTGCCACACTTGTGCCAATTTTTAACCAGGCTAATTGGTATGTTCCTGTTACAGAATGAGTTGTCTGTTGCTTTGTCAGATCTGATCCTGAGCTGGGGATCCATTGTAAACTTAGCCTTAAAGATCTCCTGCATTGGCCCCAAATTAGCACAATAATAGAAAAAATGTGTTTGCTTTCAAGGACAGTGATGTGACATGATCAGTATTAACCATTGAACACCAGGTATTGCTTTTCATTTTAAATATTCTCCACAGACAATACCATATGCTGAAAGACACATGTTATTGAAATTGTGTACACAAACTTAGTTGGGCTAACCCAGGCAGTTCAATTTCATTATGTTAGAAACTTTCCTAGTTCATAGCATGTTATATTTGGGAGCTCTGACCAATACAGCAGATAGCTGAGCGCCTTTAAAGACCCCTTTCTCCTCTGTGCAAGTGAATTTCAAGGCCCAGGTTATTAAATTCAGCATTGGTCCATTGTTGTTTTTAAGAATACACAACATTTGAACTGACCAGTATTGCAGGTTTATGGCAGATTTGTGGTGAGAGAAAAGGGCCTTTAAGTAATCACTCATTTAGTAAGGCAAACATCTAATACACTAATATCACACTTTATTATGATATAATATACTATTACACCATATTATAATACACTTTATTTCCCCCTACATCTACCATCACAGACGGACGCCACCTACGGTCACAAAAAGAAAAAAAGAAAAATGCAGTCGGTATTGTCAACCTGTTTGAAAACCTTCAAGACCCATACACACCAACAGGTCATGTAAGTAATTAATTTAAATAAACTGCAGGAGGACCCAAGACCCCCACCAAGGGTTTTTGGATTAAACACTCGCTGTCATAGGGACATTATTGTAAATTTTGGAACTATACTTCAAAACAGTTGTTCTGCAGTATCATAGTTTAACATTAAATGCAGGGAAAAGGCATACATGCATAGGAGGGGAAATGGTTTGTCTAATGCAGGGCCAGTCAAATTTTACATTATAGGTATCATGATCTTTCCAGGACAAGAGGAGAACTTTTTTTTCTCACTTAAAATGTTGGGACATGCATGATTTGGAACTGGACATTGCCATGGAAAACATTTCATCTCCCCCCCCCCCCTTTGCAATTCTTCCTTTAGATGCCCATGACTTCAGTAGAAACAGAGGAAGTTGTGGTTAAAGGTCTCTTGTATAAGCGCTGTAGTTTTGCTAGTTCAAACTAAAATTACTGCCACATACTCATAATTTCTGAGAGTGTTTTTGATGGTAAAGATGTCTTGGAAGCTACTTATGAAAACTCCTAGCAATTTTCAACCTACAGCTTAACTTGGGAAATGCTATTAAGAAATCTCCAACTGGAGAGTGGTACATAAAATGAACCACAGCTAGTACTAAGTACATTTCATTATTATTTTCAGGAAGCTTTTTATGATGAAAGAACCAAAGGAGGATTCCTTGCAGCAAGGATAAAAAAACGTCAATAGAGGAGAACATCATTCTGAACATTCAAACATAACTCCAAAGGACCCTGCCTGCAAGCAAGATGGAGACCCCATGCTTAAAAGGCCATTACCTGCTGTGTCTGATAACCTGCAATCTGAAGATAACACTACAGCAGATGTAAACTGGATGAAACATACCCCTGCTGTATCTACAGATTATAATTTGGTCTTTGAGAGGATGAAAAATACTCTATTAGTGAGGAGAAACATGGTCAATGCTATGAATTCAGCAGGGCATATAATAGAGGAATTTCCACAATTCAAGATTACTCGAGGCCTTGTGAGTATGACACAAAGTATTCTGACTGGTGTCATGTATGCTATTAGACTGTGGATTGCATGCATTTACAAGTGTGCGGGGGAGATATGTCTGTCATGGGCATGGACGTCGCTAGAGGGGGTGTGGGAGGTTGCGACTGTCGCACTCTAAACTTTCCAACCGTCGCACTCTCATTTTCACATATTCTTATAATTTGCGAGTGACCTAACATTTTCGGTCAAAATTGACCTTCAATCAGTCATTTTCACCACGTTTTCTTTGTCAAATTGAGACATTGTATCTCGCGATCCTTATACTCCACCATAAAAAACTTTGTTAGAGTTTTGTTTGTAGCACACTGTTTTACAAACCATTGTTTCATGGATTTGCTGTGAAAGAGGCAGTACCTCAGCAGACTTATGTCAGGAAAACCAGTGAACTTGTTGACTTCAAACCACTGTCATTACTGAGGATTCAATCCAGATGTGATCATACACTTATGTCTGTCCAAGGCACATAATTTTTCAATGAGTTAATTTTGTACATTTTTTGGCTGAAGTAACCCAGTCAGTGTTCGTTTCTAACAATTGTTTTTATCTGTGAACAGTTATTAAATTGTTTCGCCAGCTAGAATATTAGAGAACATGCTACAAATTACCTTTTAATCAGTGTTATGTGATTGCCAATGGTTCAGTTATGTTCAAACATATAATTATCAAAGTAACACTGTGTTATAGTTCAAGTGTAAAGATATGAATACACAGTGTACATTGTATACATACATCCGGGTATTAAAGTGTGATACCATTGGTTTCCATGCATGTGTTTATCAGTTTAAGACAAAGGTATAATATTAACTTTAAGCATTTATAATATGCAAGCATTATGATCTGATTTATCTTCATTAAAAAATAAGTTTCTAATCAGTTTATGGGCTTGCTCATGTTAGACAAGCTTTTGTTCGATCTTGTTTATGCACTTAATAAGGTGTTTTCTGTACAACTGATGCTTCTAAGATGAATATAAAAAACGTGTAACACATTTAAAATGGCATCTATGGCTTTTATCTGTTGTTTATTGCTTATGCGTATTGTCCAGCCCAGACTTGGGCGATACCTTGGAAAGGTGTTTTACAAAATACAGAATTAACACGATCTGGATTGGATAAAAAACTTGCAATTCAACATCAGTGGGAAGATCTAAATAACACCATTTTTGGTGTTAAAATCAATTCAGTTAGTGTTAATTTTACACCAACCAGAGTAACAATATCAACACCAAAGATAATGAATTTAACACCCTTTGTGGTGTAAAGAAAAGGATTCTCAACTTGGTGTTAACTTAACACCCGCTGGTGTTGGCAAATATGCACTCCAAAAAGAATACAAATTTAACACCATGGGTGTTAAATTTAACACCCGAGTTTTTGCAGTGTAGGAAAGTAGTCGTAGCCTAATTCAAGCCTATGTACGTAGCCTTGCCATTGGTCTCACTTAGGTTAGCTAAGGTCATAAGTAAAAAACTGGAATATTTCAGCCTATTAACACATCTATAATTGTCCAAAATTAATATTCAAACACATCCTCCATTCGCAACATAATTCCAACACTGTAAATGCGGCAAAAGGGAATACGCAGTTTAGACCTAGCCAGTAATCTGAGTATGGAGTAGGCCAAAGCTTACTCAGTCTAGTCAGGTATGATCTGGGAAGTAAATTCATAGGCTATTTGCCTAAATTTACTCAACTATGATTTTAAGGCCTAGAGATATTCACAAACTATGTTCGGAAAAAGATTTTTAGGCAAAAAGACACACTCAAGCCTCTACTCGTGCTAACAAATCATCCGTTGATGACTGTGATTGATTGTAGACATGCATCAACCTTTTTACACTCTCACTTCATAATGTGGGATCTGTTATACGGCGCAAACTACTACCCATATTGTAACATTGACATTAAACTGAGAACTGCATGCACAGACTATTATGGAAGTATGTGACCGTGGTAAGAGGAGGGTGGGGGGGGGGGGGTCCATTCACAGCATTTTCCAGGGACAACTATGACACTATCTGAGTGGAGCACTTAAATAATTCCAGCAAGAAAAGTGTTTGCCACTTACTTGAAGACGCACAAATGATTTGGCTTTCTGCCGTTCAACGCAAAGCGCCATTAGTTTTTGAAGGTTTAACTGCGTAAACACTCGGCGATTCGCTGTGTCAGCATTCTTCTTAGTACATTCTCTATGTCTATGGCGTGGCTGTATATTACATAGGCATATTTTTAATGAAGTAGTTGATTGCCGCCATTTATAACATACGAAGAGGATCACGTCGCCGGTCGGTATATTCCACTGTTAAATAAGGGGTGTTTTGCATCGAATGTATGACAATGAATGACAATGAAACTGCATATTTCCAACACAAAAGATAAGTACATTTTAAACAAGAATTCAATACATATAATCAAATAATTATGGTATTATATTTACTTCAATGAAAACTACCAAAGATCTAATGTGTGGAAAAGGAGAGAAACTGATGTGCAATCAATATAATCTATAACGTCATTGCACTAAATTATTGTAGTCCTGCGGTAAAGAACAACTTTAATCCATCGAAGTGACCGAACCGGGATATAGTATGGGTGTTTTGTAATGGCGTATTTTCTCTCCTAGAGTATAAGTAATATTTCTTTGGTGTGGAAGATGGAGTTGGGTAATTGCTATTGTAAGAGTAATAGCAACTACTTTTTCTTTTCATTTTCCCTTTGCTTTCTTTTTACCCTTTGGTATCGGATTTTGAGAATCGGAGAAAACTGAACCGATTTATTTTATATTTTCGTACCATTTAAACTGCGATATAAAATAATATTGTTAAAATCAGTTAGGGTTTTAACGCAAAAAATACATACAGAGGCAATATATATCTTAATACCGTATAAACCATTATTTAAATACGTTAGGGCAAACGACAAAAATCCCTAACCTATGCTAACCTATTTTCAGATGGCAAAGTTCAAAATAATGTACACAAATGCGACGAATATAATATATTCCATTTTGTTCGAAACAAATTTCCGTGGTGACGATACATAGCCATTGTTAATTCAACGATTAATACAGTATATCTGACATTGCTGACATTGCTGCAACGTTCATTTAACATGCACCAAGGAATACCACAGATCGTGCACGCCAGAAAAATTGCTTCCGAACGATTATAAATGATTTTCCATTTTCGTACAGTTGGACGAGTGAAAGGTGAGTTAGTGATATGATTGTGAGGATCGTATAGTATAAATAAATAAATATATATATATATATATATATATATATATATATATATATATATATATATATATATATATATATATATATATATATATATATATATATATATATATATATTTATATATTATACTCCTTGTCAAATAAAGTCAGACTTTGTCGGATCGAATAAAACACTACTCGAAAATACACTCATTGAATTTTCTTCATCTTTCATGTGTTCTCATACATTGCTTACTTGTGTGAGCACGACAAGTGGTTATTACAGGATTCCGTAACTCACTCAGCAGCGTATCAGATCTGACCATGCGGACACTACCTCTAATACTTTGGATAATAAAAGTACTATACGGCTGGGAGAGGGATGTAAAAGTCTTGTTGATGCGACCGTTGAAATGTTTGACGAATTTTCAAGTAAAGACGATGAAGATACAATTGAGGACATCAATGAGAAGAAAAAGGCCATGAGAATTGCGTACACGGGTAGTATTTCAGATCCTTCAGCTAAACCGGATTTCTCTGACAAAGTAAGGCGATGGACATATATCTACACGCACCTCCCACGACATGTTCACTTAGTTTATGTTGCTCTGATGAAAGCGCACGAATAAGAGAATACAAAATCCCTCAATAAGTTGAAAGATGGGCCAATCGTCTGTAGTGTGGGTGGAGGTCCAAATATTGATGCTCTTGGGCTGTGCATTTTTCTGAGGGCAGTGGGATGTGAATATCCCTTGACGACAACGGTTTGCATCCTTGATAAATATCATGAATGGAGTCAGACATGGGAAGACATGAAACGGAGTTTGTCAGGGGAATACCAGTCTTGGATGCCAGAAACAGAATGGGTAAAGTGTGACCTACCCGATCAAATTACCGATGTTAGTAAGGAAAAACTTAGGAACGCGGATATCATCACCATGATAAAGACCCTTTCATCGTTAGCAGTACCACAAGGTAAGATTCAACAACTCAATTCATTTCTTGCCACTAAGTTTGCTATATCCCAAACCGACAGTAGGAAGGCAACTTCCCGAAAGAAAACAACGTTGATTTTCGATAATCAGTAGCGATGCTGCGTAGTGAGCATAACTGTAGTACTGAGTGCCACTGTAACTCCTGGATGAAAATATTGAGAGAGAGAGAGAGAGCTGCCTTTGCCTGATATCCCATTTATAGTTGCTTATTTCAGTTGGTATATATGCTTAGGACTACATCAAACAGAATTTGTGCTTCATCGGTTCATTTTGAAGATATGTTTCAAACCTTCAGAATTATTTCAGCAATAATTAGTTTCACA
The DNA here is from genome assembly GCF_037975245.1 of Apostichopus japonicus. Classification (NCBI taxonomy): domain Eukaryota; kingdom Metazoa; phylum Echinodermata; class Holothuroidea; order Aspidochirotida; family Stichopodidae; genus Apostichopus; species Apostichopus japonicus. Next base: position 6,523,556 of record NC_092577.1, read on the forward strand.
CGATTTATGTAGCCCATAATATGTAACAAAACAAAACAGAAGACAATAGATTGCTTTCAATTGATGTGGATAATGCCTTGCTAGCTTTACGTGGTCCTGCTGGAAGCTGGACAACCATTTCACCCAACTGCCATTTAGACCAACCTTACCATTTCGCCCAACCTTATTGGTCATTTCGCCCAACCAGCAGGGTAATTTCGCCCACCAACCTTGCTGATTATTTCGACCAACTTCAAGATAACGGTCGGGGATAATTCTATGGGTTTGGTCAATTTGGTAAGGAAACGTTCGGGAATTGTTAACGTTACGGGATACAACCGAATATTAAGGAAACTTGAAGTCGTGGTTCCAGTCGGTAGGATGGATCCGTGTTTTAGGGGTTAGGTTTGATAGGTTTTTTTATGGAGACCGATTCCCCTTTGTTTGTTAACATTATATTAACACTATGTAGAACTAGATTAACACCTAACTGATGTGAACAATACCCTTGATTGACGATTAGACTCCATTTGATATCGAACGGACATCACTCTATTTACCTACAACGAAGTAATATAACCCAAAATAAATTAAATTGAAATAGAAAAATTAGAAATAATATTCTGACTGAATATGAGTAAACAAATGATTGGTCGAAATGACCAACAAGGTTGGGCGAAATGACCATGCTGGTCGGGCGAAATGACTATGCTAGTTGGGCGAAATGACCATGCTGGTTGGGTGAAATGACCATGCATGCTAGTTGGGCGAAATGGCAGTTGGGCGAAATGGTCGTTCGCGGAAGTGACCAGAAAGCGTTGAGCCCTATCTCTTATTCACGTTGGATGCAAATAATGCTATATTATGCAACTTTTGAAACTTTTCGACTACTTAGTTTGTACAACATGGACATTTTTACATTTATGTAATGTACACCAGGATTTTGTTTTAATATTTTGTCGGGCAGTGGGAGAAGGTGGACTGAGCCTTTGGTAAAAGACGTGTACGTACTTACGTCCTTGTGAGCGACTTATTGCTTGACTTTCTATATTCTGTTTATAATTTAATAGTTCAATCTAATGTACTACTGATAACTAATGTTAACCTAGCGACCCTGACAAGACTTATTACTTAAATGGAAACTGTTACAAACTTAGAAAATATCTGTCATTTTTCGTTACAGAAACTGTTAAAGTGATGTGTGATCGAATCATGAAGATGATGAAACCAAATGCTCTCCTACTGTACATAGATAATAAGGATAGCGAAGCTGGCGCATTACTCCTTGATGCCAGAAGTGAGTTTAACGAAAATAGCCACAAAGTTCTTCATAGAAAAACCCTGAAGGCTTTATTAGACTATAGAAATGCAATATTTTCAGTTCGCGCGGAAGTCTTGATATCCAGAATAGATGATGACCCAGTACTGAAAGCAGGTACAAACCGAATGATTTTAATACAAAAAAATTGAATAGCTAGTAAAAAGTTGGTTACTGTAACCAAAGGATGTCCCAGACCAAAGCATGAAACCTAATACATATAGACTTGTTCAAGTATACTTTGACTATGCTTGAATTATTGTTCGTTGTGCAGGTTTTTTGATGTTCAAGTTTAATAAACTTATTACATTTTTCATTCATGTAGGTGGACATGTAGTCATGTCTGACGGTGGTAGGGGACTTCTCACCAGGAATGGATTGCCTTTGCTAGGAACGCGTTATGTTTGACTAATACCGGAACTTTCCTACTCGGTAGATATTTAATATAGTGATTGATTATACGGTGCATTGTTGAATTGTAAACTACGATCTAGGTGACTGTGAAATTCACAGGTCATATATCTTCAGTTACTTTTTAATCTACTAGTAAAGAGAGAATACCGAAACAATTTATGACAGGGCGAATCAAACAAAAAAGTCGGGCGATTTGTACGCCAAAAACAGCTTCCCTTCTTTCTCGCTTAATAAGAAATTACTAGAATTTAGATATCCCCTCCCTGTGATAGGTTCCCCTTACAAATTCTTGGTAATGGCCTGTCACTTCCTCGAAGGAAGTTGTTATGACTATGTCTTTATTCTTGGAATGACTTTGCTTTGTCCCCATATGAAACAACAGGAGTAACCCAGTATCTAACCCACCAGCCAACAGATTAAAATACGAGGTTTTCCCTTTATATGGAAATCTTGCTCAAACAAGATCACCTGGTTACTTTATCGCCTTATTTGGGCTATGCAGGACGTTAAATGTTAGGAAACTTTTTCTTGACTCTATAAGAAGCAAGTTAACTAGTGATCTGCGTCACTCCCTTGACAACCCTCAGCAATTTATTAATCATGTTCTAGTAACTCAGCGATGGCTCCATGTACACAAAAGATGTATTATGTACAATTCAAGTCATACCATATATTGATATCTTTATATTTCATTGTTTAATTAGTAACTATTTATTTCCTTCGATAGGAACATATTACCAATGTTGTTTGTCCCATTGTACTAATTATTTCTCTGTTGTGTATAATATACGTTACACTAAGCCTATATGCTACCTGTATATTATGATTTATCCTTTGTAGAATCCATTAGCTAGACCGTAGCTGATGTTTGTTCTTTAGTTCCATTTACGACAGTTTGTGTCAGAAGTTGATCACATTCTTATTGATTATATTGGATATTCAATGTAGTTCATATCACTTGACAACCCTCAGTCGTCTAGGGTGTCGGAGACATCATCAATAGAATTTATTCACATTTTTATAAAGGTTCGTTGGGTTTGGGTGGGCGACGCCAAGGCCCTGGTAATCTGCACTGCCCCAGACCAGACAGAGAGCCGAGCGGGTCTGAAGCAAGGAGTGATTTCTCCCCCCCCCCCCAATATAGTTTTAAGTCCGAACATGGTTGGGACAAATATGGGTTTGATAGTTATATGATCTAGAAATGATTACTCTACGTTTATTGTTTTTAATTCTCTACCCTTTGTTTCATACTCTTGCTTCTTTAATTTGAAATACATACAGTTTGTAGCCATGTTTATATGCCTCTATGTAATTTTGTTCGATACTGAAACGTGACGTACTTTTTTCGGCCACATTATCTCCTGCTACAAGGCATCTTTGGTTACTTTATTCAGCGCAATGATTGATACATAAGTAGAACCGGGAGCGACAACATATGAGTGTGGTTCATTAAGTTTTTCTTAAGAAATAATCATTTTACTGCTTACTTTGTAAATCTCTTGAATATGCAAGAAATATAAAAAAAAATAAGTTCATTTTTATGTAGGTAGGACTGTGCTTGGAAAAAATTCAATTTGATATAAAATTTAAAATTTGATAATTAGAATCTTTTCGAATGTTTACATTATTTTTTAATTATTGAAGCTCAATTTTAAAAGGAAAACTTAATTGCCTGTATATTATATTATACATATATTGCTACGTGATATCATGAATCATCGATGTACGTATTTGCAGACATATTACTACTTAAGTCTGGATACAGTTTAAACTCATCAAGTTGATATACAATTTAATGTAATGGTCTGTTTGTTGTTGTTTTTTTGTTTCTGATCCTAATAAAGGGCAAATATAAACAAACGCATAAGCAATTTCGTTACGTGTTTATTGTTTCTGGCATTGTTAACAATGCGAACCGACACGTGACCAACGCCATCTTGTGGCATATCGAATACACTCTAAACACAACCTGGTGAAAATTTCCTGGTCAACAATCTGCTAACAATTTCATAGATGTTGTCTACGTTAGTTAAAATAATCCTGGTTACGCCTGATCAATCCAGTGCGGTTAACCTGAGCTTAACATTACTCTGGTGAATTAACTAAAATAAATTATTAGCATATTCCAATCCTCGCCTCTGATTGGTTTGTTGGTCGCGAGTCAAGACCTTCGAAATGGCGGCTTCCTACGCAAGACATCGCAAGCCGGCGAAACTGTCAAATACAACTAAGAAACCTCTGCAGTACTGGAGAGTGTAAACATTTACTATATTTAATGGCTAATAAACAAAACCATTGACACTTTAAACAAATGAAAAGTTAGATTCAAATTTTGCCTTATCTTAAATATGTAAGTGCGGTCTCTCATAAACATTGTTTTTTAGAAAGGTTGCTCTTGTTTGTACTTAGCCCGAGTATTTAGACATTAACGAGATATTAGTTTGCACGTCGGTTACTGAGTCAATCATTAATTTCTTAGAATATTCTAGACTGTGCCAAGTTTACAAACATCATATATCGTCCCCGTTCTGGCGTAGTGACGAATGTTCAAAATGTGAGTTTTGAGAAAACGCGCTCTAAAGATTTTCACATTTTGACTTTAGTAAAGCGTAAGTAAAAAAGGATCTTTTGTACCGAAAGTTGTCAATATTTTAAATATAACAAATATAACTTTGAGTTCTCATGTTTGTTGCTGATCGAAAAATGTCTTACAAAGTAGTAATTTTAGTGTAAATATATTCTTCGTTATGTCATGTCGTTTTCAGTTAAGTTTAGACATTCGTCACACATTCGTTACTATGCTAGAACTAAATTTTGAAGTTTCGTCTTGTCACAGACTTGTGTTTGTCACTTATGTGTGTAGTTGCCATAGGATACACCGTGAATGTGCACTGTCACATGGGGAGAGGAGAGGGGGGGGGGGGGGTTGGTGGAATAACCTTACGATAGAAGAAAATAATCGAAGGGGTGGTACATTGGTCTTATTAATTTTTAAAAAGAACGTCCACGGTTTACTTTAATGTATAAAATAGACAAGGAATGGATTATTCGCAGGTATCAACATACGTGTTTTAGTATGTTTTCTTGAGTGGCATGGATGGAGTCGGATATGACGAGGGGAGGTGGTATATAGGGCAAGGAGAAAAGGCTGCTGAAAGGGTGACATATTGGTCCTATTTATTTTAAAAGAACCCCCACCATTTTCTACAATGTATAAAATAGACAAGGTATATGATGAAATGTGAACACATGCAGTTGCAAAAATAACAGTTCCAGTGGCGTAATCTGTTAAGTCGGAACTCTTATAAAGCACACAAACTACGGAAAATTGTGTGCAATTCTTCATTTTCAAGTTAGTGTATTACGTGAAATGTCTCTGACAATAGTTTCTCAGTATCCTTTAAACGCTTTGGGAAGCTTTTCCACTATACAATCCCCTTAAACGGAATGTGAAATTTTCTTACGCTCACAGGCACATTCATAATATCCAACCCAACAACTGTGCCATTGTTCAAGTGTTTCTAAGTTGTACTATAGTATGTTTTTCCTTCTTTATATTTCCTTCCAGTATACATGTAAAAAACGCTTACGCTCACAGGCACATTCATTATATCCAACCCAACCTCGTGTGAATCATCAGATTTAAAGAAGGAATCAACTGTGCCATTGTTCAAGTGTTTCCAAGTTGTACTGTAGTATGCAGTTCCTTCTTTTTATTTCCTTCCAGTATACATATAAAATTTATAGAGAGGAGTCATATAATACCTCAACAAGAAGATAAACTCGTATACAAGGTTTTTTTAAAGATGATAAGAAACCAAACAGTCCAAGAATAACTAATATAAAAGGGGAGAAAATGTCAAGATGATAAGATATAACAAACAGACTACAACAAACATTCTAAGTGCTTTAATGGAATGTATAAAGCAGCACGGTAAATAAATGAGTTGCTGTAAACTTGCGTTTGGTATTTTGTAGGGATTTCTGCTCGATTTGTGCGGGAGACTTTTAGTACAGTATACAAAGGGTTATTCTGATCACTGTTAATCTTCTTAGCCATTCTTGTAAACTCAGGTCTGCAGCAGCATTTAATTTTTCTAAAAGTATATTGTATTCTAAATTAACATAGCTGATGTGTATTTAAGAAACTTCATTCTTCCTTTTTTGCATTTTTTTTTGCAATATAAAATGGTACCAGACAGGCACTGTATAGATCACATGTGCCAGGTTGCATAATAGTATTTAAAACATTTTCTTTAGCATTTTGGTTAAAATAAGACACAACGTAAGCCACACTAGATACTATATCATATACTTTTTTAATACCTTGATGCTTTGCAAGAAAAGGTTAAGTACTCAGTTTTGGAGGTTCTAGCCACATCAGATCCCTCAATATTAATAATAATACGTTGCGACCTTGATAGAATGAGACCTTCATGTTTTTTTTCAATAACGAATTTCCTTTATTTTATTTTGGGGGGGGGGGGGGGTACGCAATGAAGTCTTGCGGTCACATGTTGGAACTATGACATTTACAGAACACTGAAAATTTCATTGGTCAGTTTTAACATAGCTCTTATGAATTGTGCATGATACAGCAGTATCATCGATTCATCGGCATATTTTGTTATAGAAATGTATGAGTTTGACCTAGTTTCATCAGTATATATAGTAAATAATATAGCATAAAACGGAGCCCCCCCCCCCCACTCTAAGTCACACCAACCTTTATTTCCAATATTCCGATAACCCTTTATCCAACTTTGCTTGTCTGGGCCATTCTTGAAGAAATTGTTTCAGCCAATGAATAAGCCATGTTTCTTTGATAAATCGTAAAAGGATCCTTCATTAATTGATTTGGCAAGACAGGATTAAACGCACTTGAAAAGTTAAGAAAAACTCGTTGTTATAATTTTTTCCTTACAATCTTATTGAGACACAATATCATGGATTAATCAAACGTTTAATATGGATATGGATTCTTCGAGTGGCTTGCAACTACCGTTCAGGAACAGCAAGTGCCTTGTGCTTTCTTATGTCAAGCAAGCTTTATGGGTAAATAATCCCAATATATGGAAACCAGGGCTGAGGGTGTATTAGTTTGATGATCTACATTTGGTTTGTTCATGTTCTGACTTTTATTTTAGTTTTTTTCCAAAAGGCTCGGTATAACTTCCCCTATGATCCTGATCTTCTTAGCCTGTGGAAGAAAAAATCAAAGGTTCTGTCAATTCTGAAGGTTGCTATACATATTTATAGTAAATCGGTCGAACCCCCCCCCCCCCCCTCGTCGTCCTTTGTAGCAAAGTATCTACTTAAGTATAAACTATGCTAGTACCTTCCAAAGTTTCATGTCAAAGTATGTTACCTTCAACTATGTAACTATGTATTACTTAGCCAGAAAAAGGTAGTTTTAGGTTAGGCTAGAGTACCCATTGTCATCAATGTCCGTCAGTGACTTACACCACCTGTTTCCTCATTTACACACAGCTCTAATTAAATGTACCGACAGTCACACTGTTACACCGATTCAGTAGAGATAAATAGCGTTACTCCAGTCTACTGTCTATAGTTACTCGCGCAACAGATACAAGCATAGAATGTACCCACGCCTCATTCTGTTTTCACGAGTTATGCTATCGTGTATGAAAAGCTGTATTAATCAATTAATTGACGAGGTGGAAATAGTAAAGATCAATCAATCAATCAGAAAATATTTATATAGCGCCAAAATCAACAAAAGTTGTTCAAAGGCGCTCAAGACAGTTACATGAAATTAATTACAATACACTTCTTGAAAAAGATAACATTTGAGCAGTTTCTTGAAAATATGAATAGTCTGAGCATCCTTGATGTGATTTGGAAGAGTGTTCCACTCTTTTGGTCCATAGCAGGAGAATGAGCGATCTGCAAATGACACAGCACGGGTTCTGGGCACGATAACGTGAGGAGAAGATATATATGATCTAAGCTGTCTGCGTGGTGCTTGCAGCTGTAGTAAGTCAGATATGTAGGATGGCGACTGTTTATGGTGAGCTTTGTACACAAGAAGGAGAACTTTGAATTTAATGCGCTGTTGTATAGGGAGCCAGTGAAGAGCAATGAGTTCCGATGTGATAGAGTCATACTTCTTACGCTTGACAATGATGCGAGCAGAGGTGCGTTGGACATTCTGAAGTTTAGTGATTAGGGATTTGTTTACACCAATCAAGAGGCTGTTACAGTAGTCGAACCTGGAGGTAACTAATGTGTGCACAGCTAGCTTGGCTGCCTCAGTAGTGAGCATTTGCGTGCACGACTAATGTTATTGAGATGATAGTTAGCAGATCTGATAATAGTTGTGACCTGTGCACTCATTGTCATACCGGAGTCGAACATAACCCCTAAATTTCTGACAGGGTTTGTCTGGACGGGAACATCCAGACAAACCCTGTTATCTTCCCATAATCCTGGGTGTTTTCAAATAGTCAGGTGGCTTAGCAACTTTAACGTTACCGGCCGGACAAAAGTACCAAATTTGGCATGGAGTTTCTTTCCGACCTATCTATCGATTTTATCCGTGGAACCCACTTTATCGGTTCCGATTTTTCAAGATGGCGGCCAAAATCCAAGATGGCCGCCAGAAAAAAAGGAAATGTCATATATCTGGATGTAAAAATCGGAGATGAACAAATGAGGGGTCAATTCAGGTGTTTCCGGGGTCACTGAACAGATGATGATCATGGCATGTTGCTTGAGTAACCCACTTCCAAGATGGCGTCCAAAATCCAAGATGGCCGCCAGAAAATAAGGAAATGTCATATATCTGGCTGTAAAAATCGGAGATGAACGAAAGAGGGGTCAATTAAGGTGTTTCCGAGTTCACTGAAACAGATGATGGTCATGGTATGTTGCTTGGGCCACCCACTTCCAAGATGGCGGCCAAAATCCAAGATGGCCCCCTGAAAAAAAAGGAAATTTCATATATATTCATTCCCCAGACCCACTGTGCCCTTTTCTGATCGGGACCATCAAACCTTCCGTCCCCAAACGTGTAAATGACACCGGGCTAGCACCCTGACTATATGTTATGACTGGTATTCTAATTGTGTCACTTTGGTTCAGGAAGCCACATAGGACTTATTGGGGAACTTTAAGGTGTGATCGACCGTGGATAGACACTGTCGCAAAGCCCGTTATTATATGGGAGTTACGAGTGTCATGTAAGACTGATTACATTGAGTCAACTATATAATAGGGTAACCTGAGGGAAAACCGACCAGATGTGAATACCGACTCATTGAGAGATTTTGTACGATTGTGCACCCTTCATAAACACAACGTCAATTGTGCGAACCAAATTCGCTAAGCAGGTCACTAGGCATCTGAGGTATTTAAGTCGTTCTTTTCGAACCTGTACCCCAGGGCTACTGTTAGATAGATAGGTCGAAAAGAAACTCAATGCCAAATTTGGTACTTTTGTCCGGCCGGTAACGTTAAGCCTGAAAATTGTTGCTAAGCCACCTGACTAAAATGGCAGTTAGTTGGTTCTCAAGTCAGTATGACATGGTTGTTATGTTCGGCTCGTTCCAAAGGGTAATATTCGTCGATATGCAAAATGCATGGACCTTAGACAAATAGTGTAACTGAGTGGTTGTGATGGTAACTAAAGTATTCGTCAGTATTTGAAAACGAGAGTGGGCCTTAGGTGGACATTCGTCAAAAATGAGTCAGAAAAAACGAAAACATAGACAGTTTAAAAACTTCTCACTCGGCTCAACCGATTCTTCACCCTCGAAATAGGTAAGAACAATATTTAACTCAATTTCGCCAAAAGTGCACATTCGCCACTACGCAAAAACGGGGACGATATGATCGAACGTTTCATTATGCCATCGATAACAACATCTACAAATAGTATTTCTGGTAACGTTGTGAAAAGTGTTATGAATATCAAATGTTATGGCGATATTTAAAGAAAAAAATTATTGCAATCGAATATCGTGACATTACGCAAAATGACAACACATTCTCATGTATGTATTTGCTATGGTAAGTCCAGAAACGTAATCTTATGTAAGGTGGGTAGTTGCTGGGTGTTTTTATAATTTGTTTATAAATACTATCGCTGCAGATATCCAGTCTGAATTGACTTCGTGTTTACATATCGTACAGGGAAGTGTACGGAAGCGTAGAAGGGACATTGCATTGACGAGTTACCAACTTGACAAAACGACAATTATCTGCAAATTGAAGGAGTTGTCGAGATGGTAACGTGACAAAATTCAGAAAATTGACGTTTTGACGAGATAACGGTCCCGTCAATGCATCAATTTTCTGCAAATTGACGAGTTGCACACTAACTACCATCTCGACAAAATGACAAAATTCAGAAAATTGACGTTTTGACGAGATAACGAATCCCGTCAATGCATCAATTTCCTGCAAATTGACGAGTTGCACAGTTACTTCCATCTCGAAAAACGCCAACATTTAATCGTATAAAGGAATGTGCTGTGCTCACCACTCACCACTCGTTTTCACTGATGTTAATATAGTTATTTTTGCGACGGCAAATATTTTGTTTATAGAAAACATTACATTTTTTTTTAAATAAATCAAACCTAAATGCTCAGTGGCTGTCAATGTGATCCATTGTTATATACCCATTATGTGGTAAGACTGAATTTTATAGTTTTCAAACACAGCGTCGTAGCCAGGAATTTGAAAGGGGTGTTCCCCTCCACTTTAAGATTTTTGGAACAATAGAAGGTCCTTAGATGCGATCTGGTGCAATGTTTTGCCAGTTTCACCATGATCATATGATATTACATCATCAGTAGATTTTGTTTCCTGTTTGAATTCTTTCACATGTTCTTTTACATATATGAGAAAGACAAAGATAGTGCTCTTTTACATTTTTTTCTAGTAGGACTTTTCTTGTTTATTGTCCAATGTCTGGACTTTAATATATTTGACGAACATAACTGGTGGACAATATAAACTCATATTTTGTAAGACAGCCAGATGTGCAGTGGCCTAAAAACAATTATCATTATTGCAGTGTATTAGCAGTGTAATAAATATTTATAGGAAGCGCGTATCACGTACGATGCTAGCTTAGCTTCTTAACATGTTGTTTGTGCAACAACTTAGGGCGAATCATAGAAAGGAAGAGAACGAACATTGTCGACGTCGTTGTGCATACGGTTCGCGACACTCCATCGAATGCGGTTAGGTAGGCAATATGTATTGTATTACGCAGTGGCCAACTGTAGGCTTGTAATAGGCTATATGCTAAATTAAGCTACTTGCATCTGCAAATATAAGTAAGTAGCTGAATCAGTAGGCCTGAATGTTACGATTATAACCGAGTTAACGGAGCTGACGAGTATTCAAGATCAATAAAGCACTGACAAAATACCATGCTAAAAGAACCACATTAATATATTTTCGACACTGAAGGGGGGGGGGCAGTCGCTCCCCTACTCCCAACGGCACAGGAGGTAACAGCATATCAGCACAACTGTCTTAGAAACTAAACTAGGACAATAGCATTATAAATTAATAAAATTATTACAATCGTAAAAGAACTACATTTAGAATGATCAAGTCATTGTGTTAGTTGATATGTATAATATTGAAAAAGAAACCGTTATTTGTCACGCGATTGATGTTGCAATGGAATACAATGCAGGTTTTGCTATAACTATAGACAAAGGCAAAGGCAGTTTATTTTTAAACTAAAAGTACTTCAAGTGGCGTTGCAAATAAATAATAACAAGGTACGAGATTATCAGCAACAGAGATCACCTCTATACACACATACAGACATGTCTCCCCTCCTTTGTCAACAGATCAAATGTGATACCAATGAAGTTAGATATTATAGTCAGATATTTTGTCTTTTGTAATAATTAGGAGAAATAATGATCATAATGAATACGTTTTGCTGACGATGGTGATCATATTACACATGTAAAATACGATTTTTACTTGCAGTGGTGAGAGACTAGACATATATTTTACATGCTCTTCCTTTCCTTCCTGTTTTTTAAACACATAATGTAAAGTCATGCACCGTCTGTTGTGGACTCTGCGAAAAGTGATAGAAAAGTCGATACTCCGGACAAAACTTTTTTGAATCATGCGTTGTTAACATTTATGAAGTAACATTTCTAATGAATGTCTTGACATCATGTCAAGTAACAATGTTACTTCCCATGTTTATTTGTTATGGCAAGTCTTCCAATTGAAGTGGCAAAATAAAGACAAAAGAAATGTGATCCAACGTAAGGTGGGTTGTCGTTTTTTTTTTACTAGCGGAAATTCAAGCGAGTAATTCTGGCCTTCTGAGTAAACGTTGGATATGTTCCGTTTAGTTATAACATGTTGTCTCTTTATTATATAACACACAGTCACAGACAAACGTGATTGGGATAGGTAGTTTGGTTGTTTGATGTCTTGCTCAGATTCTTTCTTGGATGACGTTTCTTTAAAGAAAAATGCCCCTGTAATGATTTCGTTATCACCATCTCTCTACTATTATTCTGGAAAGTCGTTTTGATTAAGTTATGCATCAGATATCCAGGCTGTATCTTCATCTCTCGCTCACTCCCCCTTGTTGAAGATACCGTCCACTGCACTCTTTATTTTTGACTATGGAAATTGCCAGTTAATTTGCACATGGACTCACTCACAAGCTGTGCCGACGTCCGCTGCAGCGCAGGTCACTTCTTTGCTATACCCGATGAGATTGAAAGTACACTTATACATAAGTTTAACAGTTTAAGAGAATAACCCTGTGCATTTTAAATTATCGTCGTAATTAAAAGCGTTTATTAACAAACTAACAATATATAAGTATATATTTGCTTACTTACAGTTTAAAAGTAAACTGCCTTTGCCATTGAATTTAGTTGTTGTCTATAGCAAAACATGCATTGTATTCCGTTTTAACTTCAATCGCGTGACAGAGTACGTTCTTTTTTCTAATAGTATACATAATAGCAATTCACAAAATTCAGTATGTTTATGTTTCACAAAGTTCTGTAAAATTCAGTATGTTGGCGATACCAAAACCACCCTCAAGAAGCAATTCTATGGTCACAGATCCACAGTCATCATCATGAAGAAGGATACCCCAGTTGGAGAACACTTTAACGTTCCCAACCACACTATAAACGACATGTCCCTACAGGTGATTGAATCCCTAGGTAGCCGTCCTGACCTAGTACGAATCAGCAGAGAGAGGCTGTGGATGCAACGCTTTCGCACTATTCAACCTCATGGGCTCAACATTCAGGAAGGACATGACTTACCTTTCTCCTGCCCCTCATCCCTACTTCTCCCCTTGCCCCCACCCCATCACTCCTCTTCTCAAGTGTATTATCTACTCACTTCCCTTAATTTATGCTCTCTTTCTCCCTCTACTGTTTATCTCCCACCTCTTCTTTTCCCCTGTTGATTTCTTTCTTTCTTCTCTCCATCCATTGTCTTAACTGTGCGAGGAATGTCTCTGAGCTAATTCTCAACAATCACAGTAAGTGATACTGCCACTGCATCTATCAAATGATTCATCTTATTCTTAGGGAACTTGGAAAAGATACCCTTCTAGTCTATATCACCGAATATATGAATACACTTCACTGTCCGGCGGCATAATAAGCACGAAGTCGATTCAGAGTGGGTGTCTGTAGCGCTATTATCTATAATTAGAAGAAGAAAACCCAGCAACAACCCATTTTACGTAAGATCACGTTTATTGATTCTTTAATTTGACATTTAAATTTGAAGTCTTTACCATAGCAAATACATACATGAGAATAACTTTGTCACTTTTGGTGTTGTGAAAATATTCGTTACAAACATTCAAAGCTCTAACAACGCATGATTCAAAAGCATTAGCGTATTATCGCTGTTAACACGCCCTAACAACTTTGCAATACCGATATTATAAAACATTTCTACATTACTTTGTCAATAGGATTGCAATAAATGTTTTCTGATAATATTGCCATAACATTTGATATTCATAACTCTTTTCAAATAGGATTGCAATCAATGTTTTCTGATAATATTGCCATAACATTTGATATTCATAACTCTTTTCAAAACGTTAGCAGAACTTACTATTTGTAGAAGTAGTAATCGATGGCACAATGAAATGTTCGATCAAATAAACAAATGAACATTTGCAAATAGGCCAGTAAAAATGTTAGGTTTTTGAGTAAATAATCCTATTATGTGAAAGCTCAGAATAACCAGTACTACCATAACCATCCAGCCCGGCTCCACCGCCCCAGCCTTAGCCCAGCCTTAGCCCAGCCTTAGACCCATCCCCATCCCCATCCCTATCCCCATCCACATCCCCACTCTCACCGCACCCCTCAGTGTATTTTTATAGGTCAACAATATGGCACTCGAAATTCCGAAAGTCAGATTATGGTCATAGGCCTATTTCAATAGTTATTGTACTACCACAGTACGACAATTTAGTTATCTTGTTTAAATATAATAATCATTGTGGCTGGAAACAAAATGGACGATCAAAGCTGCTAGAAGAATACACTTGACGACCTCTAAAATGCTAACGTGCTAAAAGGTATAGTTAATACCCTTGACATTTAACGCCCCATAAACATATATGATGTGTGTTCTTTGCACAGACTAGCATATTTCTTAATAAATAAATGGTCGACTCCGTAAATAGTTGCCAGGAGGGCAAGTTAACGCCTCGCCTTGATTGCGCGTCACAAGTATATACTTCAAGCATTGGTGTAGTTAACTGTTTCACTCATCTATGTGCAAAATAATATTCCGTTAATGTCTAAATACTCGGGCTAATTACAAACTTTTTTCATAAAAAAAACTGTTATGAGAGACAACAATAACTCGTTTAAGCTAAAGCAAAATTTGAACTGAAGTTTCCCTTTAAATGAAATTTATTTATAAAAACCAATAATTTTCCCTATTTTACACATAATTATTGATTAAATTTACAAGAAAAGAACCAATAACTGTCCATGTTTTTTTTTTTTTTTTTTTGGTATTGGCCATTAAATGTAGTTAAGGCTTACACTCTCCAGTACTTTCTTGTGTGCGCGATTGGTGGTTGTCATGTTTTATGTACTTCAGTAGACAACATAACAACAATAACTGATTCTAACATATAGCCGATTGTTCAATGAATCGGTGACCTCTTGTCAACTAAAGAAGTAGCATAACTTGTTGAACTCATTCAATTCCGAATCCAAAAATCCAAGAACACCTTTATAAAGTAGTCAATTGAGATTACGAGGAGAAAAACGTTCTGTTTCATATTTTGATTATGTAATTAGTGCTTATATAAACTAAAGTCAGGCGTAAGATTCTTTTGTCGAATTCAACATAATTAGTCAAAGTTGTCTGAAGTTGGGACATTTCTGTCACAATTCGTAGATTATACAACAAACAGTACATAACTACTTTACAGTATGCATATAATAAACAGGATGGGACACAGCATGTAAAATATAGTTTTAGCCTATCATCATTGCAAGTGATATTGGTACTTAACGTATATAATATTATCAGAATGAATCAGCAGCAAAACGTTTTCATCAAGATCACCATTGTCCTCATCAAATAATCGTGCCTAGGCATTACGAGAGGCATTCATCAGACAAAAAATCAAACTAACATCTGACCTCATTGGTATCACATTTCATCTGTTGACAAAGGAGGAGGAGATATGTTTTTATGCATTTATAGGTGAGCTTTGTTGATAATGATCTCGTGCCTTGCTATTATTTATATGTAAACGCCATTTGAAGTACTTTCAGTTTAGAAATAAACTACCTTTGAACCTAGCTATTGTCTAGTTATATCACAAAATTCAATTTCTTCCATTGCAATTTCAATCGCGTGACAAAACAAAGATTTGTTTGTAATATTATACACTGATAGTTCCTAAGTGTACTTCTTTTTCGACGATGTTTATTTAATTTATAATGTGATTATTTTAGTTTAGGTTTTGGGACAGTTTTGATAATATGCTTTACCTTCATTGTCGTTAAATATGTAAATTTGGAATAGTATGTTGTACACAGGGGTGAGGTAGTTTTTATTGTCCTTCTTGATCTGTCTGCAGCATTCGATACAGTTGATCATAACATGTTACTTAAACGTCCCCATGATAACTTTGATGTGACTGGAACAGTACTTATATGGTTTGCAAGTTATTTGGAAAGTAGAATCAGTTTTGTGAACATCAATGTTGTTTCTTCTGATGAAAGTAGGTTAATATGTGGAGTACCTCAATGTTCAGTTTTGGGACCACTTCTGTATGTCATGTATACACAACCCATGGGTAGTATCATGTGTGACCATGAAGTTAATTTTCACTCTTATGCTGATGACACTCAACTTTATGTATCATTCAACCTTAACATACCTGGTGAAGCAAAACTGGCATTGAAGAAATTACAAGACTGTATATCTGAAGTTATAATTTTCAATGAATTTGAATAAGCTTAAATTAAATAATGACAAAACTGAGTTTTTCATAACTGGTACAAAACAAAGTCCCAAAAAACTACCTCCACGTCAGTTGGAAGTTGGAAACTGCCATATAAACCCCTCCAGTGAAGTTCGATATCCCGGGATAATTTTTTAATCAAATTTTAAAATGAAAAAAAAAAAACAGATTAACAGATTAGTTTTATCATGTAATTATCATCTTAGGAACTTATTTCGTATTGGCCGTTATTTTGATAAAGAAACTCGTCATTCTGGTGTCCGCGCAGTTTCCTCTCACGTTTTGGATATGGCAATGCTCTTTAATGTGGTGCTACATCAAAAGACCTGAATCGCCTTCAATCCCTCCAAAATCGTTGTGCTAAATTTATTTTCTCGGCAGCTAGGTTAGATTGCACAAAACCTCTTCTACGTGCCCTGCATTGGTTACCTATCCGTGAAAGAATCCATTTTAAATTATTCTTTATGTTTATGAATGTATGAATATATCTCTCTAACATGCTTCAGCGGAAAACCGCACCATCATCTGGTCCCGTTACCAGGTCTGCAATGGATGGGACCCTGCTTCTTACGTCACCTTCTAAGAAACGGTTGGGTGAGGGCGCCTTTTCCAGTGAAGGTCCTGTTTTGTGGAACTCACTTCCCTCTCATATACCTAATTATAAATCTGTTGCACTGTTCAAAAAACAACTTAAGACTTACCTGTTTTTATTAATTATACATTTTGTTGGTATTATTTTTCTTGTAAATGTAAGCGCATTTATCACATGGAGTTTGTGCTTTATAAAAGTATGTATGTATGTAAGTATTATCACACAATGCGTAATTAACTATGAG
Source organism: Apostichopus japonicus (assembly GCF_037975245.1). NCBI lineage: Eukaryota > Metazoa > Echinodermata > Holothuroidea > Aspidochirotida > Stichopodidae > Apostichopus > Apostichopus japonicus. The sequence continues at coordinate 6,540,600 of NC_092577.1, forward strand.
TCACATTTAGAGCCTCTGCGCATGTAGGTTTGAATTATTTAAAGAAAAAAAAGTGTTTATTAAAAACAAAATATTTCACGGTGCAAAAGTAAATATTATAATGTCAGTGAAAACGAATGAGATATGAGCACAGCAAATTCATGTAAGATTAAATCATTGCAGCACAGTAAGCTATGAACGCTCTCTAAGTCAATAAAATTTCTGAAAGTTCAAAAATAAGTGTTAAAATAAAATCACACGCAATTCTTTCATAATTAATTAGTAAGTAACACTAAAAATATAAAAATATAGTTCTGGTGTGGAACTTGATTTTGAGATATCTGTAAGTAGAGCTCATGTTAATAGGCAACAGAAAATAATTGAGACCTTCGTAACAGTTTCCCCATTTTAGCTGTGATTCACAGTAAACGGTATATGCCTATGGGAGGTTAGTAAAGGGTAGCGATGGTTTAAAGGTCAGGTTTGTCTCTTCTCTAAATATTTTGATGAACATGCAGTAGCACGGACAATGTAAGACTATTTACAAAGTAAATATTATTTAGCAAACAATGTAATGGAAACATATCTGAAGAGAATGTTTGAACCTCTATTTATTAGGTTTTGAAATTTGTTGGGATTCGTTACATTCCTCAGTCCATTGTCGTAGTGAGGTATACTGAATTAGATCATACGCTTTTCAATAGACCGAATGGTCTCTTCTTTAGTGAATGCATTCCAATCTCCAGGAATATCGGCCTCAACACAATCATAGTGTTTTTTTTTTCTAAATTGTCTGTTAAATGTACTAAAATTGTATTTCCAAGAATTCTTCCGGTTCATCAACTTGACTAGGAATATTCCAAGATGGATAATCTTCCGTGTATTCACTGTACGGTCGAAGTGATACACTCTTAAAGTTCCCAGTTCAGATATGACCAGAAACGGAACAAATAGGAACCAGACTCTGGATGAACCGGGCACCCATTCAATCCGGTTCAAAATGATCCGAAACCTGGTTCAAATAAAATGATCCGATGAATGATCAGATAACACAATGATACCAATATAAAACAAATCGATAAATGGAGGGCCAGGATAAAGTCTTCATATATTTATTTTTACAATATATAACTAATTACACAAAGTACATTACTACAGGATATAAAACCGAATAATTATTATAGTAACAACAATAATGCATCTACTCACAAAGGGATCACCAAATATCGTTTACTGAACAAACAGGCCTTCACATAAAGATATAACAACTTTTCAACTAGTTCAGTTTTTGCCACAAATTATGCCTCAAAAACTGATGTTTCTTGGAAAATACAATTTTGGAGATTCAAACTGTATGTATAGCCTGACATTAAATACAGTGTATGGTAGGCTGTAACGCATTGAATGAAAGTTGGAAATGTAATGCGATAAGAATAAATTGCTACGTACTGAAATGTCTGCCTAAACTGCTATTAAACTTCATTTTACGTTAACTTTTAGTGGTGGGCCGTGCATGTGTAATTATCTCTTTTCATTTCAAATTGATGCAAAAGTTTCGTTTTAAGTTCCAATTTGTAGGTAAGGCTCTGTAGAACAATAATTTTTCGAGTGTCAAGCACTCACATCAAAATTTGGGGCTTTTGGGGGTGGGGGTTCCCGACCCCCCGCCGCGGCCTCTGTGAAATATGAAAAATATTGTAACTTTTGATTGGAATACCCGATCTCAACATTTGAGGTATGTATGGATACAAGATCAAGAGAAGCAGATTGTCCTTTAGGCATATTGCCCATAGAAGCATTAATTTTGCCAGTATTGGCGCATAACCAAAAAATAGACCAAGAGTCACAGGATCAATAAGCTGAAGCAAATAATTGTTTTGTAATAACCTGACTATTATACAAGTAACCAATGATATAGTGATGTTTTCATCCATCTTTTAACTGTTCTACAATATGGTGGTGAGTAACTGCTGGATAATTTCTTGAATAACTTCTTGAACAATAGTTTTAATAAAAAAGTGTCAATCAAATTGACCATATAGGCCTATACATGCCAGTATTGGAAATTGTTCTGGTACAGCTACTTCTCGCATTTGCACTTGCACAGGCGAGTGCACCTCAACCTTGTCCTCATGCATGTGCACCGGGAGCAGGTTCTTGTGCAAGTGAACTTCACATCCAGGTAGAACACATCCCTGGCGAGGGGCAGCGAGATCCAAATGGGAAGCAGCTTGCCATCCTCTTCTTTCCATCCATGATTAATGGTGTTGTTGACCGGCATCATGGACCTTCGGGCTGTTGTCCAGATACTCGCTTGAAAGACACTCCTTTTGAGGTGCTGATCCAAAGCATCACTTGTTGGAGGAATTCTCTCCACGTCTCTGGTCTTCTGTGAGAACAACCTCATTCGGACAAGTTCAACGTTACTTTCCTCGTTTGAATCATTAGAGTACAGTCTACAGACAAAGTTCCTTGTCACTTCTTTCAGCTTTGGCGTTGTTTGGTATGGAGTATCGACGATAGTTGCAAATTCCTCCATGAGGGTTGGTACTTCCTGCATTAACTTTCAGCAATATCGCTTACCCTTAAACTTAAAGAAGACGTGCTGTCTGATCCAGTGAATGCGTGGAAGAGGGCCATTGCTTTGCAAGTTTTCGTGCCCAGGCTTGTAGCGATTGTATCCAGGGAGATCATTCTTGTTGTCTTTCCCGCTTTGAAGGAGATCTCGATTTCTGCGGCCGGATTCATAGCCATGATGTGATGGAAATTACTTAGAAGAATTACGACAAAATCTGTGTCTCCAGTATGAACCATCCCAAGTGAAGATTTATGGAGGGCGTGGAGAAGATGTACTAGGACACGAGTGTCAGCTTCCTAGTGGTTGCATCGATCCATCGGTAGACTGTTTCCAACATGGTGAACTCGATCACCTGCAGTAACGTAGATATTCTTGTCATCTGGGAAATCTCCTTCTGTTATCTTCTTTGACAGGAATGAGAACAATTCCTTCTTGTTATCAGCGTTTGCCAGAAACTTCTGCCAATTTCCGGGGATTTTGGCAGTAACATTTATGCGTTGTCGGGTGCCTGTTCCTTGTTTTTCCCTTGTGCCTCATTTGATTGTCAGTGCCCGATACTGGTCCCAGACAATGTCTACTCTTGTTGATCGTTTCAAGTCGTGGCGAACTCTTAGGCAGAATACCTTGTCGAATATGTATCAAAGGTCTTGCCATGGAAAGTTTTACCAGGAAGGGAGTGTATCAGTACTCCATCGGCAATAACAATGAAGTCGTAAAGATCTGGCGCAATCAGCTCCTCTTCGACAGAAATGATGCTACTTGCCTGGTTTCTATGATGTATACCAACAAATCTGATTTGGTACAGGAAAGAGAGACCCTTCGGATGACAACGCAGGTGAGTATGGGGAAGATTCGTGACGAAAAACTCCCCCAAATCAACCCCACGGCTGTCTAGCACAACAAAGGCTTGCCCATAGAGCTCTGCATGACGTTTGAAGTGCTGCATTCTCAGCTTATTTGCTATCGTCTTCTTTGTTTTCTTCTCATGGAACAACAGTAAGTTATTCCGCTTGATCGGTGCTGTCAGAAGTGTAACAATTGAATCAGGCACACTCTACCTGAAATTCTTGTACTGCTCTTCCCCCATAGATTCGAATTTATGAACAGATTCGGCAGCAGCCGCAGACTTACACACCTTGTTATTCAATGTTACCAGGTCATTACTTTCCTCCTCAAAGGACTCCCCTTGCTCAGCAATACCTCTGTCAGATCTTTGTCATGGCGTTGAAATCGGTGCTGAGATGCATATCCTTCCTCATGATGAGGGAGTTCTTCATCATCCTCGTTGTAGATTACTCCAGTGAACTCCTGAACGACGCTGCTGATTTCCGGGCCAGTCACGATCCAGCGCTCAAACATGGCAGGGCTCTCCGCGAGACCAATCATGGCACCAACTCCTTTCACTCTTTTGTTTGCTTGCTCATGTACATGATCAATTGGTAAGGATAAAAAACACCGATTGCTTCGAGTTATCGTCCAGTTTCCCCTCTCAAACTCTACCTGGATGCTATCTGGGAGACTTTCCAGGTCTCGTATAAAGATAGGAATCCACCTGGCATAATTTTGGTGATCAAAAGCAAAGAACAGAGGCACAAGCTTCCGTAGGGTATTGACCATGAGTTCAAACTTCCGTTCCCGATGTGCCCGAATGAACATAACTATGATCTGTTGGTACTTGTGTACGAGAAGCCAGAATTTGAACGTTGGGCTATCTTGAGAAGCTACCATGACACAATCCTCAAAGGTGATCTCGGTTCCATGTCTTCGAAGGCTCGTTTCAGAAGGCTGTCGAGTACCACAACAGTAACTTGATGGGCATATCTTGTTCTCATTACATTGGACGCTTTCGCAATCGAAAGGCATGGTATATATTTATTCTGTCGTAGAATTTTTTTAAATTATTAATTGTAAAAGTTGATCTCGGATGGGGTTCGGTGTGCTGTAAGCCTGCAGGTGAATTACCAATTCCTCCCCATACACCCCTAACCCAGTTTTTTTATCAAATTGGGGGAGGGGTTGGGAAGGGGTTTCGTTTAAGGATTTTGACCTTTTTTCTCCCTATTGGGCCAATTTAATTTGATTATAGGTCTATAGGCATACTTAAAAGGTATATTGATTACTATGGTCCAATTTTTGTTGTTGAATTATGAGCTTTTTTTCAGGAAAAATTGTAATTCACGAATTTCGATGGCGGCCATTTTGGATAATGGGCAAAAAAAAAAAATCTGCGTGCTTGACACTCTAACCAAAATTGTTTTATAGACCCTGACCTTCAAATTAGTAGTGAAAACGAAACTTTTGCATCAAGTTGAAATGACTAAGTGTCGGGGCCTATTCTAGATATAATGTGGACATGGTTATTATGCATTGACCTCTGTTGACCGTTGACTTCCATGTTAAGCAAAACCAATCAACTACTCAACAGAAGCTACCAATTTTGAAGTTCAAGCGATATTTACTTTTTTAATTATGTTGCAAACACGCAGGTTTCATATACAGAGATCTTTGCATATATTACTTTAGCCTATTGCAAGGATTTAAACACTTTAAGAGATAAAATTAAAATTTTATGATAAAAAACCATACGAATAAATAGATAAACAGTTACTTCAGATAAAAAAAAAGAGAACAAAAAAGGGACATTTTTTCCAAGAGCTAGTTAAATGGATTTTTCACTTCTAAAACTGCAAGATTCTATTCAGCAGCCAAAGTAAACAATGGTGTGTTTCAAGCAAGAAGCTATGACAATTATGAAATGCATAACGAAAGGTATATACCATAACTGATAAGACATTGCAAACGTTACAGGCTCACCACAGAGGATGATCTGACTCTAAAAATCTTTGAAACTTTATAATCGCTGCAAGGAAGTGTAATGCTCAGTGGACAAAATAAACCAATGAAAAGAATAAGTGTCTCATTTAACAAGCAAAGGTAGACCAGATAGCCTAAAATGATTTGTGATTTCTTGCCACAAAAGAACTGATAGTCCTACTTAGCTTGAATACAGTTTTTGAAGGTAAGGCTTATGTTGGTAAGCAACAAATGTTGACATTTACTGTAAACAAGTTAGACCACCTCGCACAAGTGAACGAGAAAACGTAAGTTGATGTCGCCGTGTTAGCCTTGTTACAAGGTTTTCAGTATGACCATATAACCTAAATGACTCAACGACATCGATAGAAAACAAATGAAGTAAATGAATGAATATCTTTCGTTTAGTTATAACATGCTGTCTCTTTATTATATAACATACAGTTACAGACGCCAACGAGACTTGGATAAATAGTTTGGTTGTTTGATGTCTTGCTCAGATTCTTTCTTGGATGACGTTTCTTTAAAGAAAAATGCCCCTGTATTGATTTTGTTATCACCATCTCTCTACTATTATTCTGGGAAGTCGTTTTGATTAAGTTATGCATCGGATATCCAGGCTGTAACTTCATCTGTCGCTCTCTCCCCCTTTTTGAAGTTACCGTCCACTGCACTCCTTATTCCTGACTGAGGAAATTGCTAGTTAATTTGGACATAGACTCACTCACATGCTGTGCCGACGTCCGCTGAATCGCAGGTCACTTCCTCGCTATACCCGAGAAAATTGAAAGTACTGTAATTCATAAGTTTAACAGTTTTAGAAAATAACCCTGTGCATTTTAAATTATCGTCGTAATTAAAAGCGTTTATTAACAAACTAACAATATAAAAAAACATAACTTATGTTGTCTCTCATGTCGTCTTTTGGTGTTGCATTCACGTGTTAATATGCGCAAAACGTTAGGCTAGAACGGGTCATTCCAGTCACGTTCTTAAAAATATGATATCACGTTTTATATTTTCCGAAAGTTAGTTTCACGGATTAATGCGAGATCCGAAATTAGAGCAGTCACGATTAGTGGGACAATCGGCAGACGTGGCGCTATAACTAACAAAAGTGTGTATTAAGTATTCGAGCCTAGAGCCTTGGTCTTGAGTCTTAATTGTATTCAGCCTTGAGCCTTCAGCCATGACATTGAACCTCCATTGCTTCCTGCGACATCCCAAATTAGAGTGGTCACGATTTAATGGGACAATCGCCAGTCTTGGAGTTGTTACTAAATACTGTTAAGTACAATAAGTTTAGCCTTAAGCCTTCATTGCTTTAGAATTGAGCCTTCAGCTTTGGTCATATATGATCTAAATCCTGTTTTACCCAAAAAAGGGTTTATACTTTATAGTGTGATGGAAATGACCAAAACTTTTGCAAGTTATGTGCACGGCAGAAGTTCTGGAAAAAGGTGGCGCTCGTTCACTGAATTCTTCAGCACCAAAGATCTGATATTTCTCGGCTAGGTGCTACAATCCCCTGGCAATTTGGGTTGTCGTAGAGTACTTGAGTTCAGTCAAATTGTATTCTAAACAAAGAAATTCAAAATTGGGACAGTTGAAAATGTATTATTTCCGTTTTTACGTGTGGCTTTAGTAATCCTATTTATATGGAGAGTGTATGGGTGACGAACTGTTGAGAACGAGCCCTTGATTGCTCAGGCATGTGAACCAAATTCGTTTGATGAAGACATACTGGAGGTTAAGGAGACATACAAATGTCACAAAACACTGCTTACCCTCTCTCACATCGTTCATTCTCTACCATTATAAATTTCCCATCCGTACCATCACCCCTGCAGTCCATCAACACCCACAATCCTCCCATCATAGTGCCTCCTTATTCCTTCTCTCTACTTTAATAATAAAGTCATGTCTCCTCAGCCAACTGATTTCCTTAATCTTTTTGCCGCCTATCTCTTTCATTTAACTATTCCCCCTTTTCTCTGCCTAGATTGGTTCTGTTTATTGTTGAATGGTACTTTGTATCAAGTGATCACGTCACGGCCTAACGACGCTGTGAGCTCAAACATGTCCACGAAGAAAACACCATCGGCCAATGAATAAAGGGCTCGACAAACGGTGGAACATGGCCAAAATTTGAAGCCGCATGTTACACTTTTACCGCTGCATGATCCACGAATAATACTTTCCAGGAAACACAAGATCACACCTATTGCGCTATACTGGTTTCGTGATCAAAAAAATACTGCTAACAATAATTTACAACCAAAAATCCCATGTTGGATGGTTCCGTTTACCTCTTTGTCCATATAACTGTCTGAAATTTAGTCCTTGGTGGTTTTTACTTTTGTCTAAGCCTCTGAGGAAAATTCAGGTTAGATCGAAACGCCAGATCTTTCAACTTTTATATGTACTGTGGTGTCTTATATTTTAACAAATTGCATGATAGATTCCTTAGTACCTGATTGGATAGGCCAAAAAATATTCACCAAACACAAATATTGCCTAAACTGAAACGTAATTGGCGCTATGCACGATTTGATTAATACACCAGGCTTTCTATGCTAAAGAGAAATCCATGAGGTGTCTAGTTATAGCAAAACATGCATTGTATTCCATTGCAACTTCAATCGCGTGACAGAGTACGTTCTTTTTTTCTAATATCATACACTTCTAAGATAATTCTTAAAATTCAGAATGTTTATGTTTCACAAAATTCTGAAAAAATCAGTATACTGGCGAAACCAAAACCACCCTCAAGAAGCGATTCTATGGTCACAGATCCACAGTCAACGCCATGAAGGCTGAGTCCCTAGCTGGGCAACACTTTAACCTTCCAAACCATACCATTAACGACATGTCCCTACAGGGGACTGAATCCTTAGGTAGCCGTCCTGACCTAGGACGAATCAGCAGAGAGAGGCCGTGGATGCAACGCCTTCACACTAGTCAACCCCATGGGTACAACATTCAGGAAGGACATGACTAACCTTTCTCCTGCCTCCCTCCTCCCTCCTTCTCCCCTTGCCCTCCCCCCTGCCTCATCACTCCTCTTCTCATAGCTCTCTTCCAGCCTTTTTTCCACCCTTTCTGTTTTTGTCTTTCTCAAGTGTATTCCGTACCAGCTTCCCTTAATGCTCTCTTTTCCCTTCCACTGTTTATCTTTTACCTTTCCTCTTCCCCTGTTGGTTTATTTCTTCCTTCTCTCCATCCCTTGTCTACTAATCCCCTTACATCCATCTCTTTGTTTTCACCATGCTCATTAACATGTCTGTATGCTGTGTGTGTTTTTGTCCCTTCTGTTACTGTTACTTGTCATTTAGCCTTTGAAGACGATCCTGCTAGGATCGAACCTCCATGTCATCTTACTTTTACACACAGTATACACTTCTACTAGCACAATGACCTAATAATTTTAAATGTACTTCTTTTACGACTGTGGTTATTCATTAATTTATAATATGATTATTCTAGTTTAGTGTCTGTATAGTTTTGCTGATATGCTTTACCTTCATTCCCGTTAACTCTATATTTTTGTAATACTATCAAATTCAGTACTACCAAACAATGCGAATATAACTATGAATCACATTTACAGCGACTGAGCATTTAGGTTTAATTTATTTAAAAAACAAATAGTGTTAAAAATCGTTGCAAAAATTACTATTATAATGTCACTGAAGACGAATGAGACATGAGCACAGCAAATTCCTGTAAGATTAAATCATTGTAGCAAAGTAAGCTATGAACGCTATCGTAGTCAATAACATTAAAGATATATAATTATAGTGGTGAGGGGTTGTGAAGGGTAGAGATTTTTCCTGTAATTATTTTGACGAAACATTAGCATGGAAAACTTAAGACAAATGGCAATATACTAACGTGGGTACGTGAATTTTGCACTTTATAAGGATACTTTTGAAGGTTATCTTTACATATACAAACGAAGTTAATGTCTGAATTGAAAACGAATTAGAAAATATTTACGAAACAGCGTTTGTGCTCAAGTAACGAAAAATATATTGTGTAAAATGAATTGGAAAAACCGTGTTTATTTTCCTCTCTGTTAACTGTGCGAGGAATGTCTCTGAGGTATTCCCAACAATCACAGGAAGTGATACTGCCAATGCCACTACCAAATGATTCATCTTATTTTTAGGGAACCTTGAAAAGATATCCTTCTAGTTTGTATCACCGAATATATGATTACACTTCACTGTCCGGCGGTATAATAAGCACGATGTCGATTCAGATTGAATGTCTGTAGCGATATTATTTTATAATAAGAAAAAAAAACAGCAACTACACACTTTACGTAAGATCACGTTTATTTATTCTATAATTTGACATTTGAATTTGAAGTCTTTACCATAGCAAAAACATACATGAGAATAAGAATAACTTGTCACTTTTGGTGTTGTCAAAATATTCGTTACAAACGTTACTTCACAAAGCTCTAACAACGCATGATTCAAAAGCATTAGTGCATTATTGCAGTTAACACGCTTTAACAACGTTGCAATACCGACATTATTACACTTTTCTACACTACTTTGTCAATTGGATTGCAATAAATGTTTCTTATAATATCGCCATAACATTTGATATTCATAACTCTTTTCAAAACGTTAGCAGAACTTACTATTTGTAGAAGTTGTAATCGATGGTACATGCAATGTTCGATCAAATATAGGTAAATGAACATTTGCAAAAAGGCCAGTAAAAAAATTTAGGTTAATGAGTAAATAATCCTATAATGTAAAATCTCAGAATAACCAGTACTCCCATAACCATCCAGCCCTGCTCCAGCACCAGCGAAACCACCGTCTCAGCCTTAGCCCAGCCTTAGACCCATCCTTAAACCCATCCCCATCCCCATACCAACCCCCACCGCACCCAACCCTATCGTATTTTTATAGGTCAACAGTATGGCACTCAAGATTCCGAAAGTCAGATAATGGTCATACTTCAATAATTGTTGTACTACCACACTACGACAATTTAGTTACCTTGTTTAATATATTAATCACTGAGGCTGGAAACAAACTGGACGATCAAAGCTGCTAAAAGAATACTCTTGACGACCTCTAACGTGCTAAACTGTATAGCTAATACCCTTGCCATTTAAACCCCATAAACATATACAGTGTGTGTACTTTGCACAGACTAGCATATTTCTTAATAAATAAATGGTAGACTCCGTAAATAGTTGTCAGGAGGGCTAGTTAACTTGCCTTGATTGCGCGTCACAAGTATATACTTCAAGCATTGATGTAGTTAACTGTTTCTTTCATCTATGTGCAAAATAATATCCCGTTGTCTAAATACTCTGGCTAATGACAATTTTTTTCTTCATAAAAAAAAACTGTTATGAGTGACAACAATAACTCGTTTAAGCTAAAGCAAAATTTTAATTGAAGTTTCCCTTTTAAAGGAAATTTATTTATAAAAACCTATTAATTTTTCCCTCTTTTACCCATAATTATTGATTAAATTTACAAGAAAAGAACCAATAACTGTCCATGTTTTTTTTTTTGGTATTGGCCATTAAATGTAGTAAAGGCTTACACTCTACAGTACTTTCTTGTGTGCGCGATTGGTGGTTGTCATGTTTTATGTACTTTGGTAGACAACATAACAACAATAACTGATTCTAACATATAGCCGATTGTTCAATGAATCGGTGACCCCTTGTCAACTAAAGAAGTAGCATAACTTGTTGAACTCATTCAATTCCGAATCCAAAATCCAGGAACACCTTTATAAAGTAGTCAATTGAGATTATGAGGAGAAAAACGTTCTGTTTCATATTTTGATTATGTAATTAGTGCTTATATAAACGAAAGTCAGGCGTAATATTCTTTTGTCGAATTCAACATAATTAGTCAAAGTTGTCTGAAGTTGCGATATTTCTGTCACTATTCTTAGATTACACAGCAAACAGTACATAACTACTTAACAGTATGCATATAATAAACAGGATGGGAAAGATAGAGCATGTAAAATATATTTTAGTCTACCATCATTGCAAGTGATATTGGTATTTAACGTATAAAATATTATCAGAATCAGCAGCACAACGTTTCAATCAAGATCAACATTGTCTTCATCACATAATCGTGCCTAAGCATTACGAGAGACTTTCTTCAGACAAAAAAATCAAACTAACATCTGACTTCATTGGTATCACATTTCATCTGTTGACAAAGGAGGAGGAGATATGTTTTTATGCATTTATAGGTGAGCTTTGTTGATAATGATCTCGTGCCTTGCTATTATTTATATGCAAACGCCATTTGAAGTACTTTCAGTTTAAAAATAAACTACCTTTGAACCTAGCTATATCACAAAATGCAATTTATTCCATTGCAATTTCAATCGCGTGACAAAACTACGTTTTGTTTTTAATATTATACACTGATAGTTCCTAAGTGTACTTCTTTTTCGACGATGCTTATTTAATTTATCATTTGATTATTCTAGTTTAGGTTTTGGGACAGTTTAATGATATGCTTTACCTTCATTGTCGTTAAATATGTACATTTGGAATAGTATGCTGTACACAGGGGTGAGGTAGTTTTCATTGTCCTTCTTAATTTGTCTGCAGCATTCGATACAGTTGATCATAACCTGTTACTTAAACGTCTCCATGATAACTTTGGTGTGACTGGAACAGTACTTGAATGGTTTGCAAGTTATTTGGAAAGAAGAACCAGTTTTGTGAACATCAATGTTGTCTCTTCTAATGAAAGTAGGTTAATATGACCCCCTCCAGTGAAGTTCGTAATCCCGGGATCATGTTTGATTCAGATTTTAAAATGACAAAACAGGATAACAGCTAAGTTTCATCATATCATTATTTTCTCAGGAATTTATTTCGTATTGGCCGTTATTTTGATAAAGAAACTCGTCATGCTGTTGTCCACGCAGTTCTCCTCTGACGTTTTGACTATGGAAATGCCCTTTAATGTGGTGCTACATCAAAAGACCTGAATCGCATTCAATCCCTTCAAAATCGTTGTGCTAAATTTATTTTCTCGGCAGCTAGGTTAGATATCCCAAAACCTCTTCTACGTGCCCTACATTGGTTACCTATTCGTGAAAGAATCCATTTAAAATTATGTCTTTATGTGTATAAATGTATGAATAACGCAGCCCCCGCTTAACTCTCTAACATGCTTCAGCGGAAAACCGCACCATTATCTGGTCCCGTTACCAGGCCTGCAATGAATGAGACCTTGCTTCTTACGTCATCTTCTAAGTCCATGCTAACGTTTCGTTAAATCATTACAGATGAGAGCAAACCTGTACCCTCCCCCCCCCCCACCTTAGGCATATGCCGTTTACTGTGAATTCCAGCTGGAATGGGGTAAACTGCTACGAAGGTCTTAATTATTTTCTATAGCATATTAACATGAGCTCTACATACATATCTCGAAACCAAGGCCACAACATAACTATATTTATATATCATTAATGTTACTAACCAACACTTTATTGAAGAAATTGCATTTAAATTTGTTCTTTAACACTTACTTTTGAACTCTCAAGAAAGTATATTGACTAAGATAGCGTATTTTTAATAAATAAATCAAATCTAAATGCTCAGAGGCTTTAAATGTGATTCATAGTCATATACTCATTGGTAATACTTAATTTTATAGTATTCCAAAATTAGAGAAATAACGACAATGAAGGTAAAGCATATCAGCACAACTGTCTCAAAACCTAAACTAGAAAAATCACATGATGAATTAATAAATAACCACAGACGTAAGAAAAATACATTTAGAAAATTTTAGATCATTGTGTTAGTTGTGTAAACCATTTAAAAGAAAACGGCAGTTTTGTCACGCGATTGATTTTGCATTGGATGGTGCTGGGGCTGGGGCTCGGGTTGCGGCTCGGATTGCGGTTGGGGCTTAAGATGAGACTGTGGTTTCGCTGGTGCTGGGGCTGGGCTGAATGATTATGGGAGTACTGGTTATTCTAAACTTTCATACTTGCCCCTTTTGCAAATGTTTATTTGCTCTATATGATCTAACATTTCATTGTACCATCGAGAGCGTGTCAACAGCGATAATGCGCTAATGCTTTTGAATAATGCGTTGTTAAAGCTTTGTGAAGGAATGTTTGTAACGAATATCCTGACGTCACACAAAGTGACAACGTTATGCTAATGTATGTATTTGCAATGGTTAAGACTTCCAATTGAAATGTCAAATTTAAGGAAAAATAAAATTGACCTTACATAAAGTGGGTAGTTGCTGGGTATTTTAAAATTATTTGTTATAGTTAATATAACTACAGACATCCAATCTGAATCGACTTCTTGCTTAGCATGCCACCGGACTGTAAAGTGTAGTTATACTTCCTGGTGATACAAACTAGACGGCTATATTTTCCTAATTCCCTAAGAGTACTTTGAATCATTTAGTAGTTTAATTTGCGGTATCACTTCCTGTGATTGTCTGGAACTAGCTCAGAGACATGCCTCGTCTGTATCGCAAACATATTTTAACACATTTAGCAGAGAGGAAAATAAACTCGGTCCTTCCAATTCATTTTACATCATACTTTTTTTCGTTACTTGAGCAAAAATCTTGTTTCGTAAACAATATCTAATTCGTTTCCAATCCAAACATTAAGTTTGCTTGTTTATGTTAAAATAACCCTAAAAATTATCCTTACAAAAATAAACAAGTATTCACGTTAGTATATTGTCATTAGTCTTAATTTGTCTATGTTAATGTATGTTCGTCAAAATATTTACACAAAAAACACACCTCAACCTTTAAACCATCTCTATCATTTACTCCCCCACCCCCCCTCCCGCCCACCTCCTATAGGCATACACCGTTTCTTTTAAATTCCAGCTTAAATTGAGGAAACTGCTACAGATACAGTTGTTTCGTCACGCAGTTGATGTTGCAATAAAATACAACGCATTTTTTGCTATAACTAGACACTAGCTATGTTCAAAGGCAAATTACTTCAAGTGGCGTTTGCAAAAAGGTAAGAGCATTTTACGAAACTATAACTACATTCAGATGCATCTCCTTCTCCTTTGTCAGCAGATGAAATGTGATACCAAGACGTTAGATATAAGTAGGATTTTTTGTCTGAAGAATGTCTCGCGTCATGTCAAGGCACATTTATGTGATCAGAACAATGGTGATCTTGATGAAAACGTTTTGTTACTGATAGTGATAATATGATACACGTAAAATACTAATTTTACACCCATTGTTGCTAAATGGTCCCGTTTACCTCTTTGTACATACACCTATCCTACACCTATACACCTATACACCTGAAATGTTGTCCACTGTGTATTTTGGCTTAGCCTCCGAGGAAAATCTATGGTAAGATCGAAACGTCAGACCTTCTAGTTTTTATTTGTATTGCGGTGTCTACTTTTTTATGATCAAATTGCGATCTAGTTGTTATTAGTAATTGATTGGATTGGCAAAAGTTATTAGTCAAACACATAAATTGTTTAACCTCTAACGTAATTGGCGCTATGCACGGTTTGGTTGATACACCAGCCTTTCTACGCTAAATAGAAAACTTTTCGGATATCATTAAATCATAATTGTCATAATTATATCGATAACATTGATTTCATTTTGTGAGTTTTTTTCTGTTACATTGAATTATCTCTCGAATAAAAATCGCACACCAGATCAAGATAAAACAAAATCTGTACACATAAATTGTTACTAGCACCAGGGTACCTGTATAGTTTGATACCATTAACATATTTCTCCTCTATGAAATATTGTTAGGACCCTATTCGGTTCAAATAGTTTCGAAACATGCAGTGAACAAATTGAACTGATATTGAAAGCGAGCCTTAGTCTATTTTCAGCATAAAACTATATTGGATTTCTGCAAGTATTAATTACTTTGAGCTACGTAATGTTTTCACAATTTATAAGCCCTACGCTACCTTTACTAACACATATTCGCCACGAAACGCATACATATGCGTTTTGATGGCACGATGAAGGTAGCATTGTGCCATGACAATACTATAGTTCATATGGTCATTAAAGAGTCTCTCACAAACAATAACATCTTTTAGCAAACGAACTCGTGGATGTGGCGTTTTGTTTCAAAACATTTCGACATATTCATACTATTGGCGTACGATACCCTCTTACAAAGACTGGCACCTTGTGGTACTGTACATGTTGAGATAAACGGTACACATGTTAACAGTAACTAACTGATGCGTTGTCTGATGTTATCAGTTTTATTGTTAAAAATTAATATTTTGTTTGATTGATGTAGATGCTGTCATCTTGCAATATCTGTTTAAGAGGTCTCTAGTGTAACAGACATAACCATAAAACCATAATGTGTGATTCCTATCACGCGCAAGTCCACTTTATTTGACCTCTTTCCGTGGTTTACGGACGTGGTTGGTATATAAAAAACGAGGAATTCAGAAGTAGAACTATTTAGAACATGTACATTTGCAGTGTTCGTTTCATTATCGTAAAACTGTAGAAGATCTAAGAAGATCCAAGAGTACTTCATATACTGCTCAACTTATCCAATATGGACGACGAAGACAATAACGAGAGTCGTGGTAAGTCACATTAAAATGAAATCCTTATTGAGGTACTCGAAAGAGCTCTCAATAGAGGTACCCCGATAGTAGGTTTCTCCGTCTGTCCTAGTAAGGCTCATGATTAATGGTAATTTACCTATTGTTTGTAATTGAATTTTTTACTAATCTAGTAAATTAAGTTTGCATAGATGCCTATGTATCCTTTCTCTCTGCCCAAAAATAAATAAATGAAGCATTAAAAAACATGAAAATCCTTATTGAGGTGCTCGAAAGAGGTCTCAATAGAGGTACCACGATAGTAGGTTTCTCCGTTTGTTCTAGTAAGGCTCATGATTAATGGTTATTTTTAAAAAGTTACGTCCAGTTTTTCATATTATCTGTAGCTGTGCAAATGTTTCATCTCTAAGAACTAACTTATCCTTTGTCATTTCCTCCCAGGTGTATCCGTTTTAACCTTGTTATTAATCCCTGCTTTTGCTGTAGCAACGATCAATCTAGCTTTCTACAACAAGATAAAAGATCACCTGGTAAGATGCTTGAAGTTTGTTTATATATATATGTTTGTATATATATGTTTGTATATATATGTTTGTATATATATATATATATATATATATGTTTGTATATATATATATATATATATATATATATATATATGTTTGTATATATATATATATATATATATATATATATATATATATATATATATATATATATATATATATATATATATATATATTTATTAATCATCATTATTTTTTTCAGAACATTAAACGATAAATGAAATCATTTTGTTCAATATTCCTGATGTATCGAATAGGCTAGATAAGGATAACAGCGATGGCGCACTAATACGGTTAGTCAGATATGGCCTATACTGTGTAACACATGCCAGTATTAATTCGCAGTTATATCAGCATTAATTCGCATATAATCCGATAACAAAGTTTGATATTTGCCGGCAGATATTTCAAACCATTATTGAAACATCGCCTCATACAAACGAATATATGTCCAAATTATATGATGACATACAAACATTATTTATGGATGGCTAGTAATATCTGCGAACATTAAATCGAACTAATGTCGAAATATAACTGAATTGATGTCGTCATAAATTCCCTATTTATGTCCTCCATGCCCAACCTTAAACCTACAACGTGGTACGGCTATGCTTGAAATATTATTAATCTGCCAGTTGGAACTGTTTATCATTTAATTTTGAACAGTAACCAACAATGTGTCACCTTGGGGGAACAGTTTCACTTGATAAACCTCAAATACTGTTACCTTTCCGACTTCTATTGAACCATGCTAATTGCGAACATAGGATACTTTCCTTTTGGTGAGATATGGGATAGATATGCAAACGCATGTTAATCCATGTAATTGAATAACAAGGCTACCTTGTACCTACTACCTTGTAGTAGTCTTTTCTGAAAGGGTTTCACTCATATCATCCGTACAAATGAAAATTGTTACATTCAACTTTGTTTTAAATTAAAGTTTAGTAATATTTAATACTTCGATCAGCGTCAAGAAACATTATCTTTCGATTAATCTTAGGTTGCAGACCCCGGTCACCCAAACGATGGAAACAAGAAGACTCGTTTCACAATATTTTTTGCAATTAACATATTTGCATACTTAATAGCCGCACAAATATGTAAGTGCTATATATTTTCAATCTTTGAAACAAAGAACATGAATTGACGCCTACACTGTTTTGTTGATTCCTCATATTTCACAACATGATATATAAAGATTGGCAGACGGTATAAATAAACTTATGATTAACATTTTCCGAGTATTGGTCCAGTAAACACATAAATATTCAGTTTTATGGAGTAAGATCAACCGGTAACGGATTTCGTATTCCATTCTTCAAGTGATTACTTGAGCAGCAATATTACTGAAATGTTTTTTATTTCTTTGTCTTATCAGTTTGTTGTTGCAGTTGTTGTTATGAAATGCAGTAAATCTAGGCTCCTTTGATGAGATCTAACTGAAAGCTACGATAAACGTATTGCGACTGCTAATCTGATGGGTCACTTTTGATAATCAACTGAATTTGTATTAAATTTTAAGCATATTACACACAATATTCTTGTACTTGTAAGTTTGAATAAAAAAACTAACCATAGTTTGTCTCCGTTGTAATGAGTTGAGCTACAAACTTCGACTGACATTTGCAAAGCAAATTAGCATGTAAAAAGTATCTGCTGCTGAAGGTCTGCTTCACTCTCAATCTGTTCACTCTTTCTTTGAAATAAATGTGGTAGTTCTCAGCTTTAATAACTTTAATATTACCTTTGACGTTTTAGCAATAATTAAACGTAACAAGATGCATTGCGCTCGTGCGTTCCCCAACAATACCCCTCCCGTATTCAATAATCACATCCTCAATAACACGTTTTTTTTGGTATACATATATCGTCATATATATCACAGACACCCAAAGTAAATTTGTTTATTTTTCTTTTCAGTTTTGGGCGGGTTATATTTACCCATCTTTGTATGCGGAACAGTTTCTGCTGCCGGTGGCCACTTTCTAGCCCAATACATGTTGCCAAAGCATGGTAAGTTTAAAGCTTGCTGCATGGTCACTTCTTGTGTAAATATTAATCTCGGGGGGTGTCATGTCAGCCTGATAGAAATGCTGGCTATGTTGGGTCTTTTGTTAATAGCACGGCATATAGTTCTTTTAATGGATTATTATCTTCGTAGAGAAAGTACTTATTTTTACACGTCAGCTTAACTACATGCATTCCATTGTTGGAGACAGCTTCTCATAGTGTAACAAACCTTCATTCTTATACAAAATCTTTTAGATGTACCCTTAGAAGAGGACAAGGATTTTACACACCTGTTAGGACTTCTTGGATTGGATGAAGCATCAAAGTTAACCATTCAAGACCAACGAATGATCAAAGAAGACTTGAATACCAGTGATAGCCGAGACATCATACAAACATTTCTTAGCCGACTTTCGTTAGGTCAACATACTGCACTTCAAGATCTTTCTGACCATTTGCAAAGACTGAAAGAAGAAAAAGGGAAAAGCAATGGAGATTACGGAATCAGAGATATTTTGTTTGCCGTTTTGACCTGCTGTGATATTCACCTTCTCCAAGAGGTACTACGCAACTTATCTTTAATTGGAAAGGCAGTACCAATCATACTTCCGAGGTTACATAAAAACTCAGTTTTACTACATTATGGTCTACGCAGGTCTTATGTAAGTACAAGTACAGAAGATGTAAGAGGTATCATTAACCAGCCATTTGTCACCATATCATGTTTGCGGTTTGGAAAGGTCAGTGTTTCTAAGACAATGGTTCTTAACCTGATGCTTCAGCAATGAGCAACTCTGATAAGCTTTGTAAGACATACCTATCAGAGGATGAAGACAATGCTTTGTCCAAAGGGATCGTTGAATGTGCTTGGTACTTACCAACACAAGGGCAAAACGATCTGAAAGTACCCTTGGCTATTCTAAATTTGCAAGGTGATTCTCTTAACCACAATGATCAAGCTGAGTTTTGTTGTAAAGTGTCAAGCACGGTAATTATATTTGTGGAAACCACCATAAATGATGAAGTTCAGAAAAGGGTCAAAGAAATAAGTGAATCCTTAAATATAATACTGGTTTCAACTAACACTGAAGCTATGGTTCCTTTCCAAACCACTCAAAATGTTATCTTTGTAGAAATTACTTTCGCCTCAAGACCGCAGTTAGGTCAAATTTTATTCAATCACATAACAAAAATTGCAACTGCAGAGAAGCAGATTTCCTTCTCAATGTTTCCGCAAATTTGTAAAATGTTAGACATTGATGTTGATGAAGAATTTCCAAATTATAAGAATGCCAGAGTCATTTCCCACAATATCGTTGGAGCCGCGAAAGGAGAAGGGAGATCACGGCGAGAAATATTTCCACTTCAAGACCTTTGGAAAGATTGGGTTGTAGTAGACCGGGAAGATATTGGAATTGATTGTATTGAACATAAAATCTCTAACAAATTACAAAGGAAACGCGAAATTAGAAATCTGCAAAAGAATTCGAGTTTGGGAGAGCCTTTGAAAATCTTTCTAAATTGCTTGGACAGTGATATTGAAAACAGTTATCTGCTATACAAGTGTCTTGAAACCTTTTGTGATCATTGTCTAGGGAAGGTGTTACACCATGAAGAGAATACAAAGAATAGGTTCAATGTAAATGATTTAGTTAACGAGGTTGGACAAATGGTAGAATGTGATCACCCAAGACTCGCAAGTAGCGGAAGTTCTGCAACCGATCAGACATATCCCGAAATATTTGCTAATTTTTTTAAAAGAGGCGTTTCATTGCCACTTTGTCAAAGTAATACGAATACAATCGGGATCAAATGGTTGCAAAAAATATTTGACCGTCTGCAAAGCAGATCCATATCTGATTCTAAGGTTTGTGTTGTTTCGATGATTGGCTGCAACGAAACCAATAAAACTTCCTTAATTAATCAATTGTTTGGAGTAAATTTCTCCTTTTGTACAAAAGGAGATGGCCTTCTTTTACAATTAATGCCAGTTAAAAATGCTAAGAATGTGATGAAAGCATGTGACACTCTACTGATACTAAACACAGAAAGTGTTCATATCGAGAGAACGTCATCTCAAGATGATGTCGAGAGGAATAACTTTATTTGTTCCTTGGCTACCTGTCTCGCTGATGTTGTTCTCATTAACGTGACAGATGACATATGCACAGAGGATAAGAAAACGTTTATGAACACGATTTCAAAGAGCCTTCTTAGAATGAAGGAAGTTAATAAGTCAGGGAAGTGTTTTCTGGTCAATCTTGCGCAAACAAATCCTAGCCAAAGTGATGAAGAATATAAATCTGACAAAGTATTAAAGGAAACAGAAAACTACTTACAGGAAATTTTTAAAAGAGATGGTAATGAAATCTCAAATCAAGATATCAAAGACATTTTCTTCTTCCATAACGAGAGATGCGCGTTTACATTAGGACCAAGTGAAACATGTTTATCGAGCAAAGACCAATATAAATCTTCAGATGTTCTTGCACTTCGGCAGTTTATTTTAAAGTTTTTAGCAAAATGCACTCGTTCTGAAATGTCATTTAATGGATTTTGTCAACGCCTCGCTGATGTTGATAAAGCATTCAAAACTAGCAGCTTTGTAGAAAATTTTAAAGATACTAACATTGACACACTCAAGGACGAATTTGTAGCATTGTACCGGGAAAAGGTCTTAAAAATTAGTCAGGACCTTTCTGAAACACTCGCTTTAGCGTGTAATGACCTTAGGTACGGTCCGTCAAATGATATTGAGAACCTTAAAAGTAAAAAACTGGATGTTCTCTCTCAAACTACTAGCGATAAAATGAAAGTATTTCAGCAAAATGTTTCAGACTTGCTGCAATCTCCGAAATATAAATGCTTACAGGCGCAACAGCATTACTTTGAACAAGATATCGAATCGAATAAAACTTCTTTCTTGCAGACAGTAGAGCAACGCTTGTATGAGGTAACTGAAGAGGTGAAACAATCTCAGTCAATTGTCAAAGAAATTAAGAACGCGAGGGAACTGTTTATTGAAAAGCTTGCGAAAAACACTGAGCACAGTATGGAAACTTTTGAGCAAACTAAGCAAGATTTCCTTACTTCAGTGCAAAAAAGTAATCCGTTGTATAAGTTACATGATATTCAACAGAATACGGAAAAAAACATTCTTCACGTATTAAAGCAATACGGCGATGAAGTCGCGTCATTAATAACAAACAAATCACTTTCTGACTATACCGGTGCACACAAAACTGCATCAACGTCTTACAATATCAGAACCATAAATGATAACTTCAACGTTGCAAATGAAGACATCTCTATCACATTTGAAAAGTTTCACTCAAAAATAACAAATATGACTTCTAACCCTCAAGAAATTACTACTACGTTGACAGCACTTTGCGTTTTGTTGAAAGAATTTGAAGATGGCTTTAGCGTTATGGTCGAAAGGATAACAATGTATTTATTTTTTTGCTCCAGGTTTCTCACTGCAGTCCACAAAGCTCACTTAAGAAACGAGATCGACGCTGTTTCTGATGACACTGAGCCTAGTGAAAGTAAAATCAATGAAAAGATTACAAGTTTATTCAACCAAGTCAATTATGCAATAAAACTAGCAGAACCTTTAGATTATCCTTCCCTAGAGAGCAAGGCTCTTCTAATTCTGTCAAATCTTGAAAATATGTGCTCTAATTCAGACATGATTGTATTCAGAGAAGTGATGACTTCTTCAAATATCACAAAGTGTGCACTGCTCCCCTTTAATCTAATCACGCTGCAAAGGCTTGATAGATATTTTATTAATATGCTTCCAATTCTTTCTTCAGAAGATATGAGGAGCATCAACAACACTGTAACGGAAGCGAAAATGACAGTGATTGGAAGAGCAATTTCGAAAGCTTGTTTTGACCTTGATGGAACCCTAAATGAAATTTTCAAATTGATTGAAAGAGCTATCATCGATGGTAGTGATAGTGAAAAGACAAGAGCCGCTGCCATCGTACACATATCTGCATGGTCTTCAGACGTGATATCTCTGAAGAAACTTGATGAAAATAGAAAACAGAACATTGCTAACACATTTACACATGAAGAGTCAATTTTGTGTCTAGCTATGCAAAAGACAAAATACAATGAAAACTGTGATTGTCTCGTGGGTGAAATTGTTGGGAAAGCAGTGCTAGACTCGGTAGTAAAAGCTACTGAAGAAAGCCTTGTCCGTCGAATTAGAAATTCATTCTTCGGAAAGTCAGATGTTTTTACTTTGAAACGAATATTTATTGGAACGGTCTTGAGAGACCTTTGCGTAAAAGGTGATTACCTAGGATTTGCTCAGTTCTTAGCTAACTATGACAGCTTCACAGAGAAATGGATTTTGGAGTTCATAGCAAATGAATGCAAAAAAATGGATAATTCCATGATCGAAACTCTAAAATGTGAAACCATTCGTTTCTTCATAACAAATACTAACAAAGTACTTGAAGACACCGTGAATCAGTTTCAATCAGAAGCTAACCAAAATCTTAAAATATGGTTAGAAATTTTGCAAAAGAATATGAGGACTTATTGTAAAAAATGTTGTAGTGTTAGTACATTAGACGACTTGGCAGACTCGACAGCGGTACAAAACTTTGAAACGTTAGCAGAGTCCATGCGGATTGTACTAAAGCAATTAAAATCCCAACTTGAGGAGTCGATAGTCCTTCCTCATAGAGGTAACATGGATGACACAAAGACATGGCTGATGTCACTGCCAAGACAGATACACATCGAACTTGCGCAGATCATTAGAGGTTGTACTAAGCAATGTCCATTTTGTGGAGCAGTCTGTGAAAAGACCCTTGAGGGTCATGAATTTCATGAACTAGAGCTGCACTATCCGGGAGGGCTAAAAGGCTGGCGGGATCTTATGACTAGTGAGCTGCTTATTGACATTTGCACTTCTTTAGTTGCGAGTAAAGGGACTTATCTGAACCCCAGGAATGAATACAGACCGTACAGTGATTATAAGGAAGATTATCCGACTTGGAATATTCCCACTAAATTTGATGATCCGGAAGAATTCTGGAAATACAATTTTAATAGATTTAACAGACAATATGCAAAACACTATGATTGTGATGAGGCAGATATTCCTGGAGATTGGCATGCATTCACAAAAGAGGAGGCCATACGGTCTGTTGAAAAAGTGTATAATCTAATTCCGTTAAGCCTCACTTCTACAATGGATTGAGGAAGGTAATGAATCCTAATAGAGGAGAGAAATCCAGTACTAAGGGTTAAATCATTCTCTGCAGAATGTTTTTTTTTAGTTGTTTGCTAAAATATATTATCTACTTTCAGAGTATAGCCTTAGTGAATTTTAATTACAACGATGTATTTACTTTTAACTGAAGAGCTTGTTTAATTACCTTACAACTGCTCTCAAATCGTATACATTAAATTAATGCAAATTTTCAACCAGTCGTGACGCGTTTACAAATGGACGTATTTGAGACCGACCATTTTAAAGAATTCCTTTCGGTACAAAATTAACTTTGATATGTTGAAGAACAACCACAGTTATCAGTCCAGGTTGTAGATTTACATCACTTTTATTGTTTAAGAAATGACCATTTAAAGAGCCAAGGTTCATCCGACCAGTAAGTCGATTTCACAACTACATCACAAACTTAATAGGAAAAGGAGCCCTCTGCATTTTAAATAAACTGTTAAAACAGGTTAAAAATTATCACGGAAAAATGGTCAACAATTTCATCTGAATGTGCTCTGAGCTCTACACTAGTGCTTGTTTCACTGAGTTTCTAGACTTCATAATACGACTCATATAACAATGAAACGTGTGCTGTGGAGTCAATCTTATCATCATTTAAGACTTAGAGGTCAATTCCTGGGATTTTGTTTTTTAACTTTTCAATATCTTGTAACCAGGAATGTTTATAGAACCATTATGGCACTCATTATCATTTGTTTCTTTTTTCTATTGCATATTAAGACTACAAGTTCTGCCTAAAATCATCCTTTAGCGACATTTCCTTTATTTGTTGCTTTACATTTCTGAGACTGGATAACACGCTTCTGTTGTCGTTGTCTCTGGGCACATCTCTCTAAGTACATTGTTTTTTGTTGTTGAAATGTCTGCTCTGTTTCCTATACCGTTTACCATATTAGAACCACAGTGAATGTACAGCTCCACACTGATCAGCACCAGTCTTGTCAATAATACATCGCCCTATATTTGGGTATCCTGATTGCACTGAGTAACTGCGTTCCGAACTTAGCAAATTTAGCAACTGTAGCAAATAGTTATATTATATAGTAAATAGTATATTGATGTTTTTAACATTACCTCTACTAATCTCAAAATCTACGCAACACCAGAACTTTATCTACTTATCTTCAGTGTTACATACCAAAATTGTAATGAAAGAAAGGCGTTTGGTTTTTTCTTATCTTTTTCTAATAATTCATTGACTCAGATAGCGTTCATATATTTCTTTCTATTTTGGCGAGGTCAGCTTTTCTGTCTCATACATTTAAACGTTTTTTGTTTAATATATCCAACCTAAATGCTCAGTGGTTGTAAATGTGTTTCATACTTATAAACATTGCATGGCAGAACTAAATTTAAGACAATTAAACGGAAAGCATATCAGCTGTCAAAAGAAGAAGTACATTAAGGAAGTAATTAGTTGAAGTTTATAATATTGAAAAACAAACAAAGATAAAAGAACGTTGTCACGCGATTGATTTCGCAATGGGATACATTCCATTTTTTTGCTATAACTAGACAATAGCTAGGTTTAAATGTGGTTTAACTTTAAACTTAAAGTACCAAGTGGCTGTTGCAAATTATAGAATAACACGGGGCAACGCTCAACAAAGTTCACCTATATGAGTACCATACTGTTGACCTATTAAAATACGCTTTATTGTACATTGCTGTTTGATAGAAAAATATAATACCATTCGAGTTTTATGGAAGAGATATCAAATATGTTTATGCATAATATGACAGAAAGTTATGTTTCATTTCCCTTACGTTAAACAATTTTTCATATTTCATTATACTACTGTTGTTTTCTTGATAATTATTTTAATGTTGCTTGATTTACGTAATATATGAATCAATGTGACATTGCTGCTTCAACCAATAAACAATACATTTGGTCCAATGCATTATCAGTGTCTTCTCTGTTATTCCAATCGATTGACTGTAAATATTGTGTCAAAAGGAGGTATGGGTTGGACTGGCATGTGGCCTGTGGCTGTGGTTGGGGAAGGGGACGGTGGTGGTGATGCGGTTGGGACATTGATGGGGATGGGAATGGGGATGGGGATGAAGATGGGGATGGGGATGGGGACGGTGATTGGGATGAGGACGGGGATGGGGATGAAGACGGGGATGTGGATGGGGTGGGAATGGGGATGGGATTGGCAGTATCATTTCTTGTAATGGTCGGGAACTAGCACAGTAAACAGAGTGGAAAATATACACGGTTCTGCCAATTCATTTTACATCGTATGATTTCGTGACTTGAGCACATTTAAAGATAACCCTCAAAAATATCCTAAGCAAATGCAAAATTCACGTATCCACGTTTGTAAATTGTCATTCGTTTTAAAGGTGGGGGCGCTCGTATACTTTTAGAAATAGGGGGCTTTGATTTCAGTGGTTTTGCTTGTCTCCCTTTACTCACATGACTTTTCTGAGTGGTCACCTGATCGTAGCTGTACCTGGCTGTGAACGGTATCGTGTTGCAAGCTATGGCCGCGGGTGATGTACGTTTATTTACTCATGTAGGTGTTTTTACCTCCATCGTTTACTATACGTTGGTCAGTGTTGTGGATATTCAAGTTGATAGGTAGTTAGCACAGTGTTTTCGTACGTATTTTGAATACAGCCAGTTTGCAGTAACACAGTATCGAGATTGTAATTTGACGAACGAAAGGCTGCTAAACACGGAGGCGTATTCCGGGGAAAGTAAAATAACGTATCTGAACAAAAGAGACCATACATACGACAGGGGCAAACACTTTACTAGACTTTCGTTAACAGGTCGTGCGACATTCACAACCGTTGGATCTGCAGCTATTGATACATCTGCATCTCCAGATTGAGATCAATTGATTTGTCCATTTTGTCGCTTGGCCACCCTCTAATTCAAGGCTGGCAAGGTTGGGGAAATTCGATCAGGGAGAAACAATTAGCAGGCCTACAAGCAGTAAAGTCCGTCAATCTACACAATTTAACAAGCCGGAATAGTTGCGGATTAACAGCGGGTACAAATATCTGTATCGGTTTATTTATAATTGTGTGTTTATTTCCGTTGGCAAGGGGGGGGGGGGATATGATATTGAACGTGGGGAGGGTGTGTGTGGGAGGTGGGGCGGAGGAGGGTCACCTTTGTAGTGTCGAAACGATGCTACATTTTACGTCTATCTTCGTGTATCACATGTATATATAAAAAAAAAAACTATCGACACGATCAATCAGTCCTGTCTCTGACCTCCTCTCATGCACTGATGTATTTCCTTCCCTCTGTTTACCCTGTACTTTTTAATTTGCCGACTCCCCTCCCCCCCATCCCCCCAAAATATATGTTTACAAGGTTGACAATTCTATAGTCCCAAGCTAAACACACTTGTTGTGGTGAGCGTTTACTATACTTGCGGATCAAGACGTATCCCCCCCCCCCCCACCCCGTACTTCCCAGTTTCAGGATTCGGCAAATGGAAGATTATTCGGAGTTTTCCAAAGAGCTAAAAAAGTAGTTCTTTGTGATGGTTCAATGATATTATAGTCAGGCATAGGCCTGTATGGTTCTTTTGTCCTTCATTGACGTCGAAGTTTGAAATGAATTAATCATGCTAGGAACTTTCGGGCATTTTTTAAATTTCTCTGGCAAGTAAAATAACTTCCCCCAGTGTTCCTCCTGGTTGACTAGAGCCCGTACGCCTATATGGTCACACACTAGTATAGAGTATGATCCATGCAGACAGCTAGTATTTTTTTTTTTCAATTCCATCCAATTTCAGTTCAACTCTCGGACAATTTTTGGTTGACTAGTATCAAGTTGATAGTTTTAATTCGAGTCAGTCGTGATGAGGTGCAGGGGTAGCCCCGTGGTGGGCTGGGTACACCCCTCCCACCCTCATCCCCGTTGCCGACTTTTTGGCATTTCGTTGGGAGCCTTTCGGAACAAGAAGCAGGATATTCAATTCTGGAGTACAGTAGTTCAGTGGAAATAACTATTAATTTATTGTTCATTTCTTATTCCCTTTTTGCCAAATGCCAATCATTTCTATAGAGGGTGGAGCCGCCTTATATCAACGTCTTTTACTTCCCTTTTACCGTTCAAGTTTTGTTATTTTTAATCGGTGCACCGGTTACGAGGATAAGGTGCAGCTAGGGCAAGTGCTCTGTGATCGCCTGAAGGGCCCGTGGCCAGGAGCCCATATAAGTAAATTTACATATTTATCTATATATGATATATGACCAAAAATACTTTGTCTTTCCCTCCTGATATAGAACTAAAATTAATATATATATATTAAAAAAACAAAGACTGTGTCTATATATAATTCATACCTAAATTGAATGAAATACCAATTGTTCACAAATGCCGGACTTGACCATACGTTTGATACCTAATGTTGTAATCACTTCAGATTTTTTTTTTACTTTGTATGTGCGTTTTTAGTTTTGTGGCACGAGCCAGTGTGTATCAGACTTATATTCACTATTAGTTAATTGAGCTGTAACAAAATGTCGACTCGCGACTTCGGTTACAATATGTCAAATACTTTACTCAGGTTAGTACAAGACTGGCGCATCTGTAAAAGTTTGAAATACACTGGTTTTTTACAGTAAAATAACATTAGGTCACTGTACTTCTATAGCTTTTCGACAATCTCATCATTAACCCTGATTTGAGCATGATCACATGGCTGTTTTCTGAAGTCAAATACTATCTCCTTAGTTTTTTGCCATTCAATTTTACGTAGTTTTGGTTGCACCAAGTAAGAAAATCTTCGACTTCTGCAATCGTTAGTGTATAAGCAGAAAATGACACGAGGTAGACAGCATCCCTGGGGGCACCAGTACTAACGGATCCAATATCAGAGCAAATGTCATTTAATTTAACAAACTGTGGTCTGTCTCTGAAAAAGGTTAAGATCCACAACAGTTACCTGCAATTTACACCCATAGCCAACAGTTTATTAATTAATAAGTGCGGCTGAATGGAGTTGAAGGCACTCGAAAAGTCAACAAATGTGGCCCTAACAACAGAATTTGGAGTTTCCAAGTGTTGAAAAATGTTATGCAAAAACAAAAGGACTGCGTCATCAAAACTTCTATTAGCTCTATATGCAACTTGCATGGGATCTATGGTAACGCCACTCTCATTTAACAAAGGATAAGTTTTTCGAGACATTTCATTACGGTAGAAGTAAGGGCCACTGGACGATAATCATTTAAAGAAGTGACTGTAAAACCCTTACATATATAATATATATAAAATGCAGTGATTGAATTTCATTGAAAGAAGTTTTCAACATGCTGGTAGTAGCCACAGTTTTCATATCTCTGAGCCTGTACCTCAGTTACTTAATGGAAAAAATATATCGATAACTTGAAAGGTATGTTGAACTGCAGATGAAACGTTTTTTTTAGAAAATAATTGCTTGCAATTAAAACTGTGTTTGTGTCCTGACTGTGCATGTCAGGGTGTGGGAGTGTGAGGGGGGGGGGGGGCAACATGAAAACCATGTCCATGGATTTCCTGGAATGAATATGGACACTGTACTTTGAGCCAGCTAATAAGGGCACCAAATAGGCCTTGTCTAATCTGTCATCATTCGAGATTCTCTTCAATATTTTTGTCTCTTTCAGGCAATACGTCAGTGGTGGGATATAAAGGCTAAACGTTTTGACTCTGTGCTGTTCTTCAAGGTACTTATGTCATTGATCATCTTTATTCATGATTCATTAATCAACTTTATTCATAGTTCATTGATCATCTTTATTCATGTTCATTGATCATCTTTATTCATGATTTCATTGATCATCTTTATTGATATCATTGATCATCTTTATTCATGATATTATTGTTCATCTTTATTCATGATTTCATTAATTCATGAGTCATTTTCATCATGATTTCCTAGATCATATTAAATAAGCATGTACTTTCTTTCTTGTATTCATCACAAACGGAGCTTGAATGATTCTAGATACATCAAATAACATTCGACAAGGAACGTAGTAAGCGAATGATATTTAAATCAACCGATCAGGTTATCGGAGATTGCTGTGACGAGCTAATTTCTCATAACCTTAGTAAGTAATTGTAACATTAGCAAATGTGATTAGTTTTTAAAGTAGTTGAAGTGTTGTTATGGATACAACTGTATATATGTAGAATGTCCATTCAGTGTTTTCAATGTGTAACTAGGTTAGGGGCTTTAGGGAAAAGTGGCCTCTCCAATGAATCTCAATTAGTTTGTGGATACTGTTTAGATTAGATATCCATAGTTTTTGGGGGCGGAGTTCAAGTTCCTTTGTGGTAAGCAGAGTTCAAAGTATACCACGTTTGTGAACAAAATATGTCAAGAACAGAAACTTTGATGGTACTTCATACTCTGGGTGCTTTATATTGGTTTGATGAACCCTACTTTCTTCAGGCACTGTCAGAGGTCAGCAGAGGTAAAAAATATGGGAACCTGGGGTGAAGTAGACAATGGTGTATTCTAAGGGTGATGGCTTAATCGGTGTCATAAAGAGCAGGATAAATGCTTTTCATATTTCTCTTTTGTGAATGGAGAGAATTTCTGATCCAAAAGGCCACCAACTGGCTTAAATTTCATTGTCTTTTTTTCTTTAAAATAATAATGGGATCAATTAATGAAACATGAATGATCCTGTGATATGAAATATAATAACAGATTGTCTTTACTTCCAAGATGTTATTATTTTAATTTCATCTAGATTGGTCAGTTCAGAGATGACAGACATAGCTCTAGATTTAGGACACTGATTTCACATCATTCGCCAGCTCAGGTATATATTTTTCTTTACTCCTTGGTTCTTCCTACAACTTAGGAAACGATGAGGAAAAGTGCAGTCTGCTGGTAAATTGCGATCTTTTAAAAGCTGCATGACTGCGGCCTGTGGAACTCTATAGTGTAATATATAACATTATTCTCTTAGATGCGTTCATGATACCTACAGGAAACAGTAAATATACCTAACTGTAAATCTTAACTGTAGATTGCTGGGATGAAATGCTATCTTTAACATGAACAGTATGAAAAGCACAACTTTGTATCTTTTATATGCTATATTATGTAGTCTTTACTTTTAGCCCAGAGGTATCTTAGGTACATCATTAAACTGTTTTATCTGGTGTATATGGGTAAAATGGTTTCACTTCAGGTTCAGTCAAATTGTTAGTGAATCATTAATTACATAACTTTCATAGTAATAAGTAATTTGGGGAGGTGGGAGGTAGGGTTATGGCTTGTACTATTTATAAAGTTCTTATATGATTTGTGATACTATTTCTTTCTACATGACAAGTACTTTTTGTGCCCATTCATCACCATCTTTGTTCTTATCATATGTTGAAGGTTTTACTACAAAGAGGGAAACTGTCTCAGAAGTCCCATCATATCATTCAAAATAATATTCTCTGTGTGCTGAAAGACGAACTGGTACCTGGCAGTGAATTCTGAAGCGCTCAAGTAAACCTGAGATCTTGTCGGATAGAAATTGTTTCGAAGATTCAGTGAAAGATAAGAAAGATGCAGATGACAACATCCAAATTGGCCAGACGTTATCAAAAAGATGGTTTCAAAGGGTCAGTGTTCTTGATGTTAGCTAATTAAAAGAGAAAAAATGTTATTTTGTGGTATTCCTCTCCAACGAAATATGCCTAAATAAAATCATGTATTACGTTGCTAACATGAAAACATAAGTATGTTTGCCTAAGAATTGATTTGTATGTGTGTAAATATGTGTTATATGTTGACAGCTTAGACTTTCTAGCTGTTTGTTGCATTGCACATGACCCCGTCTAAACACATATTAGGTACGATATAAATGGAATCTTTATTCAGTGATTGTAGACTTTGTTTTTATATACCTGTGTCATGTTCTAGCAAATTTGTAACTGTTGTTGAAAACTTGCAGCCCTGAATTCTCTGGGAATTTTAGAAATATAGTATAGATACTAATGCAAGAGTAACAATGTGTAATCATGCTCAGAAACTTGTACTTCTACCCTTGTTACTCATACCAAGGGGATTTATACTGGTACTCATGTTCTTGTACTTGTACTCATGCTTTTTTTTCCTAATCATGCTGTTTTACTCGAACTCATACTATTTTACTCGCACTCAGGCTGTTGTTCTCGTACCCATGCTGCTGTACTCCTACTCATCTGTTGTAACCGTACTCATGCTGTTGTATTGCATTAATGTTGTAGTACTCATATTCATGTTGTTGTAGCCTACTCGTACTCCTGCTGCTGTACTCGTACTCCTGCTGTTGTACTCTTACTCATACTGTCGTACTCCTACTCATGCTGTTTTACTCTTACTCATGCTGTTGTACTCGTATTAATGCTTCTGTACTTGAACTCATGCTGCTGTACTTTTACTCATGCTGCTGTTCTCGTAATCATGCTGTTGTACTCCTACTCATACAAATTGTTATGTTGGTGCCTGGTGGTACGGACAATGCGCATCAGCTTCTAATCTTAATGGTGACTATTATGCCGTAGATAACGATACAAGTATATTCTGGCGTCATCTGACAGGAAACGATTATCACATCATAAACACTCAGATGAAGATACGACCTGTCTAGATATGGTCATGTTACGTCATAATCCTTCATTGTGAAGTATACGAGTATAACGTAACCTACAACATACACACACACCTGCCCATACGCACACACATACACACCCACGCGCACACACAAACTGTTACGAGGGCCCATTGTAGCCTAACGCTAGTCACTGCTAGTGAGGAACGTAATGTTATAATATAGAAAGTATTTGAAATTGCCTACGTGATAAATCAATATTTGAGAAATTAGGTCGGGTTACCGTGTCAGAATGTTACAATACACGATTGTTCTGGTATATTCCTTATGATGACACGCTGGTCTCGGGTTAACGCCGGTTTACGTGAAATCGCGTGTAAGCTGTGCACGCATCTTAGTGGATTCTCTGGAATGTTCGCGAGATATGCAAAGGACTTCCGCGAATAGAGAAACTGGGTCGAGTTGTTACTCAGGTGTCTCGAGAAAGATCTAGATGATTCTTGACATGGCGAATCGTATCAAAACACGCCCAGATCGGAGAGTTTCTCAGTTTCTGAACGAATACAAGCGACGACACAGATTATACCATTCTACTATATATCGTCAGTGCTCAACTGCCAGTAGTTTCTGAGGGGTTGAGATATCGATACCAAGATTGATTCTACACTTCCATTCAGAAGTTTGAAGAGGACTTTGCTGTGAAACTACAGTGTTCCAGTCTTTATTTCGGAGAAGGTGAAGAATTTCTGTCTCCGTTGAGGAAGTTCGTTACGCCAGGAGTTGGTGGCTATCAAGCTGATTTTGGACTGACTCTGGTAATATTTAGTCGGCGAGTTCGACTTGTGCTTCACTCGATTGTGGCTGGAAGTCCGTCTTCTATTTTGGAGCATCGCCGGAAAGAAGGTGACTGCTGTTTCTGGGATCGCGAGAAACTTCGTCGAGGACCAGTGAATTTCGCGGTACAACAGACCGAGAATCGTCGTCATCAAGGTCGTGGCCGCTGAGGGATATCGCCGTTGGAAGAGACCAGCGTGTTTTAAAGTGTATCCTATCTTGTTAAGTTTGTGAGTAATTGTCTACATATTTGTAATTACCATTTGTTGTTGTTGGTTAAAACTCCATTGTTCAATATAGTTTACGTTCTCATTCAAATTCTCTAGATTAGTCAATTTGTCTGTGTTCCTTACGGAAACGAACCCAGACTTGTGTCTCGTTTAAAATTAATTATCGAGACCTCTCGCATTCCAACGTAACAACACACACACACACACGCATACGCGCATGGCTATATTTTTGAGGACTTAAACAAAGCACCTCCTTTCGAGGACCACTACTTAGCAGTGTTTGTACATGACATACCTGTAGAACGCTGTCCATTATGTATGCCCGATACTGAAGACCTATTGCAAAGCTTGAAATATTACAGGAAAAGTCGTTAGATTTTTACTATTTTTTCGAGGACAGTCAAACACTTCTCTACTTGTGAAGTCTTTCCGAGGTCTTGCTATTGCTACCAGGTCAAATTATACTACAGAGGACATAACCTACCACCATCATTTGGTCCAATTGTAGTCTCGGCAACTCTGTCATCGTAACTTGAATTTGTAAAATTTCAACGGCGGTGCTCGTGTTCAACTAGAACAACTGTATTTGTAAACAAACACTTGTCATTGTAGTGTGTGGTGAAAGTCAAACTCAGTTAGTTGTTCATATTCAATTGAGGGGTTTTTGTTACTGCAGCCCTTTTGAAGTTATTTCAGTCACGAAGAAGCAGGTTCGGCGTTTTGTTCTTAAACGTAGACCAAAGCTAGGCTATATTGTGCAATGTTTATGAACAGTTCTCTTGCCAGCATATGCCTGCAATGTAAACGAAGAAATGATGACTAAAACCATCAGAACTAAGCTGTCATTCACGAATCATGTCTATTTCGGACGTGACAGAGGATACACAGAGTATTGGTCAAATTTAACATCTTAATGTTACCCTCGCTTAGTTAGCAAAAATTTAAGAGCATACGGAACATCCGAAGGCCTAAAGGACGATTAATCTAACGAATACACGTAGGTCTATATTCTATCATTGCAATTGTCTCTACCTCCGGTCTATTTAAAACTGCTTGGTCGACTTCCTGGCCCTGGTTTTTCATCATCCTAAACACGTAATATATGCCATACACGGCCATATAGTATATAATAATGCCATGCCACAATAATAATTTTACAAGTGACTATGTTGCGAAAGCTGAAGTAGTACAGATAATACGATTAACAATTTTGCAGGATGTCGTTAACTGCGTTCAAATGTTACCTGTCTTGTTTAATTCGAGAATAACGAACCAAAGTAGAGAATTTTAAGTTTTGAAGAAGCTACGCGATGAGATTTATGTTATTTACGTGTGCAGAATTAACTGTTCACCACCACAATTCATTGCAAATCCAAGTCTGGATTTTTCCTGCACAGCCAACCTGTGAATTTGACAATGCTATGAAGAGTGTATGTTCAGCTGGCATTCATCAGCCAGCCATGAAGATGATGGAGAGGACTAGTAACACCAATTTTGTAGTGCGCATGCGTACTACAATAATAAGTACAGGGAAGTGGGAGGGGGGTTAACATGGTCAATGAACTGGTACCTTCAGGTAATTAACTGACGCGCAAAGTGGGCTGCATTAAGCATGGATCAACAAGTTCACACATAGGCCTATTGGGAGCCAAACATACCGTGTAAGGAGAGTAGTGAATTGCCCTGGTACGACAATTCTTGCTCGCTTTGCAGTTAATTTTTTTTTGTTCCATAGTGATACAATAATACCAAAAAAATTCATTGCACTACTTTCAGAGAAAGACTGTATCCTGAGAAAAGTTGCATGATTCTTTAAAAGGGCATATAAATGATCCACATGATAATTCAAGATATTTCACAAATAGTGGAATGTTAATTGAGTTCTGGAATGACATTTGTTGAATACAGAGAAAAGAATGAAGAAGAAATGAAAGAAAAAAAAAACAATTGTGAGATAAACACCTTTTATTGTTTCTGCACAGCAGCCAATAAACAACAAAACTAAATCAAACCAATAAACAGAAAACTATGGATAAGAATCTTGATGTGTGACCAAATATTCTCTTTGTGCTCTTCACTCCGAGATCAGTGACTTTGACTATTCCACTACCATAGCAAATACAGCTACATTAACTAACAACAATCATTGGACTATTTTTTTGGAAAATTGAATTTTATGCCTCTGTCTACTTCAAAGCAAGTATATTTCAACAGCAAAATGCACTTGGTAATTATGAACACTAGAAGAAAAAAATAAAATAAATAAATAAAAAATAAATAAAAAATTAATTAAAAAATAAATAATAAATAAATAATAAATAAAAATTAAATAATAAATAAATAATAAATAAATAAATAAATAAATTAAATAAATAAATAAATAAATAAATAAATAAATAAATAAATAAATAAATAAATAAATAAATAAATAAATAAATAAATAAATAAATAAATAAATAAATAAATAAATAAATAAATAAATAAATAAATAAATAAATAAATAAATAAATAAATAAATAAATAAATAAATAAATAAATAAATAAATAAATAAATAAATAAATAAATAAATAAATAAATAAATAAATAAATAAATAAATAAATAAATAAATAAATAAATAAATAAATAAATAAATAAATAAATAAATAAATAAATAAATAATAAAAAAAAATATAAAAAAATATGAACACTAGGAGGCGGACACATGACCATTCAGAGCACAATGCTAAGGGCAGAACCCACAAATCTGTATGATCTACAGAACTACCAGGCTTTTAATGGTTTAAAGGTCATGGTCGTCTGATGGCAGGTAGTATAACTATCAAAGAATTTGACAAAATATGACAAAGTACATTGCCATTACTGTAATACAAAGATCATGTTTATCGATGGAAGTGTTATACTTTTACACTGTTTGTGTTCATTAAGGTTTTCCTTAATCTGCTCTCATTATACTGTTATATCTAAATTTCTGATTGCTAATGGCAGTTAGAACAAATCCTCAGCCTGCATATACTGATTTTCTTTTGTAAGGGATTGGATTAGAGTAAGTTAGTTGACAGTCTTGAATATGATGATAACAATAAACTTCACTCACACTTTTGCTGTGCATAAGTAAATGTAGAGAATCAACAGAAGACCTTGAGCTCAGATAAACAATTACTGCAGTACTGACAAAATGTAAGCATGCATGAAGGTGAAATGTAGTCTGTCCGTTTAATTTGAAATTCAACTGCATATGTTGATTACAATTGTTTTCAGACTGATTTTCTCTACTAGAGATTTTTTCCTGAGTTTTTCGGGGGAATTGCCCATCACCCCCATGCATGTACATAACTAGGATCACAAGTTTTACTAAGGTAGACTTCGTGTAAGTAAGTTGGACCGACGTTTCAATCCTAGCAGGATCTTCTTCATTGTGTCATTTAGCCTCTGAAGATCCTGCTAGGATCATAAGTTCGGCAGACTTACTTTTACACATTTTCTTACACCGGCTCAAGTTTTAGTGGATATGCAGTTTGCTGACGGTTTTTTTAATGTTTTTTTTTAAGTTACACTTTGGCAGTTTGGGGCATAACAAATCACTGGTGGTGGCGCAACATTCTGCCTATATTTAGCTCTGTGGTGACAAATGCCACTGTTGGCATATTATAAAGTAGGTTGCTTTACTTTAGACCATAATATCAAGCATATACCATGGGACTATATCTGGGAAACCCGGGTCCGTAAAATGTACAGTACTAGCTAAACACAGTAACAGTATGTTCACTATTATCAAGTATTAAATAACACTGACAATTAATGACATAGCCTACAAGGTATAGCATACTGTATCATTGTGTATGTTGTAATTTTTCCTGCAGTAGGCTAATTACGCACATGTGTAACTACTGTATAAGGATACCGTATACACGAAATATTAAAGGCAGCCTAAGGGAAAGAAATGCCCTTTTAATAAGCTTCATCAAACAGTCCTATATCACAGTTAAACTCAGTTTCCGATTGTCCAAGGAAGTCAAGTTACAACAAGATGGAATATTCTTCTACCACGCTTTGCTGCCATGTTTCTAGATGTTTCACAAAGCAACTTCATATGAACGCACAGAAGTAAGTTCTCAACCGTTTTATTTATGAAACTTCATTCGTTCCAATGAATTACAAACTTAAGTTGCCAGTTCGAACTCCAATCCTGTTAAATCACACTATTTTCACACTTTTATTACTGTGATGTATGCTTGTTATCATACAAGTTAAGTAGAAGAAGAATAAAATGATGTCTGAAAATATGCAAAAAGAACACAGCATTAGGTCATCATGTAACAACGGTTTACATTTTGAACAGATCATATTTACAGTAATTACAGTTATTAAGTAAGGAATATATCAGGAGTAAGTTACATACTAGTATACCTGCGGCGCTGGGTTAGTGCAACCTCGAAGAGAAAATTAAGTTGATGTCTGTCGTTCTTGTATTATGTTATGTTATCATACGAGTTGAAGTAGAAGAAAGATAAAATGATGTCCGAAAATATGCAAAAAGAACACAGCATTAGGTCATCATGTAACAACAGTTTAAATTTTGAACAGATCATATTTACAGTAATTACAGTTATTAAGTAAGGAATATATCAGGAGTTAAGTTACATACTAGTATACCTGTGGCGCTGGGTTAGTGCAACATCGAAGTGAAAATTAAGTTGATTTCCGTCGTTTTTGTATTATGTTATAGACTTTAAATTTGATACTGGTCCAATCTCTATTTTTCAGAAGTGGATACTCCTTCTGAAACATCTGACATTTCAGTTTTCCAGGGACTTTCATTAGTCTGATATCTGTTTTGAAATATTCCTTAACTCTGGCTGATTCATCTTCACTCCAAAAATTTCTTCCACCTGTAAAAAGTAAAAAACATTAATCAATCCTTCTTTAAGTGCTATTTTTTTTTCGTTTTTTTTGCCCTATCAGCCCCCTCAGACACACCCCCTTCACTTACAAATGACTTTGTGAAAAAACAAAAACTGAAAAAGCTTGATATTATTTAGTTTTAGGGTGTGAAGACTCGCGCACAAAGAAACGTCTCATGCCTGTAACCTGACCTAGTTTCGAATGAGATGTAACAGAAGTGTTAGACATGCACTACCATAGATCCCAACAAATTACACACACAGCTTGTTACTGTCGGTAATTAGACACTATAGTGTACAGTCAATATATACAGCTACAGTCAATACCCACAACACAGTGTACATAGCAGCGTGGACATCTCAGGTCTAGATAAAAGATAACAAGGGATCACGTTTCATTACTGTCTGCATTTTGTAGCGACAAGAAGAAAACGTCATTTGCAAGCAACGGAAAGTTAACTTTTCAGAGCGCGGTTTGTGGCGAGTCTTAAATGCCTTTAAGATGGGGGAGTGTGGGGGAGAGGGCGCATGGCACTGTGAATCCCCAGTTCTACTTATACAAAAATGTAGGAGAACATGTCAGTGCTTCCAAGAAGAGCACCTTGAATTGTATTATTTGAATATGTGGCACAAGCATTATTTTCCCACTCTGAGTTTACTCATTTAAACATAAAATTTGACATCTCTACCAATATTTTTAAAATATACTATTCTTCCTCTAAATCCTAACTATGATATAAAATGTGAACAAAGAAGAGGAGCAATTAATAAATATTGTCCTAAAAAAACATAAACTGCATATTTTTCTAAGCACTACAGGAAACACGATGCGCACTGTTTGAACCAGGTTTTCCACATATTTACCAGGTTTTGTTCAATTTTTTTTGAGAAAGTAACTTTAGGAGAAGTCTTCTTTTTAAAACAGACATACCTTTTTTCTTCTTGTTGAGTTTTTGGGGCTTCTTAGCCTCATCACCACTATCTGAACTGCAATCTGTATGCACATGTGAAAAGATATACAATTTGTTTTATTGCTTATCTTTACTATGTTTGTTTCCTATGTCAACCATTTTTGCTTCTTTTATATCAAACACTGTGATCCAAATGCATAAAAGAGATGAGTGACAAAATTACAATTAAAAAACAATCCTAACAACACAATAAACTTATAGACATTTCCAAGTTTGTTTTCTTGCATAAAATATGGAGCTACACTTATCTAAATTTCCAGATGGTTCAAAGGAGTTATCTCATAGGAAAGCTCAATTGAGATGGTAGCACATTGCAAGTCGATTGTCTATGATCTAAGTGCTTTTTCGATCAGAGGCAGCAGACATGGATTTACTTTAATGAGTGGGTGCAACATCAGAGTAATTTCACACACAAATACCCAACATGATTTGAACATAATGTGGGCAGCACATAGATGTGGAAATGGAAATGTCAACGTCCCTTTACTCTTCTGTAAATGTACTCTTCAAAGAATTGTTCCTAAAGCACACCAGAATGCTTTCCTTAAAACCACAGAAATATTGTCAATAGATGACTTACAGGGTTTCATAACTCCAAACCCTGGGCTTGCCCTCAACAGGTAAATATCATGGGTGACAGAGAAAATGCCTGTATGTGGTAGTTGTTGATTTTGAAAATGGAATAGCTGCAATAATACCATGATCAGAGTGTTAGTCATTTAATGCTGTTACATATTGGCATGTAAAACCAGCAACATTTTCCTCATGCAATACAACTTTGCAAAAAGCTTGTTCCTTTCAAAAACAAACATACATTTTCTCTTCTTGGTCAGTTGGGGTTCCATTGTTTCATCACTGCCCTCGTTATCATCAGAGCTGCAATCTGGAAGTAAAAACAAAAAGATGTACCAATGTTTTGGTAGTTATTTTTACTCCAGTTCTTACAGTTACTCATTTTTATTGCTGATGCAAGCATACTTTTTCCTTAAAAGGGAAAATATTATCTGAATGTGAAAAGAGATGGGTGACTATGAGAAACATCAGTGAAGCAAGCAAGGTTATAAGGAAATTAGTATGACAGTTCTTTTCTAAACAGGTGTTCAAAGGAAAAGATAACTGAAGTGTATGCAGCAATGCTTAAAATCACAAGTAGATAAGGTCACAATTTAATATATGATGTTAACTTGTCATAGTGAAGTACAACATGACTTTATCTGACTATAAAGTACCCCTTAATTAATCCAACGGATCTACATTAAAGCAAAAACTCTAAAACCTCTGAAAACATGAGACTTGAATGAAAGAAAAATTATTTTACGTGCATGGAGAGGAATAGCTTTCAATAATCAATTTAAATTCTCAGAAATTTTCTAAAAAACTTCTTTCCTTATCGTTGGAATAAAGAGACTATAAAATCAACCTACTACAATTAGCTTCAACTGATGTGTGAAGATATAAAACAGCACTGTTGATCACCACACACTTTAAATACATGTCTGGCCTGCGTTCACTGTTTAATACACACTTCTGAATATGAAATGTTCTTGACAACAACAATGTGCAGAAATAGTTCACTGAATTCTGGTACCATCAGAATATGTTGCTTTTGGTTTCACTTAAATTCCCCATTTGATAAGTCACATGATGTTTAAACGTTAAGCCTATTGTGATTTTGGCTTACCATCCAATGAGAGCTCCATATCATCCAGAGCCTGATTTGGCTGGGGCATGTTTCCCTTCTCCATGGCAAACAGTATTTTGGCTACTTTAGTCATCTGAAGGGTGTCCTCTGGTAATCTATAGTACTCCCTGTGAACTCTGATATCATGGCCAAGAAAGTTTGCCAATATGTCCATCTCATTTCTTTTGAGGCAAAAGAGTTGTGACACTGTCCCAATTTGCTTCCTTAGTTTTGTTGATGTCAATGCTGAGGGGTTCTTGGCACCACACTGAGCTGCAAGTTTCCTTAAGCAATCATGTCCTCGCAAGGAAGCTAACGAGTCAACGTTTGGTTGGGCAAACAAGTACACATTTTCCTTGCTCACACCTACAGCCTCTCTGGTTTTCACAAGAATATCCACACATTGCCCTGTTTCTAGTGTAAAGAGTACTGGTACTTTCCGCCCCCGTTTTCCTCGAACTTCAACTCTTTTCAATCGTTCACACAGATTTTTCTCCCACTTGGAAAGCCCATCAAAGATGTCAGTGTTGACGTGTCTTTCGATGTGTTGGTAGTCACTAAGAGACATTCGCTCTGCCTCTCCACTTCTCCTTCGGTTGAATAAGATCACTTTTGCAAGGGTTGCTTCAGCTAATTGATACCATGCTAATCTGTCTGGAGATTGCTGCATTCGTTGTGATGCATCTGCCATAATAGAGGATAGGTGGCGATGTAGCAAACAGACGTCATCAGTCAATGGTAGTATTGTTGGTTTGTTAAATTTGTTCCTGTAGAGAGTTGTCAGAGCATGTGAGGACACATTGTTAGCCCATTCCAGACAACACAGATCGTGGAATCTTTCTGCACGTTCCTTCATGGCATCGTCAGCCAATTTTATGCCATTCGATCTACATATCTCTGCACATCTCTTTAGAGAATGACCAAGTTTCAATGCCAAAGAAGGTGTTTGGTATTGTCGCTTTGCACCATCATATCCAGCACACTGTCGAACACTTCGGACTACATTGTCATACTGCTGGGGAGAAATGCATTCTTCCAGGCAGGAGATGTCAGGATGTGCTACTTGCATGACTTTGAGGAACCTTCCAAGTTCTCTCATCTTCTGACTGATATACTGACGGGATTCAGTGGCAGCTTTTTCATGAAGCTTTTGCCCAAAGGTAAGGATAAGACGGTCGTTTCTACAAATGAGACTGATATCATCATTTACCATGGTACCTAGAATCTGCCGAAAAGAATCTTCAACTGGCATTGCAACAGGCAAGAGAAGAGCACATCTAGACTGGTGCCTAGTTCCCCTTTTCCTCTTCTTTACTTGTGCAGCACAGTTTTTGACATGTTTCCACATTTTAGATTTCATATAGTACCCAAAGCACTGATCACATGGAATGTAGGTATCTGATGGCACATTATACTGTGGTCGCTTGCTTGGTATCAGATAACCTCTTTGCTCTCGAATAACTTCTATATTGTGGGCGTGATTTCCTTTATTTCGAAGTAGATTTAGCAAATTCTTTCTTTGTTTTGACTTCTTATCAAATGACATGACTTCTTGTACGTCCTTCTCACTACCATGATTGGAGAAGAGATGTCTGGGCAGTTTGGCATATGATTCCATACAATACGGACAGTAGTGTCTTTTGTCCCATTTCCTTTGACCGCTAGTATTATTAGTAGTTGACACTCTTGCCCCATGGCACCTTGCAGAATGCTTCTTTGATTTTCTCTTTTGTGAGGCTGAAACAGAAGATGAAACAATTGATTCTTGAATGTGGAATGGTTGCGCTTCAGCTGTTGTGGGTTCTTCTTCACATGCAGATTCACTGCTCCTTTCAGATCCACTTTCATGAAAACTGCTAACACTTTCATTGCTGTTGTGTCCCCAGTCTTCATCACTGCTGTTGTCTGAATCACCTTCAGGCAAGCCACTGTTATATGTCTCACACAGACGATTTGGAAGTCTTTCCTCATTCTTTGCAGTACCCCAAAGAACTGGATTTCTGATCTTGCTATAGGATGAAATCTTTATTCCTCCTCCCGTGTGACAGTTGTTGGAGTCTCTGTCATCATCGCAGCTGTCTTCTGAATCACTTTCATCACATTCAGGCAAGCCACTGTTCTTAATAAAACGCAGAGGATAGGGAACTTTTCTTGTACTCTTTGAATTACCCTGAAGAGCGGCACCATGTTTTATGACATTTGTTTTGTCACTGCTGTTTGATGTTAGCCCTCTTTCCTGGTGACAGATTTCAGGTTCCCAGTCTTCATCCCTGCTGTTGTTCTCGGAATCACTTTCATCAACTTCGGGCAAGCCACTGTTATCTGTGCTATACAGTGTATTTGTTGTGTTTTCTCCTTTCCTTACATTACCAAGTCGAGCTGATTTTCTGATCTTTGTTGTGTCAGTCTGGCTGGTTAAAACCCTTTTTTCTCTTTCCTTGTGATAGCTGTCTTCATCACTGCTGTTGTCTGAATCACCTTCATCACCGGGCAGGTAACCGTTATCCATGCTATGTAGAGTATTGGGAATTCTCTTCTCATTCCTTGCATTACTAAGATGAGCTGATTTTACGATCTTTGTTGTGTCAGTCTGGCCTGATGAAAACTGTATTCCTCTTTCCTTGTGACAGATGTTGGGGTCCCGGTTTTTGACCAAGCTGTTGTCTGATTCAACTTCAGGCAATCCACTGCTATCAATCCCAAGTAGGGTATCGGGAACCCTCATCTCATTCCTTGAAGTACTGTGAAGAACTGGATATCCAATGTTTGTTGTGTCAGTGGTGTCTGTGCTGCTGGATGAAATATTAACCCCTCTTTCATTATGACATATGTTGAAATCATGTTCTTTGTCATTGCTCTTCTTATCTGAAGCACTATCATTTTGTCCAGCCGACTTATCACTATTCATCTCATGTAGATTTCTTTGAACTTTGCTTTCATATGTTGGCTTATCAGTTATACATGTAACTCCCACTTCACAATCATTAGTAGAACAATTCAGCCTATTTCCATCACTTTGGTTAGGGTTTGTTTCACGCACCTTTGTTGCTGTAGTTTGTTGAGTTGAAGAACCATCATCTCCCATTGTGGATTTACTTCTGTTAATTCCACATTGACTATTGGGAACAATTTCCTTATTTGTGGGCCTAACCTCATAAGTTGTTTTGTTCAAATTTGTTGCTTCGCTGCATCTGGTAGGATACTTCAATCCTCCTGCAATCTTCTGCACTTTAGCACTTGATTTTCTATTGAAGCTCCTGTGGTCTCCATCTCTGCCATCTCCTTCAAGCATATGTCTCTCTCCATCTAGATTTGTTGCAGTGCAATTACACTTCAATTGTTCACTTAAATCATCTATTACTTTGGTAATCGTGTCTATGTACACATCCATTGATGCAGCCTCATCATCATGTACGATGCTGTGGGATACTCCTCCCTCAGCTCTTTGGACTCTGCTGGCTTCAGTGTGTTCCATATGGAGCATCTTCAATAGAATAGGAAATAGAAAAAATATGACTGAAATTAATTTAACTCATAAAAGTTCTATTAGCAAAACCACTTTCTTTTTCCTACACCTGGAGGTTGAGTAGCAAGTGCATTCACATGCACATA
Source organism: Apostichopus japonicus (assembly GCF_037975245.1). NCBI lineage: Eukaryota > Metazoa > Echinodermata > Holothuroidea > Aspidochirotida > Stichopodidae > Apostichopus > Apostichopus japonicus. Next base: position 6,585,197 of record NC_092577.1, read on the forward strand.
TTTATGGAATTTCTCCAGTATCAATAATGAATTTTTATCAGAGCTATACCTAAGCTTCTACTTACAGCTCACTGTCAAACTGGCAGTGTTTTTTACTGGTAACTGCTGCTCTTTTGAGAATCAGTTCACATTCCCCTTAAGCACTACTCCAATACACAACAACTGCACTGGGAAAAACTAAAAATATTGAACCATATTGCATCTATCGGCTTAATTTCCAAAAGAAATTCCCCTCCCCTTAGACCCATCCGTCAGGTTCAAGTCACTCCTATATTCAGATATACACAACTAGCACTGGTACATTTCCCTAAAATTGTGCACAATGTTCCATCCATCCAGCTACATATTATCAAAGGGAAGGGAAAGCCATGCCTCCTGCAGAAACCTCACCCAGATTCACTGATTTGTTCAGACACTAGGTTTAAAACTACAGCAGCAATGCTCATGAATCTTCATAACCTTTGTAAGTAATGTCTTGAGGGTTTAGGCTAATGTCTTAAACAATGCCAATATACTGCCAATATTTTAGATGAAGCTAAGCTGTCCTTTTCTTGAGCAAGTTATATGCTATTAAGCAAGCATGAGTCTTTGGGTGAGTAACAGTAAATGTTAAAGGTCTTTAGTAGGTGGCCAATCCTTAATCCTATGCTGCCAACTGTATGTTTGTATCTTCTTTCATTCAAGAATACAATATTACATAATTTTGGGGTATAATTAATTCATAGCAAAGGACAAAAACTCATTCTGAGCAAACAAATTATGAATGGTTCCAAAGTAGTGTTCTATTAAAAAAGCACACCAACATTTTTTTTCTGAAATAGATAATTCAATACAAAAGAAAACATAAGTTGTCTTTCTGCCTTTTCTTTTCGGACAATCAAAAATTATTTTGGCAATCCAATTTTCAAAAAGAAGGTTGTCTGAAGGACAACTCACAATTTTTGTTAATTATAGGGCCTGCAGATAATTCTGAGTGTAAGGTCTATACAGGTGAATTTTAACACACATAATGTCAACAAATATTTATTCCTGATAAGTATGATGCAAATTGCCAAGATGGGTCTTAAAGTACTCAATTTGTCACCTACAGTGACACCGTCAGATAATTTTTTGTCAGCTTTGCAGAGATTCAGTATGTCGACAAGATCACTTTGATGAATAAGAAAGTGTATGAAAACATTTATGACTAGTAACATTTAGCATATAGTAAGGGGAAAATCAATGCATCCATTAAGTCTTTTTTTTGGGCAATGCATGCTCCTCCCATTTATTATCCAGCTGCATATGACAACTCAAATGAGTTGTCATTCCAGGTTTGGACTCAGGTGCCAATGGCTCAAACTTATCTCTGACTTAATCGCATGGTCTGGTTTGGACTCAAACTTGTACTGGACTTGGACTAGCTAGAATCAGACTTTAATTCTTATCTACTGGACTCTACTACAACACTGACATTACATAATGAGCATTATTTAGGTGCATAAATTAGAAGATTTTTTTTTTTTTTTTTTTTTTTTTGGGGGGGGGGGGTCTTTCCAATATGCACTTATATCAGACATATACTAATTCTCATGGTTGAGAAACTTGGCTATGCCCATTTCTTTCCCAGAAAAATGTCTTTAGAAGATTCAGTTTATAGCCAACATGGATCTTACCTTGCTGTTTGCTTTCACTACAATACCTTTTAGTGATCACTTACAACACCAATACATGACTCCTCACACACTCCTTGAATTGGCAAGTTAGGTGTAGTGTTCTGAGGTTCCTTCATATACAATTTACAAAGGTTGTACTTTTGGTCTAGTCTACACACACTAACTCTCAACTGGCACATAGTGGTACTAACCTGTTTTCTCCATGGCAGATCTGGCACTCCATAGTCATAACGTATTTCATCGTACTCCTCTATTGAATCACATGCAAACAGGCAAAGGTGGGGCTTTCCATCTACAAGTACGACTTGCATTTTGGCATTGGGCTCATCGGAATCATTAACCATCCTGCCTGCTCTGTCTGGGTGATTTGTGGCATCAACACTATCAAATATAGTTTCAAGAGAAAAGACAAGAATTATACACAATAAATGTTAAGGAATTGCAAATCAGAGATGCATGATTCAAGTTGCCTATCCTGACTGACACTTGACAATATTACAAGCTTTCTCCACAATAAACTATGTCATGTACTGAGACTGCAATATTTCACTTAGCCAAACTACGTGCTCAGCTCGGACTCTATTTAAGAACTGCAACAGGCCTAGACAATTGTTCTGAATCCTAGCTGGATCTTCATCAAAGACAGAATTACAAACATAAAAATAGCAATAATCAATGCAATGAGTAGTTCCTTGCTAAATTGATCATTGGCATACTTGAAGTCCTTAAGAAAGATTGAACATGTCAGCATATGTAAACAAGCCCTAATTTGAAGCTGTTTAAGTGACCTTGTGACAGGTCCCACCGTATTCATGCTTTAATATGTGCACCAACAATGACAGGGTTCTTCTATTCACTATATTGCATCTGCAGGTGACTGCAGGTGTCATTTCCTCAATGAGTTATAGCATACCTGTGAGCCACACTTTATTTATCAATCAAATCTATCATACATCAGCACAGATTTGTTATCTCTCAACAACATCATGACAATATTTAGAACAATGTACTTCACAGTACTTGTGGATGCAAAGTTATAGCAACTTGTATATATTCAGGTTAAACCTTGAATGACATCAGTCATTCCTTAGTTACTATGACCTAAGCTATATGATGCAAAATTAATTTATGCTATGTAGATATGTACACACATGAACCAAATTTGGCACATTAACCCAAACCTATTATCAAACAACAACATCAGACCTAGTTTCAGCTTGTACATGTGCAAGTTGTGGAATAAACAGGTGTCTTCAATAGTGTTCAGAGCTTTAGTTATCTTAGAAGGGTTGGGCTGAGATGTATATTTTCTAGACATGAGGATGTCTCACTCCACATACTTGCAGTATATGGATTCTGTAAACTGCATACTCAAGTCATTATGAGTTTTTATTTTTCAACATAATTCTACACTGTGTTGCTGAATGAGTAGTCCTTAGAAGGTGAAACATGCTTTGTGCTGCATAGTTTAGTACTATGTCCCTGTACTTGTCCGTTTTGACGTTCCCCAATTTCTGAGTCAGTGTGCAAGGAGCAGGAATGATTTTCTTTAGGCCATTATTAAAGTCAGACACTCGTATTGTCACGAATAAACACTAAATGCCCTACTCTTTTCACCCTAATGGACATCTGCAGGTTGCAACTATTAGTTGTAAAACAAGATACTGTATACCAATTGTGTCGATGGCAGACCATCCCAGATGATGGCAGACCAACTCAAGTTCCTTTGCGTTTTTTTTGTGTATATCCCAAACAATCAGTTTCTGCTTCAGGTATCTACATGATTTAAGGGTGGCACCCAGATGCATGAGTTGTGGGCCCCCAATGCTTTACTGTTATTTTCTTCCCCTGAGCATATGTGTTGCTTAGCTTTCACAATTGTGTTGTCATAAGAAAAAAGGAATTCTGACCCACTTTCAACTTTCTAAAATATTGATACACTTTATTGCCCATATTATGTCCCCTCAGAAATAAAGGCTATGGCTAGCATCAGAACGCACTATTATTTATACATGGTTATTGCCCTAATTCCTACCAGTAAATTTCTTAAAATATGAGATCTCAACATACAAAATGTTTGATGAAGCTTACATCGCTCCATATTATTTGGCAAAAATCTTCTTTGAAAGCTATGTAGCAACTGAAGGTGGCACTCCACTTAGATAGTGAACAGGAACAGGTCAATTCCTAAAAATTCATCACCCACCAACACCCCCCCCCCCCCTCGCCTCCCCTCTCATTGCAAGATCTTGCATACAGGCCTGTCATACAAGTAATTCACCCTTGTTATTCAATAATTTATAGTGAAACAATGCAAAATATATCTAGTAGGATGACCATCACTTTGAAGTTGTTGCAAGTTCAAACAAAATAGCGTAAAACAGATAACGTATATATATTACTAATCCGGTATAATTGTTACTTAGTGTTTGACTGATTATACCGTAATCGGCAATTAACTTTTTTACTGATTAGTTCACAAGGACGGGATTGGCAATCCTTTATCGAGAATGTGGTAAAGGAACTTCAGCTGCATAGTGTCTTTTATATCACCCTGCTCGTGGTGTAGGCTTCATCTTGTTACTTTGAAATTGTACTGTAGCCTCAAGTTTGCTATGTAGGGCTTAGGGCTAGGCACATATACATACAATGCAAGGCTCCCTCCACAACACTCCTCTGTGATGTATTGCAGAACATGTGCTCATTGTAAGTGGTTGCACTGCATCCTAATGTACAAAGTTTATACATGAATACCAAAATAAATCATACAGAGGTACACACTGCTAAATGATTAAATTAAATCCCTCCACTTCTGGATTAAAGGGGTATGAAACAAACATATAATAATTTTATTTTGTCCTGATGCAGTTTGAAGTAAACTAGTGATTTTTAATGAATACAATCATGGTAGTTTCAGAAAAGTAACAACTGGGTTTGTATAATCGGTAGGAATATAGATTTTTGCCGATGTCGATTATTTACAGACTGCCTGATAATCAGTCCGATGCCGATTGTCAGCCAAACACTAAATGTTACATATTAAGTTGAAATGCGCACGTACTTACCATTTTGTACTTCCATTGTGTTTGAAAAAAAAAAGAAACGACCCCTTTTCTGGAGGATAATTCTTCTCTCTTTCTCTTCCTTCACGTGCACTTATTAGCTCTCCACTGTATTCTAGTAAGAAGCTTCCCTTTCGGACATCTTTAGCTACAAAGACGCCAGATCCTACAAGTTAAAAACAAAGATATGGCGAAATCGTTACAAATGTAGTGCTCTAAACTCATTATAATACTGCAGTCAAACTCAATTGCTAACATAATCCTAAATTCTGGTGTATTAATAGAGATGGCTCAATGGAAAACAAGTAAATGTTTGGTAAGTCAAATTTGTGCTTATACAATCGTGAATCTATCCTGGGACCATGTAGTTTCACTCCTTGCAGCTGACCACAAGTTTACCAAGAGGGGATGTGCACTACTGTACTCATGACAATGAAGGTAATTATGGGAGGATACTTGAGCTGCCTGAGCAAGATAATATTCTTAATTTTTAGTTTGATAAAGCAGGCCTACTCAATTCAAAGTACAGCTGCAGCTATGAAAAACTTCACAGCAGATAGTCAAGGTCCATGTATGCAAAAAATCATCTACAATAAGAAGTTGGTTGGAAAATTAATTCCCTCACATTGTCATCAAATTTAATTTAACTTAATTGCAACATATAAGGCCCAGAGGGAAGGAAGTTGAACTTTTATTGCATAGAGAACTGTGCACCTTGTGAACCTGTTTGAAAAGCATGCTTTCCATCCTGAATAGCGACTGTAGGTAAAGGAGTGGTGTTTGATATGTACCTTTAATCTGTCACACCTGCAAAGTAAATACATACCTATGAAATCGTTTATAAATATGACAGAAAAACCATCATTATCCTTGCCGGCCCGGCATGCCCTCTCAGCGTCTTCACGAGGGGTGCTACTAAGCCCCTGTCGCTGAATTGAACTTCTCGTCAGTGGCATTAGTAAAACTGTGAATGAAGGAGAAATGGATTGATTGCTTGGAAAATTATCCATTTCAAGCATTAACCAATATTCAAATCAATTCAATATTTACAATATTTATATTAAGGACCTTTAACCATTTAGGTCTGTATTTCATTCCGCTAAGTTTTTTATCTTTTTTTTTTATGTTGCTCAGCAGAAGAGTCGGCTGGCCATTCCAGGCTTGCAACCAAATATATTCCAAAATATTTATCGTGATCCTGTAACAACTCTGTTTTTGCCACAAATTTCGCGTGTTCTGTTACTTGCTGGCTGTGATAGCCAAAGACCACTGATCAGCCAGTCCTGCACACTCGAATCAACAGCTAAAATTAGTAAACGATGGTATGCCTACAATATTTAATTAGCCTCTGGATAGCCCAAGGCCTAAGTTACCCCCTGGCGCTGACAATGACATTAGGCCAAGCTTACAACTTGCATATCGCGCACTGCGACGCCTAGTAGTATAGTTATAGTAGTAATCTACTAAGTACTAACACTATTTAAGTGTCTGACTCTGAGTAGGCCTACCGAGGTAAGTATACGCTAAAGCTTAACTTAGCATCGAATAATAATAAGTGTTGCAAAATCGTTACTTTGGTGCAAAGTTTGAATTTTTATGATTCACAGATCGAAAAATACCTCTAAATCAGTATGGCTAGATATGACCAACAAACTTCACTTGCAAATGCCGTACCTGATTACGTAATAAAAACTTTCTATGACAGTGCCATGGCGGTAAGGCAGTCGAGGGGTGAAAGCTTGAGTATATTGTACAGTTCAATTGTATATAAAACTGGTATACGCAGTGAAACATTACGCAAGCATATGCATCATGCTCTATCTGCATGATATTATGCACTATGAATGAATTGAATTGTTCAAGTTGCCAAATGGCGCGAAAATTATTTAAATCCATAGCCAGCTTTAGGAATGTATTTCACTTGTCAGATATGACAGGATATTGTCTGCATTACATCAAAGGTTTTAGTGGCCCACTAGAGAACGTTTGTCATTTAATATTCCTAAGCTAGGTACCCTCCAAGCAAGCATCTTCAAGGTCCCGTTTACCCTACCCACAGAAAGAAATGGTGGAAAATGGTTAATTTGCCTTTTCGTTAGCTGATAAATAGGCCTTCTTTATTTTTTTATGAATTAACTGTACGTGCATATACGCTTTCAAAGCGGGGTGGGAGAGGATATGGGACTGAACTTGCACAGAAGAAAAAATACTATATGGGGTACTATACTTTTTTTATTTTTTTTTATTTTCTGATTTCAAAGGAATGAATAAAGAAGTGTACAGGGGTCAGGAGCCGGGTGGGGGGGGGGGGTGGCACGTGCCCCCACTATTTTCCAAATAGCAAATGTGCCCTACTGGCAAATAAAATGTGCCCCTTTGATGAAGAACTGTCTGTTGGATATCTTAAGCCTTTGTTAATTTTAATATTTTATTTTAATTATTGTGCACCATATAATAGTATTGATAGCATACTACACATCATATATCTTTAAGTGACACACTCTTTTTGGAAGCTTCCTACCCCCCCCCCCCCCTGGATGTGTAGATATAACTGCTCTTACGAAGAAAACCTGCAACTGACATTGTTTAAATAGGCATGTTTTTAAGACGCGACCCAACTGTCGTTGAAGTAACCTGTTAACCGCAAAAGCTTACAGTACGTAGGCCTACGTGATATCTACGTTAGTCTGCTATATTTGAGTGATAAACTAAACCTATAGGCAGGCTACTATGTAACAACTGCGACGAGTGAGTTGAAAGAAAAATGTCGGACACTTATAGCCAATTAGTATAGTCCTAAAATGTGACTTACGTATACTTGAAATTCGGTCAAACAATTAAGACCAAATTACTGTCTTTACGATTGCAAAGATCCAATGACAAACAGCCCGGCAGTCCCCCGTAACACTCGAAGAATAATCGCTACTGGAGATAAAGTAAAAATGCTCGATACCGACGAAACAAGTTAGCAGAGTTAACTTTTGAGTTTATCGAAAAGTTAAAGAGACGTTTCGCGAATAACCACCGTCACCTCCTCATTTGAGCTGCTTATTTCTCCGTCTTCAAGACTGTTCATAATATCCCTGGTCATACAAGTATTAGTATTGTCACCAGTTCTTGTTACATATGGCCCAGTTGTGTTGAAAATCGCAGAGTATCCTTCTCGCTGGATGGATTCCAAATCACACAATAACTTAATTACAATTAAAGCAAGCACAAGAGAAACTATTAACAAAGCCACAAGTACATAATACACAACGGACGACATCTCGCTTCAGTCCCATTTCTTTTTTCACTTGCAAAGACTGTCTAGGCTATGGACCATCTACAACGAACTGAATGCGACAAAAACATGAAGTATAAAGACTTGGTTAGCTGGTTGGGCTGTGTTATATGTTAAACTTCGAACCAAAGCAGTAGACTACGTTTATTTAACACACATTGAGATGATTGTGTGCAAGGGCGTAAGAACCGGGGGGCTGGGGGCACCAGCCCCCCCAGTGAAAAATATGGGGGCGGAAGTATCATTCCGCCCCCCCCCCCCGCTTCGCAAGTCAGAAGGCCCCTTTTTCATTTCCAAATGTGAAAAAAAATCTCATTTGGAGCACCAAATTGCATCTAAGTCCAGGTGAAAATGCAAAATTATTTACAAAATGGAGTGGGTGTTGACTGAGTGTGCTATTTTGCACCAAATTGCATCTGAGGCCACCTGGAAATGCAAAAAAAATCCAAAGGGGGAGGGGAACACCCTCTCCCCTTAGACCCCTCCCCCAGGCCGGCCATCAGTCTTCAGCCCCCCCCCCCCCACTCAAAAGTACCTTCCTACGCCACTGATTGTGTGGCTACATTAATTTATAGAATAAAAAGGCGGGCGATTATCATAACATTATGCATGCATGGCTTCAGTATGATAGAATAAAGAATGGGAAGATTTATCGTGTTAACAGCTTAACTCAATGGTCTACACGCTACTTTCATTAATAATCATATTTATCTGTCTTTTTGTTCTTCCTTTATATCCGCGATAAATCCTCTTTCGTCCGAATAGAATCAAATTTTAGCCTTTTACACCTTTCCTCTACAATAGGTCCCCTTCATGTGTGTTACGTCCCCTTCCTCTGACTGGCAGAGCGGGCAATACATGCATGCATCGAGTGCTAATTGACAGAGTGAAAACTTTAAAGATTCATCGTTTTAACAGCTCAACACAATGGTTAATAAAACTGAGTAAAGGATAGGAACTGACATCTTATAAACATCAAGATACGAATGACTATTCATTCGAGGACCTCAGTGATTTCTTCTTAAAATGTAAAAAAAAAAACACCAGGTTACTAATTTATTACTTGAGAAGCAGACACTGAACTCATATACGGTATCATTACATTGAAGATCGATATGCACAACAGCAATGAGAGTATGGAATCACGTTGTGCATCGTCAGACATGTATATACATTCAGGGTTCCCTCTCCCACCCCCCCCCCCCTCCAATGCAAACCTTGAGTATACAGGCATTAGATTGCAAGCATATACCATAGCAAGTAGGTGAACGTTGCTCAACATGTGACAATAGAAAGATGTTCTGTGGTAAGTTACCCGATGAACTATCACAAATCAAGTATTGTCTTGATTGACTTATGAAGTCAAAAAACTACACAGGTTAAGATATTTTAAATTGATTAAGTAATTTCTGAATTTAATGAAAGTTCCTTCATAAGTGATTAAGAAATTTCTACACGCCACTTTGATTGCAACGATACATCGCTCTTGTGTTCTTATCCGCGAAAATCCTCTTTCGCCTGACAAGAACCAAATTTTAGCCTATACACCTTTCCTTACAATAGGTCCTCACCATTAGTTTATACTTTACATGTGTGTTACGTCCCGTTCTTCTTCACGGAAAAGCGGGCAATGTTTATTATATGCATGGAGTGCATATTGTCAGAATAAAGACTGACATCTTATACACATTTAGACTAGATACGGATGACTATTCCATCGAGGACCCAAAGTGACCCCAAATATGTCACTAGTTTTTCCTTCTTTGAACCCTAATTAGGACATTGTGGACACTCGGGACCTAAAAATTGCCAATTGGGACCTGAGGTCCTATAACATCAAAATTGTTGCCCCCCACCCCCCCCCCCCCCAAATGAAAAAATTATAATAGGTGCGCCTAGGCGCGTGGAGTATGCCAAAGTGAGAAAAAAATCATATACAAGTTGACCGGAAGTGACCAAAAAATTATGTTATGTTATATATGTTATATTGGGCATTTCCAGGTCCCGAGTGTTCATTTTTTTGGGTCTATCTCCAAAAGTGGGGGATCGAGGGGTGCGATATTTGGTCAAAGGGCTGAACTGATGTCACGGTACACCCACCCATACTTCCGGTCAGTTTGGGTCACATTACTATTTATCAGAGCCAAAAAATGCAAATGACTTGGTATACTACCTTACTGCTTCAGTTTGGAAAATGACTCCCCATAGGGTTAAGGTCGAAAATCGTAATCTTTGACCTTTGACCTCCAAATTTCTTGTGGATGTTTAGGGTCGATAGGGCACTAACATATCGAAAGGACAAGTATATATCACTACCGGTTCATGTGTTATAGGGGGTCAAAGGTCAAAAATGTCGTTCCTTCCAGAAATGGTCAAAAATCGTGAGAGTGGCCGATTTCCACGAAACTTGCAACGATGACGTGTGACGTCATAAGGAACAGTCACGTGAAAATTTCGGCCATGAGGTCATCGGGTCAATGGTCAAGCAGAGGTCAAAAATTTAATTCATCAAAAATCTTTTTTTTTTATTGGATATGATAAGTCGGACCACCGAAAATGGTCAAAAGGTTTTTTTTTTTTACCTTAGGTCATACCAATCTAAGATGGCTGCCACCCAAAGTTAACCCCAACCCCTAGGGTTAGCTAGGGGTAGCTTGGGGTTAGCATATTCGTTTCCTGTGTGTACACGATATGGTGTTTCGGGACATAAATTGGTGTCGGGATGTAACTCGATGGGTACTATTACGTGATCATCTTAAACTTGTTTCAAGTCGTTTACTTCCGGAATGAGGGCGCTTTAAAGTTTTACCTAGTGGTGCGTTTCTGAGACCGGAGGAAGAAGTTATCGACCTGTAACTTACACTGAAGACTCATCACTTTAGGTTGTACAAAATGAGTGCCGTTTTTGGGGCTATTTTTTTCTGACCGGAAGTGACGTTATAAAACGCAATATCATCGATTATTACAAAAATCGATCATCGATTGCCTTATAAATAGTAGCAAAAATAATTCAAGACATCTTCTATTGATTCTGTGAGTTTCAATTTTTTTCATAAATATTAGATAAAATGGCGGCTTTTAATAAATATTCATAAGAAAGTATTAAAAAATATTTTAAAAAATCAGTCAAAGATCGGAAGCAGATCAAACGGCGTTTATATAATCTCTTCTTATTAGTGTTAACTAAATCTGGAATTTCAGGCAAATCAGGTGAACTTCATATTCCCGCCGAAAAATAACGTCATAAAATTCGAACTCAGATGACGTCATAAATTCGAACTCGCGCAAACTACATGAAAATATTGTTCCCAATAGTTTCGGACATGCTGAATCCATTGGTGCTATTTAAGAAGTGATCTGATGTTTCGTTGCTGAGATATGGGTACAAACATGTGAAAAAGAGGGTCGATGTGACGTCACGCTTCATCAGCAGCAGGGACCCGGTGGGAACGGGACTTCCGGTAATAAAAGAACACAGAAGGTGCTCTCCATCGATTTTAACTTTGTCTGATTTCAATTCGATCTAAGGTGGTAAAAAAACTAATCAAATGTTGCCGTCGTCGCAGGCGTCCTTGTTTAGGGTTATTTTAAATACTACCGGTGAAAAACACCTATTTTTTGGGGGGGCATCCAAAACGTATAGACTACAACCCCTTCCCGAAAATTAATGCTACCGTATGGGTTGTCTACACGTAGCTACGATTCTTGTCTTTTACATTGCAAAAATTCAGCCCTGTCACGTACTTTCAGTGGAAAGGAAGGGGTACCCAACAGTGGTACTTTTTTTAACTTTTCAAGACAAAAACACCTATTTTTGGCGGAAATAGAAATCATATAGACGAAAAGCCTTTCCCAGTCAGATAATTACACGAAATTGGTGTATAACAAAAACAGGGGTGTCTTCTACTCCACGTCTACTTGAGATGTCGATGAGTACTTCAGAGAGGACAGGAGGGGGGGGGGGGGTGGAAAGAGGGGTTTTTCAAAATTTTGCACTTAGGCCTATATAAAGAACACGTATGTTTACAGGAGCTTTTGGGACCCCGTATTTCCAAAACGGAAGCAGATATGGACATGGGAGTTGCAGATTTGGGCTCCTGGGCATCGATTAACCCATGTGACGTTATTTGAGCCAATTTTGGCAAAAAATATTTTTTTTAGGTGAAAATACTTTTTGTCGCAAAGACGGTAAATGTGTATCTTTTCTGGTAGTTTGCGACACGCTGATCATGAATCAGAAGTTTATTATTGAATTGGGTGTTGTGTGGGGCAGTGAGAGGCAAAACATCTAGGGAGGGGGCAGGGGCCCGAGTGGGGTGTCTCCAAAAAGAAACAAATCACATCTAATTTGGTGCTACTATGGGCGCTGATTATGAATCTGAGATTATTTTGGCGGTTCGGAGGCGTGGTGGGTGGTGGTGGCATGAAATGCCTTCCGGGCGTTCCATGGCGCAAGCTACGGAGACTTTTTGGCTGACTGTTTGGACTTTTTAGGTTAAGACCTACAAGTTTCATTCTTTTTTGGAAAGGGGACACCCTAGCGGTGGTACCCTGAAAAGATGGCTGCAATTGGATCACCCAAGTAACCATGGTAACGCTCCAAAGTAGAAGGGTCGGGATTTTCACGTACATACCGGGGTAGTAACACTAATTATTATGACCTTTTCGGATTTTTTTTCAAAATGACCCCTACCACCCCGTAGAAGAGTCACAGCTCCAAGTTTCATCCAATTTTAGAAAGGGGACACCCTAGCGGAGGTACCCTCAAAAGATGGCCGTAATTGGAACACACAGTAACCATGGTAACACGCTCCAAAGTAGAAGGGTCGGGACTTTCACGTACATACCGTGGTAGTAACACTAATTATTATGACCTTTTCGGATTTTTTTCAAAATGACCTCACTATCACCACGGGAAAGAAACACACCTAGACGTTCTATCCTATTCTGGAAAGCGGACACCCTAGCGGTGGTGCCCTGAAACGATGGGGGTAATCAGACTGAACCAGTAACCATGGTAACGCTCCAAAGTATAAAAGTCGGTATTTCCACTTATATAGTAATTTAGTGTAAGCAAATAGGTTAATGAATTTTCCATAATTAACCGAATATGCAAATGAACTGAAATTTATATGACGTCATCGGTATGATGTAAAGGACCAGAAAAAAGTTTGCAGAAGCCCCCCCCCCAAGATTTTCATGGGGGTTGGGGGTCCCCACCCCTAAATTCCCCCCTCCAATTTTCACCAAAATGGCGCAAATTTGTCGGTGCTGGTGTATCCAATATGATCAATTTCGATCCCCCACCCCCGGGGAAGCATTTTCTTAAAACATTTTGTAAAGTCCTGACTGTCCTTTTTCATTAGGTCACGATTGTCTACTTTAGGTCCTGATTGTCCACTTTTAGGTCCCGAGTGTCCACTTTCAGGTCCCGACTGTCCATTTTCAGGTCCCGACTGTCCATTTCAAAGTCCCGACTGTTCGAATGTCTGAACCTGCGATTAGTTCTATTCCGTTTAACAAAATCAAATTTTAGGCTAAACACCTTTCCTTTACAATAGGTCCTCACTAATATTATTTTAAACTCTTCATGTGTGTTACGTCCCTTGGAGAGCTGTGAAATATTATGCATGCATGGAGTGCATATTCACAGAGTAAAACGGTTTATAATTTTAACAGCTAAACTTAATAGTCAATAAAACCCAGAAAAAGATGGGAAATGACATCAGACACACATCTAGATACGGATGACTATAATTTCGAGGAACCAAAGTGACCGAAACTAAATCACTCTTTTTGTTCTTTCCTTAAACCTACGATAAGTACTATCGCTTAACAAAATCAAATTGTAGCCTATATGCACATTTCCTTTACAATAGGTCCTCACTAATATATTACATGTATGTTATGTCCCTTCTTCTGCCTGGAAGAGCTGTGATTATTTATAACATGCATGCATGGAGTGCATATTGACAGAGTAAAGACTAAAACGGTTTATCGTTTTAACAACTCTACAGCTCAAACAATATCAAATTTAGCCTATACACCTTTCCTTTACAATAGGTCCTCACTAATATATTATTATCTTATACTCTAGGTGTGTGTTATGTCCCTTCTTCTGCCTGGAAGAGCTGTGAATATTTATATTATGTAAGCATGGAGTGCATATTGACAAGGTAAAGACTAAAACGTTTTATCGTTTTAACAGCTCAACAGCTCGAAAAAAAAATCAAATTTAGCCTATACACCTTTCCTTTACAATAGGTCCTCACTAATATATGATTATCTTGTACTCTGCATGTGTGTTATGTCCCTTCTTCTGCATGGAAGAGCTGTGAATATTTATTTTATGCATACATGGGCTGCATATTGACAGAATAGAGACTAGAAAGATTCATCGTTTTAACAGTTCAACTCAATAGGCTATAAAACTGAGTAAAACATAAGAACTGACATCTTATACACAAATTAGATACGGATGACTATTCATTCGAGGACCCAAAGTGACCAACACTATATCACTCTTTTTTGTTCTTTTCTTAAACCTAAGATAAGTCCTATCGCTCAACGAAAAAAAATTTAGCCTATACACATTTCCTTTACAATAGGTCCTCACTAATATATTATTATCTTATACTCTAGGTGTGTGTTATGTTCCTTCTTCTGCCTGGAAGAGCTGTGAATATTTATAATATGTAAGAATGGAGTGCATATTAACAGAGTAAGGACTAAAACGGTTTATCGTTTTAACAGCTCAACAGCTCTAAAAACAATCAAGTTTAGCCTATACACCTTTCCTATACAATAGGTCCTCACTAATATATGATTATCATGTACTCTGCATGTGTGTTATGTCCCTTCTTCTGCATGGAAGAGCTGTGAATATTTATAATATGTAAGAATGGAGTGCATATTGACAAGGTAAAGACTAAAACGTTTTATCGTTTTAACAGCTCAACAGCTCGAACAAAAATATCAAATTTAGCCTATACACATTTCCTTTACAATAGGTCCTCACTAATATATTATTATCTCATACTCTAGGTGTGTGTTATGTCCCTTCTTCTGCCTGGAAGAGCTGTGAATATTTATAATATGTAAGAATGGAGTGCATATTGACAGAGTAAAGAATAAAACGGTTTATCGTTTAACAGCTCAACAGCTCAAAAAAAAAAAAAAAAAAATTAGCCTATACACCTTTCCTTTACAATAGGTCCTCACTATTATAGTATTATCTTGTACTCTGCATGTGTGTTATGTCCCTTCTTCTGCATGGAAGCGCTGTGAATATTTATAATATGCATGCATGGGTGCATATTGACATAATAAAGACTAGAAAGATTCATAGTTTTAACAGTTCAACTCAATAGGCTAAAAACTGAGTAAAACATAGGAACTGACATCTTATACACAATTTAGATACAGATGACTATTCATTCGAGGACCCAAAGTGACCCAAACTATATCACTTTTTTTGTTCCTTCCTTGAACCTACGATTAGTCCTATTACGCTTAACAAAATCAAATTTAGCCTATACACATTTCCTTTACAATAGGTCCTCACTTATATATTATTATCTCATACTCTAGGTGTGTGTCCTATGTCCCTTCTTCTGCCTGGAAGAGCTGTGAATATTTACAATATGTAAGAATGGAGTGCATATTGACAGAGTAAAGACTAAAACGGTTTATCGTTTAACAGCTCAACAGCTCAAATTTTTTTTTTAGCCTATACACCTTTCCTTTACAATAGGTCCTCACTAATATATGATTATCTTGTACTCTGCATGTGTGTTATCTCCCTTCTTCTGCATGGAAGCGCTGTGAATATTTATAATATGCATGCATGGAGTGCATATTGACAGAGTAAGGACTAAATCGGTTTATTGTTTTAACAGCTCAACAGCTCGAAAAAAAGTTCAAATTTAGCCTATACACCTTTCCTTTACAATAGGTCCTCACTAATATATGATTATCTTGTACTCTGCATGTGTGTTATGTCCCTTCTTCTGCATGGAAGAGCTGTGAATATTTATAATATGCATGCATGGGTGCATATTGACATTATAAAGACTAGAAAGATTCATCGTTATAACAAGTCAATTCAATAGCAAATAAAACTGAGTAAAAAAAAGGAACTGACATCTTATGCACAATTTAGATACAGATGACTATTCATTCGAGGACCCAAAGTGACCCAAACTATATCACTCATTTTTTTGCCTTCCTTGAACCTACGATTAGTCCTATTACGCTTAACAAAATCAAATTTAGCCTTTACACATTTCCTTTACAATAGGTCCTCACTAATATATTATTATCTTGTACTCTGCATGTGTGTTATGTCCCTTCTTCTGCATGGAAGAGCTGTGAATATTTATAATATGCATGCATGGGTGCATATTGACATAATAAAGACTAGAAAGATTCATAGTTTTAACAGTTCAACACAATAGGCTAAAAACTGAGTAAAACATAGGAATTGACATCTTATACACAATTAAGATACAGATGACTATTCATTCGAGGACCCAAAGTGACCCAAACTATATCACTCTTTTTTTGTTGCCTTCCTTGAACCTACGATTAGTCCTATTACGCTTAACAAAATCAAATTTAGCCTATACACATTTCCTTTACAATAGGTCCTCACTTATATATTATTATCTCATACTCTAGGTGTGTGTTATGTCCCTTCTTCTGCCTGGAAGAGCTGTGAATATTTATAACATGCATGCATGGAGTGCATATTGACAGAGTAAGGACTAAAACGGTTTATTGTTTTAACAGCTCAACAGCTCGAAAAAAAGTTCAAATTTAGCCTATACACCTTTCCTTTACAATAGGTCCTCACTAATATATTATTATCTTGTACTCTGCATGTGTGTTATGTCCCTTCTTCTGCATGGAAGAGCTGTGAGTATTTATAATATGTTAGAATGGAGTGCATATTGACAGAGTAAGGACTAAAACGGTTTATTGTTTTAACAGCTCAACAGCTCGAAAAAAAGTTCAAATTTAGCCTATACACCTTTCCTTTACAATAGGTCCTCACTAATATATTATTATCTTGTACTCTGCATGTGTGTTATGTCCCTTCTTCTGCATGGAAGAGCTGTGAGTATTTATAATATGTTAGAATGGAGTGCATATTGACAGAGTAAAGACTAAAACGGTTTATCGTTTTAACAGCTCAACAGCTCAAAAAAAAAAAAAATTAGCCTATACACCTTTCCTTTACAATAGGTCCTCACTAATATATGATTATCTTGTACTCTGCATGTGTGTTATGTCCCTTCTTCTGCATGGAAGCGCTGTGAATATTTATAATATGCATGCATGGGTGCATATTGACATAATAAAGACTAGAAAGATTCATCGTTATAACAAGTCAATTCAATAGCAAATAAAACTGAGTAAAAAAAGGAACTGACATCTTATACACAATTTAGATACAGATGACTATTCATTCGAGGACCCAAAGTGACCCAAACTATATCACTCTTTTTTTTTTGCCTTCCTTGAACCTACGATTAGTCCTATTACGCTTAACAAAATCAAATTTAGCCTTTACACATTTCCTTTACAATAGGTCCTCACTAATATATTATTATCTCATACTCTAGGTGTGTGTTATGTCCCTTCTTCTGCCTGGAAGAGCTGTGAATATTTATAACATGCATGCATGGAGTGCATATTGACAGAGTAAAGACTAAAACGGTTTATTGTTTTAACAGCTCAACAGCTCGAAAAAAAGTTCAAATTTAGCCTATACACCTTTCCTTTACAATAGGTCCTCACTAATATATTATTATCTTGTACTCTGCATGTGTGTTATGTCCCTTCTTCTGCATGGAAGAGCTGTGAGTATTTATAATATGTAAGAATGGAGTGCATATTGACAGAGTAAAGACTAAAACGGTTTATCGTTTTAACAGCTCAACAGCTCAAAAAAAAAAAAAAATAGCCTATACACCTTTCCTTTACAATAGGTCCTCACTAATATATGATTATCTTGTACTCTGCATGTGTGTTATGTCCCTTCTTCTGCATGGAAGCGCTGTGAATATTTATAATATGCATGCATGGGTGCATATTGACATAATAAAGACTAGAAAGATTCATAGTTTTAACAGTTCAACTCAATAGGCTAAAAACTGAGTAAAACATAGGAACTGACATCTTATACACAATTTAGATACAGATGACTATTCATTCGAGGACCCAAAGTGACCCAAACTATATCACTTTTTTTGTTCCTTCCTTGAACCTACGATTAGTCCTATTACGCTTAACAAAATCAAATTTAGCCTATACACATTTCCTTTACAATAGGTCCTCACTTATATATTATTATCTCATACTCTAGGTGTGTGTCCTATGTCCCTTCTTCTGCCTGGAAGAGCTGTGAATATTTACAATATGTAAGAATGGAGTGCATATTGACAGAGTAAAGACTAAAACGGTTTATCGTTTAACAGCTCAACAGCTCAAAATTTTTTTTTAGCCTATACACCTTTCCTTTACAATAGGTCCTCACTAATATATGATTATCTTGTACTCTGCATGTGTGTTATCTCCCTTCTTCTGCATGGAAGCGCTGTGAATCTTTATAATATGCATGCATGGAGTGCATATTGACAGAGTAAGGACTAAATCGGTTTATTGTTTTAACAGCTCAACAGCTCGAAAAAAAGTTCAAATTTAGCCTATACACCTTTCCTTTACAATAGGTCCTCACTAATATATGATTATCTTGTACTCTGCATGTGTGTTATGTCCCTTCTTCTGCATGGAAGAGCTGTGAATATTTATAATATGCATGCATGGGTGCATATTGACATTATAAAGACTAGAAAGATTCATCGTTATAACAAGTCAATTCAATAGCAAATAAAACTGAGTAAAAAAAAGGAACTGACATCTTATGCACAATTTAGATACAGATGACTATTCATTCGAGGACCCAAAGTGACCCAAACTATATCACTCATTTTTTTGCCTTCCTTGAACCTACGATTAGTCCTATTACGCTTAACAAAATCAAATTTAGCCTTTACACATTTCCTTTACAATAGGTCCTCACTAATATATTATTATCTTGTACTCTGCATGTGTGTTATGTCCCTTCTTCTGCATGGAAGAGCTGTGAATATTTATAATATGCATGCATGGGTGCATATTGACATAATAAAGACTAGAAAGATTCATAGTTTTAACAGTTCAGCACAATAGGCTAAAAACTGAGTAAAACATAGGAATTGACATCTTATACACAATTAAGATACAGATGACTATTCATTCGAGGACCCAAAGTGACCCAAACTATATCACTCTTTTTTTTTTTGCCTTCCTTGAACCTACGATTAGTCCTATTACGCTTAACAAAATCATATTTAGCCTTTACACATTTCCTTTACAATAGGTCCTCACTAATATATTATTATCTCATACTCTAGGTGTGTGTTATGTCCCTTCTTCTGCCTGGAAGAGCTGTGAATATTTATAACATGCATGCATGGAGTGCATATTGACAGAGTAAAGACTAAAACGGTTTATTGTTTTAACAGCTCAACAGCTCGAAAAAAAGTTCAAATTTAGCCTATACACCTTTCCTTTACAATACGTCCTCACTAATATATGATTATCTTGTACTCTGCATGTGTGTTATCTCCCTTCTTCTGCATGGAAGCGCTGTGAATATTTATAATATGCATGCATGGGTGCATATTGACATAATAAAGACTAGAAAGATTCATAGTTTTAACAGTTCAACACAATAGGCTAAAAACTGAGTAAAACATAGGAATTGACATCTTATACACAATTAAGATACAGATGACTATTCATTCGAGGACCCAAAGTGACCCAAACTATATCACTCTTTTTTTTTTGCCTTCCTTGAACCTACGATTAGTCCTATTACGCTTAACAAAATCAAATTTAGCCTATACACATTTCCTTTACAATAGGTCCTCACTTATATATTATTATCTCATACTCTAGGTGTGTGTCCTATGTCCCTTCTTCTGCCTGGAAGAGCTGTGAATATTTATATTATGTAAGAATGGAGTGCATATTGACAGAGTAAAGACTAAAACGGTTAATCGTTTAACAGCTCAACAGCTCAAAATTTTTTTTTAGCCTATACACCTTTCCTTTACAATAGGTCTTCACTAATATATGATTATCTTGTACTCTGCATGTGTGTTATCTCCCTTCTTCTGCATGGAAGCGCTGTGAATATTTATAATATGCATGCATGGAGTGCATATTGACAGAGTAAGGACTAAAACGGTTTATCGTTTTAACAGCTCAACAGCTCGAAAAAAAGTTCAAATTTAGCCTATACACCTTTCCTTTACAATAGGTCCTCACTAATATATTATTATCTTGTACTCTGCATGTGTGTTATGTCCCTTCTTCTGCATGGAAGAGCTGTGAATATTTATAATATGCATGCATGGGTGCATATTGACATTATAAATACTAGAAAGATTCATCGTTATAACAAGTCAATCCAATAGCAAATAAAACTGAGTAAAAAAAAGGAACTGACATCTTATACACAATTTAGATACAGATGACTATTCATTCGAGGACCCAAAGTGACCCAAACTATATCACTCATTTTTTTTGCCTTCCTTGAACCTACGATTAGTCCTATTACGCTTAACAAAATCAAATTTAGCCTTTACACATTTCCTTTACAATAGGTCCTCACTAATATATTATTATCTCATACTCTAGGTGTGTGTTATGTCCCTTCTTCTGCCTGGAAGAGCTGTGAATATTTATAACATGCATGCATGGAGTGCATATTGACAGAGTAAAGACTAAAACGGTTTATTGTTTTAACAGCTCAATAGCTCGAAAAAAAGTTCAAATTTAGCCTATACACCTTTCCTTTACAATACGTCCTCACTAATATATTATTATCTTGTACTCTGCATGTGTGTTATGTCCCTTCTTCTGCATGGAAGAGCTGTAAGTATTTATAATATGTAAGAATGGAGTGCATATTGACAGAGTAAAGACTAAAACGGTTTATCGTTTTAACAGCTCAACAGCTCAAAAAAAAAAAAATTAGCCTATACACCTTTCCTTTACAATAGGTCCTCACTAATATATGATAATCTTGTACTCTGCATGTGTGTTATCTCCCTTCTTCTGCATGGAAGCGCTGTGAATATTTATAATATGCATGCATGGGTGCATATTGACATAATAAAGACTAGAAAGATTCATAGTTTTAACAGTTCAACACAATAGGCTAAAAACTGAGTAAAACATAGGAATTGACATCTTATACACAATTTAGATACAGATGACTATTCATTCGAGGACCCAAAGTGACCCAAACTATATCACTCTTTTTTTTTTGCCGTCCTTGAACCTACGATTAGTCCTATTACGCTTAACAAAATCAAATTTAGCCTATACACATTTCCTTTACAATAGGTCCTCACTTATATATTATTATCTCATACTCTAGGTGTGTCCTATGTCCCTTCTTCTGCCTGGAAGAGCTGTGAGTATTTATAATATGTAAGAATGGAGTGCATATTGACAGAGTAAAGACTAAAACGGTTTATTGTTTTAACAGCTCAACAGCTCCAAAAAAAAAAAAAAAAATAGCTATACACCTTTCCTTTACAATAGGTCCTCACTAATATATGATTATCTTGTACTCTGCATGTGTGTTATGTTCCATCTTCTGCATGGAAGAGCTGTGAATATTTATAATATGCATGCATGGGTGCATATTGACATAATAAAGACTAGAAAGATTCATCGTTATAACAAGTCAATTCAATAGGCTAAAAACTGAGTAAAAAAAAGGAACTGACATCTTATACACAATTTAGATACAGATGACTATTCATTCGAGGACCCAAAGTGACCCAAACTATATCACTCTTTTTTTTTTGGCCTTCCTTGAACCTACGATTAATCCTATTACGTATAACAAAATCAAATTTAGCCTATACACATTTCCTTTACAATAGGTCCTCACTAATATATTATAATCTCATACTCTAGGTGTGTGTTATGTCCCTTCTTCTGCCTGAAAGAGCTGTGAATATTTATAATATGTTAGAATGGAGTGCATATTGACAAGGTAAAGACTAAAACGTTTTATCGTTTTAACAGCTCAACAGCTCGAAAAAAAAAATATCAAATTTAGCCTATACACATTTCCTTTACAATAGGTCCTCACTAATATATTATTATCTCATACTCTAGGTGTGTGTTATGTCCCTTCTTCTGCCTGGAAGAGCTGTGAGTATTTATAATATGTAAGAATGGAGTGCATATTGACAGAGTAAAGACTAAAACGGTTTATCGTTTTAACAGCTCAACAGCTCAAAAAAAATTTTTAGCCTATACACCTTTCCTTTACAATAGGTCCTCACTAATATATGATTATCTTGTACTCTGCATGTGTGTTATGTCCCTTCTTCTGCATGGAAGAGCTGTGAATATTTATAATATGCATGCATGGGTGCATATTGACAGAAAAGAGACTAGAAAGATTTATCGCTTTAACAGTTCAACTCAATAGGCTAAAAACTGAGTAAAACATAGGAACTGACATCTTATACACAATTTAGATACAGATGACTATTCATTCGAGGACCCAAAGTGACCCAAACTATATCACTCTTTTTTGTTTCTTCCATGAACCTACGATTAGTCCTATTACGCTTAACAAAATCAAATTAAGCCTATACACATTTCCTTTACAATAGGTCCTCACTAATATATTATTATCTTATACTCTACGTGTGTGTTATGTCCCTTCTTCTGCCTGGAAGAGATGTGAATATTTATAATATGTGAGACTTGAGTGCATATTGACAGAGTAAAGACTAAAACGGTTTATCGTTTTAACAGCTCAACAGCTCAAAAGAAGAAAAAAAATTAGCCTATACACCTTTCCTTTACAATAGGTCCTCACTAATATATGATTATCTTGTACTCTGCATGTGTGTTATGTCCCTTCTTCTGCATGGAAGCGCTGTGAATATTTATAATATGCATGCATGGGTGCATATTGACATAATAAAGACTAGAAAGATTCATAGTTTTAACAGTTCAACTCAATAGGCTAAAAACTGAGTAAAACATAGGAACTGACATCTTATACACAATTTAGATACAGATGACTATTCTTTCGAGGACCCAAAGTGACCCAAACTATATCACTCTTTTTGTTTGCCTTCCTTGAACCTACGATTAGTCCTATTACGCTTAACAAAATCAAATTTAGCCTTTACACATTTCCTTTACAATAGGTCCTCACTAATATATTATTATCTCATACTCTAGGTGTGTGTTATGTCCCTTCTTCTGCCTGGAAGAGCTGTGAATATTTATAACATGCATGCATGGAGTGCATATTGACAGAGTAAAGACTAAAACGGTTTATTGTTTTAACAGCTCAGCAGCTCGAAAAAAAGTTCAAATTTAGCCTATACACCTTTCCTTTACAATAGGTCCTCACTAATATATTATTATCTTGTACTCTGCATGTGTGTTATGTCCCTTCTTCTGCATGGAAGAGCTGTGAGTATTTATAATATGTAAGAATGGAGTGCATATTGACAGAGTAAAGACTAAAACGCTTTTATCGTTTTAACAGCTCAACAGCTCAAAAAAAAAAAATTAGTCTATACACCTTTCCTTTACAATAGGTCCTCACTAATATATGATTATCTTGTACTCTGCATGTGTGTTATGTCCCTTCTTCTGCATGGAAGAGCTGTGAATATTTATAATATGCATGCATGGGTGCATATTGACATAATAAAGACTAGAAAGATTCATCGTATAACAAGTCAATTCAATAGCAAATAAAACTGAGTAAAAAAAAGGAACTGACATCTTATACACAATTTAGATACAGATGACTATTCATTCGAGGACCCAAAGTGACCCAAACTATATCACTCTTTTTTTTTGCCTTCCTTGAACCTACGATTAGTCCTATTACGCTTAACAAAATCAAATTTAGCCTTTACACATTTCCTTTACAATAGGTCCTCACTAATATATTATTATCTCATACTCTAGGTGTGTGTTATCTCCCTTCTTCTGCCTGGAAGAGCTGTGAATATTTATAACATGCATGCATGGAGTGCATATTGACAGAGTAAAGACTAAAACGGTTTATTGTTTTAACAGCTCAACAGCTCGAAAAAAGTTCAAATTTAGCCTATACACCTTTCCTTTACAATAGGTCCTCACTAATATATTATTATCTTGTACTCTGCATGTGTGTTATGTCCCTTCTTCTGCATGGAAGAGCTGTGAGTATTTATAATATGTAAGAATGGAGTGCATATTGACAGAGTAAAGACTAAAACGCTTTTATCGTTTTAACAGCTCAACAGCTCGAAAAAAAATCAAATTGAGCCTATACACCTTTCCTTTACAGTAGGTCCTCACTAATATATTATTATCTTTTACTCTGCATGTGTGTTATGTCCCTTCTTCTGCATGGAAGAGCTCTGAATATTTATAATATGCATGTATTGAGTGCATATCGACAGAAGAAAGATATCAAAGATTCATCGTTATAACAAGTCAATTCAATAGCAAATAAAACTGAGTAAAAAAAAGGAACTGACATCTTATACACAATTTAGATACAGATGACTATTCATTCGAGGACCCAAAGTGACCCAAACTATATCACTTTTTTTTGTTCCTTCCTTGAACCTACGATTAGTCCTATTACGCTTAACAAAATCAAATTTAGCCTATACACATTTCTTTTACAATAGGTCCTCACTAATATATTTTTATCTTATACTCTACGTGTGTGTTATGTCCCTTCTTCTGCCTGGAAGAGCTGTGAATATTTATTATATGTAAGAATTGAGTGCATATTGACAGAGTAAAGACTAAAACGGTTTATCGTTTTAACAGATCAACTCAGTAGTAAATAAAACTGGGTAAAAGATAGGAACTTACATCAGATACACATCTAGATACGGATGACTATTCATACGAGGACCCAAAGTGACCCAAAATGCTATTTTTCTTCTTACCTTAAGCCCGCCATAAGTCCTATTTCGCTCAACAAGAAGTTTAGCATACACATTTCGTTTACAATAGGTCCTCAATAATATATTAGTATTATTGTTTACTCTTCATGTGTGTTTTAGAAAGGTTTGCCCACATGGAATGCACATTGATGGAATAAAGAGCACAAAGATCATTAATAAAAACGGATTAGGAAGGATTAAATGACATCCTATACACATCTACATACGTATGACTATTCATTCCAGGACCTTATATATGTAAGAAGCATAGAAAGATTAATCGTCTCAATTACTCAACTCCAAAATTGGAAAAGCTAATTAAAAATTAAAAACGGCTTATATGTACGGACTGCAATTGCTGACATTGCTCAACAACATTGTCCAACATACATTGAGATTTCTACATGTACATAACAACTCATACCACTCCTCGTATAACGTGTCACAGTTGGTCGCACACTCTCTTACAGAGGACATAACTGTCACTCACAACATACAAAATATAAACACAAAATAGAGGGCGCTATACAGATAACACCTATAGTGTGTGAATAATCCGGCGAAAGTGTGCGAGGCTGTCACACAGATTTTCAATATTACTGCATTCTTGAGGACTTTCTTCAAACTTTCATTTTTGGTCCCTCGGGGCCTGAGGGGCTGTTTAATGATAAATTCCTCTGAGGACGTGTGTTTAGGTCCTCGCTTGTCTTGAAGTCCTCGCAGTGAAGGTGTGTTGTCAAATGCGAGTCCTCTGAAGTATACTAGGGCAAACGCATATATACACACACACACATACACACACATATAATTATATATTTTTCTTTTGGCTACAGTGGTGTCGCCAAAGGGTGGCCTTGCGGGAGCGGGCGAAGGTAACACGTGCCCTCCCAAGAACAATCATGTTCCCCCGGTGCCCCCGAAATGCGATTTTTAGTGTTAAAATAAAAATACTCAAACAAAAAATTTATCTGCCTCAAAACATTTATATCGGACAGAATAAGCCCGAAAATTCTTGAACAAAAGTTACTTCAAGTTTCGAAATATAGATTGCATCGCATAGATTGCATAGATTGCAAATATGCACACTGCAGATTGCAGAATTGCACATTGCAGAAATATTGCACATTGCACATTGCAGAATTGCAGAATTTTGCAAGAATTGCACATTGCAGAAATTGCAGAAATGCACGTTGCACATTGCATATTGCACATTGCATATTGCACATTGCAGAATTGCAGAGTTGCAGAATTGCAGAATTGTGCAAGAATTGCACATTGCAGAAATTGCAGAAGTGCACATTGCAGAAATATGCACATATGCAGATTGCAAATATGCACATATGCACATTGCATAGATTGCAAAAACAGATTGCATCCAGGACCATATTTTCCTGATACCCCTCCCAAATGATGGCATTCACAAATAAACATTATACCCCCAATTAAGTGCTGTGCCCCTTGTGCCCCCAAGATTGAAAAACCCAAACAGCTTTCATTCCGTTCTGTTGTTGCCCTTAACCTCACCGCATACATCATATATATATATATATATATATATATATATATATATATATATATATATATATATATATATATATATATATATATATATATATATATATATATATATATATATATATATATATATATATATATATATATATATATATATATATATATATATATATATATATATATATATATATATATATATATATATATATATATATATATATATATATATATATATATATATATATAATGTTGGTCAATATTCACAAAGAGTGCTATATGCCAAGGCAGAGCTAGAATATCACATAATATACTTAACTAAACTATCATCATACTGCTACTCGGAGTTTCACGTGTGCGGCTCGCGCACCGATCATCAGGCAACTGAACAACATAGGCTATCTCGGCTTCAGGCGTGTGTGTTTACGGTTGCCATGGCGACAGTGCGATAACAGCTCGGTTCTTTTGTTGATGCATCTGTCATTCGATTGTATTATGGCCAGCTTCTTTACCATGCATAAATTGCATGATCCTGATTCGCGTTGGTGTGTGTCGGATTTCTTTAATATGTTCCATTCAATAGTGTAGTCTCTCCCCTTGCTTTTCAGTGCCCAGATATGCTTGGATAGTTCTGTCTCCTTTTCATATTTTTTGTTGCGAAACGACTTCGTGTGGTTGCGGTACCTAGATTTGAAGTCACCCCCGGTGAGTCCAACGTATGACCGCGAGTCGGAACCGGAAGTGACGGTAGCTTCGTACACAATTGAGTTGGCTAAGCACTCTCCACGCAGGGGGCAGGCTCCTTTATCTCTACAGTTGCAGGTTTTGGTGGCGTTTGTTGTTGTGTTGTTTTGCCGCATTATTCTGGCGTTGTGGGACTTGATGATGGAATCCATGTTGATCATGCAACTGTAGCTCACTTTCATGGTGTTTCTGTTGAAGATCTTCCTCAGCTTACTCCCACGTGGAAAGTGCCTATCTATGAGCTTGAGGAACTGAGACCCCACGTTGGTTTCCACGTTCCTACTAAATGGTGGGTTGAACCACGTGATTTTCCTCTGGCGGTTCTTTCTTTTTTTCTTGAGTGTTGTTGGTGCGCCCCCGTCGTCGTATGTGATGGTACGTTCGTATCCGCTTTTCTTTAGCGCTGCGTTGTAAGGCGGTGCTGCCATGCTGAATACTCTCTCATTCGACGAGAGTTCCCTGATCCTCTTTTCAATGGCTGTAGGAATGTGTTTGGTGATGGCGGGTGGGTGGTTAGATTTGACATGTATGTATAGCGGTTCATCGTTGGGCTTCCTGTATGGTTTGTGGGTTCCAGATTCTAGGTCCATGGTTGTGTCAAGGAAGTTAGTCGACTTTAGGTTCGTCTGGGCCGTGATGCTGAGACCATGTGCCTGGAAAATCTTGACTAGCTCTTTGCGGGTGCGGTCTGCCTGTCTGCCGGAGTAACCTCGCATGACGGCAAGGCCGTCATCTCTGTAAAGACCGACGCTGGCCACCTCTAACTTCGCTTCTAGTTGGTGTAGTATGTGGAGGCCTACCAACTCACATATTTCTGCGCCGTCGTAAGCCCCCATCGTTACGTCAAATTCCTTTGTGGTGTCTCTCTTCACCCAGGGTTTGCCATCATGGTCGTACAGTACTGATCTTCTCGCATGGATTATCGTTTCGTGGTCAATTTTGCGGATGGGGCTGTACTTCTTGGCCCAGGCTAGAGATTTGTTGAGGAGATCTTCAGTGATTGAGGGGTAGAAGTCCACTATGTCGAAAACAAGGAATGATAACCTGTTCTTTTCTGGGAGCTCTGTGAACCATTTGAGGACAGATGAGGTGTTTCTCTATTGGTTCAATTCTGTTTTACGTCGGATGTCGGTATTAACCCTGTCGAGGATTTTCTTGCTTGCTCTCCCTATTTCGGCTTTCGTGGGGTTGATGAGTCTACATCATATATATATATATATATATATATATATACCTTAATTCTCTCTGTGCAAGAAGGCACACAAGTCCCGGACATCATTCTTCCACTGGGTTCGGTTTGCAGCTGCGTGGCGAACTGAGTTCCATGTGTTCCAGCCTGCGCAGTTCCGCTCCACCTCCACCGTTCGTCGCCACGTGGTTTTCGGGCGGCCTCTTTTCCTTCAGGTGTCCATACGAGGGCCACAGCACAGTCATCGTGTTTGTATTTCCAGGTCTAGCATCCGTAAAGTAGGACTGACAAGACAAGGCTCATGAAATGGGAGGCTTTTGTTTTTCTGCTGATGTCGCTCGCTTGCCAGATGTTTGATAGCCGCTTCATCTGTGCGCTGTCCAAGACTATTCTTTTTTGACATCTGCTGTGCCTCTACCGTCATTTGAAACACTTGTACCAAGATATCGATTTTATATGTATCGATTTTAAATTGTATCACTAACTTATAAGGCGCTTCACGGATCTGCACCATCTTATCTGAAGGACCTTCTTAAGCCACGATCAGTGAGCTACTCCATACGATCTCATGACAGTTTGATTTTAACTACCCCCCGCACTCTCTGCAAGTCCCTTGGTGACCGATCTTTTTGTGTCTGTGCCCCAAAATTTTGGAATGCACTCCCATTTTCTATTCGCAATTCAAGTACTGTAAGTTCTTTTAAATCCAGTCTTAAGACTTTCATTTTCACACGTGTATATAATTAATCTAGTTTTACTTATTATCTCATTCTTTTTGTATGTATCTCTTACTATTGTTTTATCCTATTTTCTGATTTTGTGGCATGGTATTTACTGACTTCATTTTGTCCATCGTTATTGGATTTGTTTAGTCTTTTAGGGTTATCTGTTTTTAAGATTTCTACCTCTTTCTTTTGATTAACATGGTTTCTTAATTTTCGTTAAGTTTTATACCTTTACTCTTTTAAGTTTGTACAGCGCCATAGCTTATGTTTTTACATATATATGTGAGCTTTAGAAATGTTTAAATAATAATAATAAAATAAGATAAGTAAAGCTCTCTACCTCTTCCACTTCGTTCACTCTGACCTTTTAGGGTTATCTGTTTTTAAGATTTTTACCTCTTTCTTTTGATTAACATGGTTTCTTAATTTTCGTTAAGTTTTATACCTTTACTCTTTTAAGTTTGTACAGCGCCATAGCTTATGTTTTTACATATATATGTGAGCTTTAGAAATGTTTAAATAATAATAATAATAATAATAAAATAAGATAGGTAAAGCTCTCTACCTCTTCCACTTCGTTCACTCTGACCTTCAATTTGTCATCAGTCTTGCTGTTGGCTTTCACGACTTTGCATTTCTTGCCATTCAGTTTAAGTCCAACTTTGGCTGCATTGTCTTTAAGTTAGGTTGTCTTGTGCTGAAGGTGATTCATTGCTGAGGATAGAAGGGCAAGATCATCTGCAGAGTCGAGCATGGTTGTGAAGTTCCATCGGATTCCAGTTGTTCTGTCACCCTCTACAGTTTTCTTCATGACCCAGTCAATTACCAGGAGGAAGAGGAAACTTGACATTCAGCAGCCCTGTTTCACTCCCGTCATCACTGGGAACCAGTCTATTTTTTTTTCTCATTTTCATCGATGACAGAGCACTGGAATTCCTCATAAAAGTTTTGTTACAAAATCATTTACTTTGACATATTATTTCGCAACTTGTTTGAATAGCTTTGATACCTATTCATGAAAACTTTTTCATCGGTTGAATGTTTAATTATTGTATAACTATTATATTGGCATCACGAACTCAACGACTGTTATTTTCGATCCATGTAGTAGTCTGTACATGCAGGTACTGCAAGCATTTTAATGTTAGTATCAAGATAGTAATAAAAAGTCTTACCACGTGCTTTTATGAAGAAGAAAAACAGAGGCATAGAGGAAAACGAAACAGAAGAACGTTAATGTTTAATTCATACAACAAATCTCTTTTATAAAGTAATCAGCATGCGGGATCAGAGTATACAATTATAAATACAGTCACATCAATCATCTTTAATTTTTATTTAGAGCATTAAGTGACTTCGGTGGATATACACCGTCGTCTCAAACCAACAGATGATATTCGCCATTTTTATATGATGTGTATACATTATCGTTTAGAACTTGATAATTTATGCTGTCGGCTATTTGGTTTCCATTGTTAACCATCTACCAACTATTACCTTTTTGCCATACATTCTCTTGGTAACAGCTGTAACTTAAATGAACAATTCGTTCATGTTTAACAACCTTTCGCATCCGTTACATTCTTGGCAAGTTCACTTTATTACTACTTTGTATGATGAGATATACACTAGATCACAGCGATAGGTTTTAGTTGGAAATTAACCAGACTCGCATGAAGGAATTCTGAATTGTGGGCACCAACATTCTAAGAAGTGATCACATCATTTTAATTTAGTGACTATAAAACTTTAAAGTTTACGTAATGGTAGTAGCACACGTGAAGGAATCTTTACTTCCATAACGGGGAAAGGACACTTTATCACCCCCTTTCATCCCCTCGTGCCGCAGCTTATGAATCTGATTTTTTTCTTCCAAATTCAGATATGCTAATCTTTCTTTTCCACTTGTGCCCTGTTTAATCAGTATTGCGCATTTCATACCTCGATACAAAATCATTTACAATGAACATATTAGTTCGCAACTTGTTTGAATAGGTTTGATACCTATTCATGAATAGCTTTTTTATTTGAAAGTTCAATTATTGTATAACTATTATATTTACATAACAAACTCAACGGATGTTATCTTCACTTTATGTACTAGTCTGTATAGCAGATACTGCAAGAATTTTAATGTTAGTATTAAGATAGTAATAAAAATGTCTTACCAGTGTCTTTTATGCAGAAGAAAATAACAGAGGCAAACAGGATAACGTAAAAGAAGAACGTTAATGTTTACACCATACAACAAATCTCTTTAATAAAGTAATCAGCATGCGGGATCAGAGTATACAATTTTGAATACAGTCACATCAATCTTTTTCTTT
Organism: Apostichopus japonicus; assembly: GCF_037975245.1. NCBI lineage: Eukaryota > Metazoa > Echinodermata > Holothuroidea > Aspidochirotida > Stichopodidae > Apostichopus > Apostichopus japonicus. The sequence continues at coordinate 6,616,748 of NC_092577.1, forward strand.
TGGAGCATTAAGTGACATCGGTGGATATACACCGTCGTCTCGAACCCACATATAGGTGATAACCGTCATTTTCATATGATGTGTATACATAATCGTGTTGAACTTGAAATTGTCTACTGTCAGCTATTTGCTCACCATTCTTATCCATCTACCCAATATATCCATTTTGCTATACATTATGTTACAGTTGTAACTTAAAAGAATAATTCGTTCTTGTTTAACAACTTTACGCAGCCGTTACATTCTTGGCAAATTCATTTTATGACTACTTTGCATGATAAGATAAACAGTAGATCACAGCTTAAGGTTTTATTTGGACATTAACCAGACCCGTTTCAAGGTATTAGGAAATGTGGGCACCAACAATTAAAGAAGTGATCCCAGTATTGGAGGTTAGTGATTGTGAAACTGTAAAGATAACTTAAGGGTGGTAGCACACGTGAGGGAAACTTAATTTCCATAACGGGGAGGGGTCACGATATCACGACTTTCATCTCCTCGTGCCGCAGTCTATGAGTATGAAATTATCTCCAACTTCAGATATGCTATTCCTTCTTTTCAACTTACGCCCTCTTTAAATAGTATTGTGCATTTCATTCCTCGTTAAAAAATTATTTACTTTGACTTATTATTTCGCAACTTGTTTGAATAGCTTTGATACCTATTCATGAAAACCTTTTCATCGGTTGAATGTTTAATTATTGTATAGCTATTATATTGGCATCACGAACTCAACGGATGTTATCTTCACTTCATGCACTAGTCTGTATATGCAGCTACTGCAAGAGTTTCAATGTTAGTATTAAGATAGTAATGAAATGTCTTACCAGGGTCTTTTATGGAGAAGACATAAACAGACGCAACGAAGATAACGAAAAAGAAGAATGTTAATGTTTACTTCATACAACAAATCTCTTTGATAAAGTAATCAACATGCAGGATCATAGTATACTATTATTATTATTATTACAGCTACATCTACCAGCCATTCATTCAACAGCAATTCATTCAATCCAAAGAAGGGTCACTTAGATGCGTATCGTCGCGGTGAATTCTAGTGATAAGCATCAGAGATTTTCATTGATTAGGAACCCAAAATTATCGACCATCCGTTTGCAATTTCTATCATTCTGATTCAGTTAAAAATTTTGAGAGAATTTCTTTGTTTACTAGTTTTCTCTCCCGCTAAAGTCGCAAGAAGTGAATTTTTGTCTTTAATCGGGATTAAGGCGAATCAATGGAGTGTATCTTAACAACAAATTGGATGTGGACTTTAGTTTCATTTTCGGTAGGTTATTTGACATAAGAGACATTCAAAGTAATTACACTTATTTCTATTTCGATATTAGAGTGTATTGGACTGTTCTTAGCAAACTCGGCGTGATATATGTTACAAGGAGAACTTACAAAATGTGAATAAGCGAGTATGCCGATGTTTTTGGATTGTCGTTCAGCACCAAGTATGTTACTCTATTTTTAAGACTTGCGCCTTGTTTAATCAGTCTCGTACATTTAAGTATCGTTAAGCTGTCTTATACATTTTGCTCATTATTTCGCAAGTTATTTGAAATGGTTTTTGTGAATTATTGATATACATCATAAAAACTCGTCCATCTTTTCATTTCATTAAAGTTGTTTCACCGTTTGTCTGTACATTGACTTAGTTTGAAGGTTTCCTGTTTCAGCATGAATTACACTCCATCAACTGTGACATCACTTCATGTGGTTTAATCTGTACATATAGTTACTGTTTTAATTTAACTGTAAGTATTCAAATGAACCGTATTACACTTTCTTCATATGGGATAACGCGCTCGTCAAACACACACATATACACCCAAGTCATCTCATGATCTGATGCTGAACGTGCTATAAATGATTGATGTACATATAACTTTATTTGGGAAAACGCATAACTTGGTTATGTGAGACATTAATACTCTCAACATTAAAATGTCCAGAAAAGAATTACTCGGAATGGTGAAGGTGCCTCATAGGGATGGCAATACAGCTTGTTCATTAATAGATGGGCAAGTGGTTTTTTTTTTTTGCAATTTGTCAGTGTCTTAGCATTCTTTTTAGAGTCCTTCAATAATGTGGAGGGTGGAAGATAATCAGGGTACGGACCAGCCAAAAGTCATATGCCATTGCATGTTCGAATGCAGGCCCTACCTATACCGATTGGGTACTTACCCACGTGCTTGTCAATTGTCCTAAAAGTGTGTCACCCCTTACCTTTAATTGATATTTCATGGCATTTTATCTCAGTCTAAGCAGGGACCAGGTCTGATAATGGTGACCATGAGTAATTTGCTAGAACTACTTTCAGGGCAGAATATGCTAGTCAGTGTAACCTGGTTCCCTTGTGTTGTTCAACATCCAGTGATTTACTACATTGGCCATGGAGCTATGTGCAGAGTTTAGTTAATTAAACACAGTGCATACATACAACTGTGTACTAAAGACTCATGGCAGCCCTCCACTGAAATGTTTTTCCTCTCGCAGATGATGAGATGAGCCACTGCAGCACTGCTGCTCTAGTTTCCATCTATAATTCATTGTGACCATTTGGGCTTATATATCTTTTACATTACAATAGCTGGCCCCAAATGTCCCGGGCCCACATGTGAGCGAGGTGGATATACATGTTATTTCTACCTTAAATGTATCTAAAGACACATATTTTGGGCCCAAATTTGGGGGACCAAAAATATTTTGGAACCATTCGGGCCAATTTTGGAGGGATACAACTTTGGGAGGCAAATATATTTTTGAGCCACTTTGTCTGGGCCAAATATCTTTGCCAAAAATATTGTGATAGTGGCTGATGACATACAGCCTTTTAATATAGTACATAGTACCCATTTTGGGCTGTTGTTGTCTTTGTATATAGTATCTCGTATGAAAATGCCGCCACTGTCATCATTGTATTATAAAGTCCTAAGTTTGTTAACAAAGGCTTGTGCGTACATGCCTAGTAAGTGTATATGCTAATAAAAAATATTTTTCATTTGGCTAAAGGGCGGCTCCGGACTCAGAACCTATATGCATCCTATATGAGAGGAAGGTCTTGAATGAAACCACGCTTACAGGAAAGATTCGATATGATATATATAAGATGATATATATGATATATATAGATTAGATATATGTATATATATATATATATATATATATATATATATATATATATATATATATATATATATATATATATATATATATATATATATATATATATATATATTTATATATCACATATAATGGTGACCAATATTCACAATTTGCAATGTTTTCTTAGCTAAAAAATTATCTGTACTTAGAAGTCTCTATATCAACTTGAAAATAATATGTAGAACTATTTTTTTTTGCTTACAGGATTAAAGGTTACTAATTAGGAAGAAAAACAAAGACATTTTCAACTAAAGTGTTATGATGGCACTATCCATTCTACTGTTGTGGGATCCATTTACAAACTATCACACAATTTAAAAGAAATTATATTTTCGCGATGATAAACGCATGTGTAGATGCAGTTTTCGCCATTTGATGCAGAAAATATTAGGCAATTCCCTTAGTCGAAAAAAGCCACCACAAAATACTTTTAAGTCTTAAGATTGAAAATGAAATGTCTTACTCTCATCTGTTAGGGAGCAAACAGAAGACGAAGAGGATAACGTTACAGAAGTGATTGTTGTGCTCTAGTTAAATAATCAACATGCAATGCTGTAGTACACTTTTATTATTTGAGCCACATTAATTAGCTATTCATGCAAACTAAAGCATTATTAAAAGAGAAATCCTTAGTTTACTACTTTTTTCTCCGTTCTCTTCGCTAAAAGTCGTTTTTAACCCTACTGTTGATAGCCGGATATATATTTTGTTACTACTGGCCGTTTCATTTGACATTACCTTCCTTTCCGGCACTTTGCCACTAGCAAAATCCAAATTTAATTAAATTATGATCATTCTGACTGCAAATACATTATTTGTTATTACCAAAGCAACCAGAGTTAGATAAGTATGATACCTTTGATTATTAAAATTGTCTAAAGATATTTGTTCAACTTCAATATATATGTTCTAATTTTGCCCATCGTTTCATCTCACGGAGAATATAATAAAATGTCTTACCGAGAACTGTTATAGAGAAAACAGGAGAAAAAGATTAACGTCAATTTGAGTTGTTCATTCATCAAGTGACATGAGTTAATATCCACCGTCGCAAGGTAAGATGTTATAGCTGTACCACAAACTGCTCTCAATTAACATAATCACCACGTTTACTTTATTTACAACTTTTGTCAGCAATACAACCATGGAAAGTTTGTCTCCTCACAACTGTGGATCGATACATAGAAATATTGTAATTCGAGTTTGGACATAAATTCTTTCGTGTCGCCTGGTACCTTCTAGACACATGTTAAGTCAATAACACTTTACGACTGTGAATGTAATTACTTTGTAGAGGATTATCAAATTATAAGGCGTGATATATGCTAGATATGAGGACGCTAGTACGGTGAATGCCTACAAATATACCACCAAAATTCAGATATGATATTTTCTTTCAAACTTGCTCTTATGCTGTGTCTTTAATCGTTCTTTGAGCTGTTGTAAACAATTTATTCATTATTTTGCAAGTTGTATGAAATTTTTGTTAACTTTTGGTTTATGTATTACAAATATTCCATCTTTCATCTCATATTAAGTTAGATCTTAATTTTTGTTTGTTTGGCAGTACTATCTCCATTCAAGGAACTTCACTTCATCTAAACGTCTGAAACGTCGCTATCAGTGTTAGAAATCAAATTGATATGAAATGTCTTACCATACTCTTTTCAAAAGAATCAGAAGAACAAGAAAAAGAAAAGAAAATTCTGTAAGCTCCAGTTTCTGAAGTGTACTTTTTATGTTACCACATTATCTTGTTTGAGTAACCAACACGCGGTGTTATAATAGTTTGCTACATAAGTCACTTAATCAATAGATCAGAGATTATACATCATCATTTCCAACCAGATTTCAGCTTCTTTCACCTCTTGGAATTTGTAAAGTGAAATATTTTGTTTACAACTTTTCTCACACGTGAAAGTCATTTTTTTCATTCTACCGACTCTAGCTCACAAGAAATAGAGTTTATTACTACTGAACAGTTCGACATTTATGATGATGATGATGGAAAGGAATTACTTATTGCATTTTGTTGTTTGTATATCAGAGCCATAGTTTGGTGCAGGGCTTCACCCACACCCTCAGTCCCCCGGAGCAGCGAAGTTTTCACATGTCTCTCGTAGAGAGTTTTAACTAATTACATGCCAGAAAGAGGAATTTAATTTCTTGGTTGTCTTTCAATATCCCTATGAGATCCAGGGGGAGAAGCCCTGGGAAGCGTGGCATTTTGAAATATTATTTTGAATTTAGTAATGATTTGATAGTTCAAAAACGCATCACAGAAAGAGAATGTACAGTGAACTGGATCATAATATTATACTGCGAAATATACTGATATGGTCTTTACTAGATCTTATGATGCTAATACGCTGAATGCCTACAATTATACAACCCAGCTACACATATGCTTTTCTTTGTCAAACTTGCTCTTGCACTGTTTATCAGATTATTCGATGGGCTGTAGTAAAAAAATTCTCAATATTTTGCAACTTTTCTGAAATGTTTGTTAAGTTTTGGTTGATATCTTTAAATATTTCATCTTTTTATCTCATGAATAAGTTTTTATTGTTTTTCACTAGACTGACTTAGTTTTACACTTTAATTGCTGTATCGTTAACACGAGTAACTGTATCGTGTCTGTATCTGCGTTTATAACACTATTGTATAACACTCTTAAAAATGAAATGAAATGTCTTACCCATGTCTGTATAGAGAAATCAGAAGAAGAAAAGTTGTTACAGTAAACCTATGTTATTGAAGTGTATACTTCCTTATTTTAGAACATTTCTTTTGTAAAAGTAATCAACATACGAGATCAGACTATACCTTTATTTATACAGTGAAATCAATCAGCTGTTATTTCCTTGCAAACCATCAAGTAGCACAAATATATATATATATATATATATATATATATATATATATATATATATATATATATATATATATATATATATATATATATATATATACAGACGCAGTGAACCCATGTGACTGACTTTGTTTTACGCTTTCATTGCTGCATCGTTAACTCGAGTGACGGTATCATTTCCGTATCTACGTCTATAACACTATTGTATGTGACTCTTTAAATTGAAATGAAATGTCTTACCAATCTCTGTATATAGAAATCAGAAGAAGAAAAGTTGTTAGCTTAAACTTATGTTATTGAAGTGTATACTTCCTTATGTTAGAACGTTTCTCTTGTACAAGTAATCAACATACGAGATCAGACTATACCTTTATTTATACAGTGAGCTCAATCAGCTGTTCCTTCATTGCAAACCATGAACTAGTAAAACTGCATATCTGCCGTCGTAGTGAGAGCATGTGATAGTTTATCACAGATTCATGCTTCATCGCTGGGAACTGCGAGACCATTACCATTCACTTAGCATGATCAATATGCTTCCTCTATTGTGTTTGTAACAACAAATCATGCAGTTACTCTTCTCGTCGACAATACAGTTGTGACATACGCTATTAGACTATGCCTTTTGTTATTAAGTTAACTCAATCAGCTGTTAATTCCTTGCAAACAATCAAGTAACATAAGTATATATATATATATATACCGTAGCTGTAAACCCATGTGACTTAGTTTTACGCTTTCATTGCTGCATCAATAACTCGAGTGATGGTATCATGTCTGTTTGTACGTTTATAACACTATTGTATACAACTCTTTTAATAGATATGAAATGTCTTATTCTTCCCTGTTATAGAGAATTCAGAAGAAGAAAAAAAGTTAGGGTAAATTTATGTTATTGAAGTGTATACTTCTTTAAGTTAGAAAAGTTTTCTTGTAAAAGTATTCAACATACGATATATGACTATACCTTTGTTTATACAGTGAGCTCAATCAACTTTTATCTCATTGTAAAGCATCAAGTAACGTAAGAGCAAATCGGCCGTCGAATTGAACCCATGTGAATGGTTATATCACAGATCAATGCTCCCTCTCTTGGAACCGCGATCATGCGGTAGCATGATCAGCATTTTCCCTCCATATATTGTATATAACTCTTTTAATTGAAATGAAATGTCTTACTCGTCCCTGTTATAGAGAAATCAGAAGAAGAAAAGTTGTTAGGGTAAATTTATTTTATTGAAGTGTATACTTGTTTAAGTTAGAAAAGTTTTCTTGTAAAAGTAATTAACATACGATATATGACTATACCTTTGTTTATACAGTGAGTTCAATCAACTGTTATCTCATTGTAAAGCATCAAGTAACATAAGAGCATATCGGCCGTCGAATTGAACACATGTGATAGTTATAACCATGCAAACCATGAACTAATATAACTGCATATCTGCCGTCGCAGTGAGAGCATGTGATAGTTGTAGCATCGATTAATGCTTCAACGCTTGGAACCGCGAGACCATTTCCTTTCACTTAGCAAGATCCCTATGCTTCCTCTATTGTGTTTGTAACAACAAATCAAGCAGTTACTCTTCTTGTAGACAATACAGCTGTGACATAAGCTATCAGACTATGCCTTTAGTTATAAAGTGAACTCAATCAGCTGTTAATTCCTTGCAAACCATCAAGTAACATAAGTAAATATAAACCGTAGCTGTAAACCCATGTGACTAAGTTTTACGCTTTCATTGCTGCATCAATCATGTGTTTACATTTTCATCGACAATACAGTTGTAACAATTTCTTCTAATTACCACTGTGAATCAAGACAAATCAATTTTGTATTTTGAATTATTACATCTTCTATGCCATCCGTTTCCTCCTAAACACCTCTGAAGTCATTACATTTTACAACTGCGACTGTAGTCATGACAGAGCACTGGATCATAATATTATACGGTGAAATATATGATATGATCCCTTCTAGATCCGAGGATGCTAGTACCCTGAATGCCAACAATTATACACCCCAGCTACAGATATGCTATTCTCACACTTGCTCATGTACTGTTTATCAGATTATTTGATGCGCTGTAGTAATCATTTTTCTATATACCTGTATTTATACAGTGAACTCAATCAGCTGTTCCTCCATTGCAAACCATGAACTAATATAACTGCATATCTGCCGTCGCAGTGAGAGCATGTGATAGTTGTAGCATCGATTAATGCTTCAACGCTTGGAACCGCGAGACCATTTCCATTCACTTAGCAAGATCACTATGCTTCCTCTATTGTGTTTGTAACAACAAATCAAGCAGTTACTCTTCTTGTAGACAATACAGCTGTGACATACGCTATCAGACTATGCCTTTAGTTATAAAGTGAACTCAATCAGCTGTTAATTCCTTGCAAACCATCGAGTAACATAAGTATATATATATATATATATATATATATATATATTACTTTTCCTAAAATATTTAAGTGCATCTAATTGTTGTAAATTACCTCAAATTACAAAACTCTGCAATGTAATATTTTCGTCAAATGATTAGATATTGTAGCGTTGCCGTCAAATTGTAAAAAGTTTAACGGAACTTTCCACCGTAAATTGAGGAAAATTTCACGTTATAGTAGTCTGTTCAAAGAATAACATTGTAGCTCCAAAATAATTCACAAAACACAGCTATTAAATTTGGCTTCTATTTATTAATGCAACACACTGACTTAAAAAGGCTAAATAACTACAAGATAAAAGAACTGACTGAATAATTACTAACAGCAAACAACTTACAACTAACAACTAAGCAACTGAGCGAGTGACACAGACTAAAAATGATAACTGCAGAGAACTGCTAGAGTAGCAAACTAAAATGGTAGCTGACAACTTACAACTGGGATAGACTTACAACTGGCATCTAAACAACTGGCTTCTGCCCACTGAATACATCCCTATTTAAACAGAACCCATGCCCAGCTACTGACCACCAATCCTGATAAGCTAAGCCAGTAGTCTTCGCACCTTTTTACAAAGAATAATATAAGTACATACATGCAATGAAACTTTTCCAGGACTAATAATAAGATAAGAGCATGCAGTAAAACTTTCCCAGGCTTTTAAATCAAGATAAGATACGCTTATAACAATTATTCTTATGACTCATTACGGTTTTTAATTAACACTTACAGATTTTCAGGAGTACGGATTACAAAGACTATATAAGGCTCTTTCATTAAAGTCATATATTCTACAACAGGTGTAAACAAATTTGTGTGAGAAAATCTAGTTTCTCACCACCCTGAAATCACTACAATATGTTCGGGTTACCATGGAATCCGTACAACAGAACAACAAAGCGGGTTAGTAGAGCTTCACATACTACTACAGAATTTCTATTTGATTTCTATTTGTTTTCAAATTTTACATGAATAAATTAGTGGTAGAAACAGCGCCTCTTCTTTCCACATGTGCAAATAGCCAAAATTATGGCAAGCATTAGGGTTAGGGTTAGAAGCAGAAGAATAAACCAGTTTCATGGTTTCATATAAAAGCCATTTCATTATTTCATTGTTAAGCCTGCTGGACCCATACACTTCAGTCACGTAGTTCCAAAATTACCAAGCTAGCCAGCTAGCAAGGGTGTTCAAACTGTTCATAGTGATTATGTCAATGGTAATTAAGGACAATTACTTGGGAAAAGAGTTCGGTGTAATAATAAGGCTGAGAAACTTTAATGACGTGCAATTATCTCAATGCAAAATGGGCTTGTCTACTCAAACACGTGGAGCTATAGTAAAGGAATTCTTTTAGTCAAATCATGGAGGTAAAAACAGAATAATAATAGTATCATAACCAAAAAGGAAAACTAAATTAATTAAACGTAACAGTAAATTATTCGATAGAAAATGCAGGTTTATCGTTCAAAATGCTAGATTATGGACTGTTTAACCAGAATAATCGTTTGTAATCATATATGCCAATTTTCACTAACAAGCAATATTTCGATAGTCATTGTATTTAAATTATGTAGATAAATGCAAGTTTATTTACTCCTATAAACATATTGTTGAAACGAATGGTTTAGCCCTAACTAAATTTAGCCTGTAAATGTATAGTTGTATTCACAACGTAAGCGAAATCAAATTGGTTATAATCTCTCACAATCTCCCCCCCCCCCCTTGACCCCGACCTCCAAGGAATGGAAATAGCTTTTACGGTAGTTAGCTGTCCATTACTCTAATTCCACCTTTGTTTATTTTGATGTTTAATATCTTTATCATTATGTTCTTTGAATATTCATAAACATCAACAATTAACGAACGTCAGGGCGGCCCTTCCAATCTCAAATAAGCATGGATGATATAAATAATCCTACAGCGTCACTCTGACTATCCTGAGCGTACTCCAGTCTTCATCTTACGATACCTTTGTTATAATCAGAAGAAAGTTGTGTCCTTCTCCGTGTGATGGCAACTTTTTACTTTAGGGGGCTCTCGTACACTTTATTCACATTGCGGCGACCAATGCTGATATTGTTAAGGCCAGTGCAGATGCAACATTTTTAAGTGTAGTTTTTAGATTGAATGCTAGTCTGTAACGTTGGCCAATTCCTTTTTAGCTGAGTAGATTATTATTTGTATATATATCTAAAGCAAATGTTTAGGTTGATTTTGATGAATCTGCTATTTGCTTCAGGAACACCGTAGCAAAATTGTAAGGCATAATTCAAACAAACAGTAAATTAAGTTTGGATGTTTCCAGTTCATCTTTAGTTCTTCAAAGGATGGAAACTAGAAACAAAACTATCTGATTGACGGCAGGTTGCAAGCTTTATGTCCTTTTTTCTCTCATTAACCGACTTAAAACAAGGTGCCTTAATTTGATTAATTGCAATCTAATTTTGAATACTCTGAAGATATTGGTGTAACAATCTTGATAAGTCGAAATACGGCTGTTTTAAGGTTTACAAAGAGAGAAACATTTACTTTTCATCAAAGATTTGTAACGTAACGTTTGCTTAAGAGTAAGTTCAGGTAAATTAAGATATAATTAAACGATGTAATAATGTATGCAGAGCGAAGGCTTGTAAATGAAGAAAAGAAAGATAACACTGAATATGTGTCAGATAACGCAAATGTATCGTATCGTTCATTACTGGTTCAAACAGTTTATTTCTTATCAGCGGGTGTACGACCACGATCACGTGGTTAGATATATTGATAGTATTATCATAGGAGTTAACATTACGTGACTTGGTATGGAAGATTGCAGTTACAAATTAACACACAAAAATGACACTTAAAGTGTCATTAAATGTTAAATTATTTCCATCCGTACGCTAACCAAAAATGATCAGGTTTCGCCATCGTTCCGGTCACATTAGCCGTCCACACACATCCCATTCCTGCTTCACGTTTGAAGTGGATCGACTGTCGTTTTCCGTAATATATTCATCTTGGAAAACAATGAATGCCGGATAAATAGAAGTTAAAATTGCTTCATATATATTTGACTGTTGCAAGGCAATGTTTGCAAGGTTGCAATGTTACAAGGCAATGCAAGGCAAAGCTCCAAGGCAATGTTCATTGTAAGAGATTAAACCACATGTGACCTCAGTACAACCTGAATAATGTAACTTATCCACGCCAACCTCCCCCCCCCCCCCACTCTAGTCCAGTATTTCCACGATACATTTGGTGATGCATATCTTGTGCACCAACAATTGATCAAGGCGTCATATATGCTAGTGTGTCTAAAATCCAAACCACCCTCTTCCCTAATCAATCAATAAGTTCTAAATCACAAATTACGTGAACACCTTATCGCGTTAGTTTAAGGAGTTGCGTTTTTAACACATTTTAACTTCAGTGCGTGTTCTTCATCTATTTGTTGACAACCAGTGCAGGTTTCCACATTAACAAATAACGTACATTAGGATCAGTCAGTCTATACTCCCCATCGTACAAATGGAGAAAACTTACGTTTTTGAACTTTGATGTGTGTTCTTTTTTATTTTTTATTAATTTAATGATTATTATCAGTAGATAAAAACACTTTACTATTATTAGACTTTATTATGATTACACCTAATTATTATTACCGATTATTATCACTACTCAAACACTTAAAACGTGTATTGATGAAGAAATCATAACCCCATCATTGAACTTTGTATCAGTCTGCCAAACTATCTCTTGCTTAGGATGCTGTTAACGAGACGATATATCTGTTTTACTGCAGACCACAAAACTGGTTTACAAACAAAAACTCTATCATAGGTCACTTGAAGGCAAAAGGGGAACAATATTTTATCCTCATCATTTCTTGAAAGGTAGTCGTTTGAAACAATTTTACCGGGTTATGAATACAAAATAAGCTAGGTTGATTGTACATTGAAATGTCGAGACTGTTACATATTATGCTTTCGTACTGGTCGTAATTAACCTCCAAATCAAGATAACAAATATACAAATTCATCTGGTTACAGTTTGAGGAAATATGACGTTGAAGATGACCTCAGCCATCTCAATTGTTACATCACATATTCATGGGTGCTTGCATTTACATGGAACGCCAAACAATCCGGAGTGCTCATGAAAGTATGTATATTAGAGCCACACAATACAAATAATGCGCATCCTCAAATCAAGGACCTATACTTTCATGAAACAATTACCGAGAATAAAAATTAGGAAATAATCGCAGGAACCTGCTCCACGTAACCATATTGAAGACACTTGGCTACAAATACTTTGACATTTGTATAGACTTATAGACTAAACAGAACCTTTCAGGATAACTCCAAGTTTGGAAAAAAAAATATTTTGGTTGTCATTACAAATATTTTAGATTAAATCTTCAAGTTAGTACATGTGCTAAGATTAACACTGCAGTAGAATTTAGTAAGCAGACGAAGAAAGGAAACAGAACACATAATCTTTGATCTATTTGTTTTTCCTTTTTTTTTTTAGTCGATATCGCAATTTCACGGCGGTTCTGAAGGGACAAACAAGCTATAGACTTACTGCTTAAGTATATAACACGTCATTCAAACAATGTGATATTCTTTGTCAAGGTGTCATGTGAGTGTAAGACTAAGAGTTTAGCATGACTTATCAACTCGACAAAGTCATATGTTTGATGTGTTGTCAAGTTTATTGCAAAGCAACAACTCGACAACTTCCTGAAAGTCTGAAACTGAAAACAATATACAATTTTTATTCTGATGTCGTGCAGTACTGACACAGTCGGTCTACATCTTGGCCTTTCAAACCACCATATAATTCATACAATAAACAATTAGAGTAAAAATTGTCAAATCAAACTTATTTCCGATGTTTTTTCTAGTCACAGGTTACATATGAATTTGGTACAATTAAGTTACAAAATGGATACCAGACTGCAACACACTTAATATGTCAGGTACATATAAGGTTTCTTTGAAATTAAGGCAACAAAACATAGTGTAAGGTCCGTGTTAACACTCTCTAGTAGGATGACGGAATGACTAGCAAATATTGACTTTTCTAAGTTAATCACGTGAAACAGCTAATCGAATACGAACTGTATGGCTAACCAACTATATGATTTCACATTTCGTATGTTCATTATACACACATATCTCTAATTACCTTTGTTTAATCACATGGATGGTAACAACGGTAAAAGAAAGTCAACAAAGAAAACAAGAAATTACAAAAGAACCAAAAGGGAAAAATGAAGAAAAGAACAACAGAAAGATCGCAAATAACGGAATTATATATAAACAATGTGCTATATCGGATATAACATATACAAATTAAAACATCTATTCATGAAAGGAGATTTAGTGTTAATTTTAAATTTTCCTTTCTTAGCAATTTGTTAGTAGAAGATTACCTCAGAAATGGGTACAATAATATGTGCAAAACGAGGGGATAAAATGAATGGATCTGTTTGTTTGCTTGCAAGATTCTTAAAGCTTGGGCAGTTAAAGCAAACAAAATAAACTGAAAAGACGTGGTTACAACAAAATAACGATATTTTCATGCAATTCTTACATTGTGTAAAATATTCTGAAATAATTTGCAATTATTAAACGTATCATCAAATGTTTCGAGTGAATTGTTGAACTACTATTGGTCTCAGCCATGAGTAAACTACAAGACATACCATATATGAGGTACGATCATTGATTTCAAGCTTCAGTACAGAAAATTTTCAGATTGTCATTATCTTGTTCGAATTATTATTGAATGACGTAACAGACTCGTCACTGGATTGTCTTTAATCGGCTGTAATGGAACTTAAGGAAGATACATAACTATAAAGTATTCATGAATATAAACGTCTAGCTCGCGTAGTGATAAGATAAAGGAGAAAACAATGGAAAGCCAATCATTACCTTTAAATTGACTGATTATGTACAATATATTAATGTTATGTAATGATCAGGATACTACGTAATATACACGTCATCGTGAAGCCCACCACATATTGTGTTTACAGTGGGCTTCAAAATATATCGATTACAGAATGAACATTGAAACATAATTAAAGGCAATAGCAATATAAAAAAAAGCGCAGAGCACCCCCACCCCGACAAAAACGAATAAAAAAAATAAAAACTAAAACTAGTAGCTGTAAGTGAATGTAAATAATGCATAAACTGTCATTACTTGTAACAACAAACTGTTACAGGAAATATTTAAGCTAAATAAAAAAAAAAACTTAAGTAAATGACTTCATGTTAACTGGAAATGTCTTGAAGTTCGATATACACCAAAACGTCCTTCGTTTTGTTTTCTTCAGAAAGACAATTCGATATAACAGATCAGTTATAGTGTAGCATGCTATTGTTGACCTATGATAGATATCACAGTGTCTCACATTCGATGAATTTTCAATAAGATTATTTTATGAAAAAAACGCAGACACTAAAAAAAAAATGGTTTTATTGTAACTGTCGGAAGACAAAAGTAAGCATTGAAGTTTTAATCATTGGACTGAGAAGTTACATTGGTAGATTATACAACCAGCTTTACAATTGGTTATTCTCTGTCAAAGATATACAATTGATATCACATTGATCTGAAGACACATCAATCCCCACCCATCCTCCCTCCTAAAAAGGTTCACGAATTTCAAAGTGATTATTCTGATCCGTCTTGGACGCTGAAAGCGGTAAAAAAAAATATGAAATATAAGTTTCCTAACTTTAAGTTAGTAAGGCGAAACCCATCGATTGGAATATTTCAATAAAAAAGTTCCCTTTGACAAGAATGACTTAATTAGCTGGGAGAAGGCCTTGGCTCTGGTGAGGGGTTAGAGGCCTTCTAGATTAGGAATTCAATGGACAGAGTGCTTGCGTCCGCAGGGTGCATCACAGTTACCGGGTGGACTCTAAGTTAGGTTGATTCTCCCGGGAGGGTAATCCCAGGTCTTCGCAGAGGTCAAGCTCTGTGCCGTCTTACATTTGCTCTGTTTTGTTTCTTGATTTTGTCTGCTTATAAATGTTGAAGGTAAGTGCTTATAGCTACCGTATTAAATTGTATCCACTTTCACACCAGTATGGTGTTACCATTACGTAACATCAGTATTATACTACCATTACGTAACATCGGTATGGTATTACCATTACGTAATATCAGTATGGTGTTACCATTACGTAACATCAGTATGATATTACCATTACGTAAAATCTGTATTGTATTACAATTACGTAACATCAGTATAGAATTATCATTACGTAACATCAGTTGAACTCTAACTGCGTAGTAAATTCTGAGAAAATGCAGCAAAAGTATCATAAATTATATTACAATGTTACATTTGAGAGTCCGTTTAGGGCAGCATGCGATTACAATTACATATTCACTATTTTAATTATCACTAGTTAATCAGTGTAATGTAATAAAGAATTATACATTCACTATATAAGATATCAGTAATTGATCCGTGTAATGTAACAAGGAATTTAACATTCGAAGCATTATTAAGCTTTAGTTAGTCATTGTAAATTCATATATTGATCATAACCCACATTCACTATGATATTACGTAATGTCATTTAATCTATATGATAAAGAACATGATTACACATTCTCTATGTCTATATAACAGCAGCATATCCGTTCCATATGTCACGTGATTGAACAAACGCTATATGAAGAAGTAGCAGTTAATGCGTTCTATACGTCACGTGTCTACAAAAAAAAAATAATGAGTTCAGCAGAAATGGAAGGCAAGGTCCTCTCAAGATTTATTTCAGTGTTATTTCAAACTAAAAGACAAGCATCGTTGATAATTAATATCTACTTGTAAATATGATCAATGATCAGGAAGGAAAACACGGTTAACCTATGATAAATGACGAGTTGAACACAAAGATTAGGGACGTTGGTTGTTCTCTTGTGGAAATGTTCTTCGACGTAAAGCTAAGTGGTGCAGACACGCAGTGCAGTGTGAAGGTCTAACTTCTGCTGTACTGTTTTGTTTACCTTACGGCTGCAAACGCAATCCAGGCCGTCCACATATGCGTTGGATCGACAACTTAACCAGATGGTCCGGTCGTTCTGCAAACCAGCTGGTTGCAGATGGCAGACGTCGGATTAATATTATTAAGTGCTGTGAACCTCATAATGTGTATAATCTTCGAGGAGGTCGACGGGCCAATTTGGCTTATGACTATTGATTGGTAAATAAAGCAGTCTGCTATGGCATCTCCAGAGACATTACTGAGACGAATGTCATACTATCTGCTCTCCCCCCCCCCCTCCATATCTCTCCCTTTCTCTGTCCAACTGTCTCTCTCTCCCTCCACCTCTCTCCACCTCTCTATAATGTCATGTAATGTAAATAAATCTTATATAGCGCACTACGCGCGATGCATCTGTGGGCCTTACAAACATTCTAGAAAATACAATGACAAAAACAATCAATAGAAAAAACAGTAAATACATATACCATATACAGAAATATACAGGAAAATGAGATCAAAAAACTATTGAAAGCACTGGTGAAACGTAAAGCGATAAAACAGATTGAAAAAGTGAAAATTCCAATTGAAGTTAGAACCGAAAACCAACACGACAGAACAATATAAAACAGATATGAACAGGTCTCCCTCTCTCTCTCTGGAAGAGTACACGTTATATAGTCTGCTGTTTCTCGTGAAGATAACTCTAGTTCAAATATGTAACCTAGAAAGAAACAAATTATTACTGTTTAAAAGTGTTGTCACCTCGACCAACTGTTACAGTTAATGAAGGGATGACACAAACAACATATATCACCTGCTGCACATACTAACGGAGATCCTTGCTACACATAATAACAGGCATCAACTGCTACATAGACTGAAGGAGATCCCTGCTACACATAATAATATGCATCAACTGCTACACATATTAACGGAGATCCCTGCTACACATATTAACAGGCGTCACCTGCTACACATACTAACGGAGATCCATGCTACAAATTATAAATGGCAACACCTGCTAGATAGACTGGATATCATTCAGAGGTGTTATGTTGTTTATATCAAGTTAAAAGTAACAGTAACAATTATAGGACTGCACAGGGGAGTCATCATGAATTTAGCATCAAAGGGAAAATTCCAGAAATGTAGCTTATTATAAAGGTGAATTTACGGAAAACATGATTAGCTGTGGAAGGAGAACTAGAACCCAATTTGTTTTGTTATAACATATGAAGACAGTACTAGACAATACTTTGACTATAACATATTAAGACAATACTTCTGCCTAATGTCACCATACAATTCATTCTCACACTTAATCTTATCTACTCAAATACTCTTCCATATAGCGGCAACATAATACTAGTGATTTAGTATTACTATGCTCCCACTGTCTATTATACAACATAGTAGAATCAGATTAGTCGAATGTTTAAAGGAAATCACATTATTTTAGCCTCTTCATTAATTTTTCAATTGTAGCTTTTTGTTCTATTAAGTCATATTAAGGCGTCAATACAAAATGCGATGGATACGGTCCAGACAGAAACAAGCAGCAAATAATTTGATACGATTATTCATCATTACGATCTATCGCTAGACCATCATGACATTAGTGTTATCATGCATAAATCAGCTCCCTTTATCTACTAGGTTCTCTCTAAATATAATTATGAAATATAACACCATCATTCTTGCTATCAGTCAATTACTCTTAAGAATAATTGCCAAAGTATATGAACAGTTACTCAGGATGAATAGTTTAAGATCCGTGATAAGATCATTAAAATTGTTATTGTTTTAATTAGCTCACTTTTGATGTCATTTTGAGCTCAATAATATAAGCAATATACAAACATCAGTTTGTTTGTAATTCAAGAGGCAAGCGATCCGTGGTACAACAACATTCCATTTACTCAACAGACGTAGATGGACATGTGGTTATATACATATAAGGAGGAAAATGTGATAGTAACTTATCAGCAGATAACACGAACTCTCACATAATTCCATTTTTAGGTATATTGTTCATTTACGTTGAGCAATTATATTTGACCAGCTTTGTTATCAACTGCCCCCATTGATGATCTTCATATCCATGTTGAATGTGACTAACTGTAAGGCTGTCTCACGAAGATAAGCTGTTGTTTGCTTATGGAATAAAGAAAGGGAAACCAATAGCCATACATAACTTAATCAAACAAAGTTCATCCTTATTAAAGTGCGCTATGTCTATCCGCCTGTTATTCTTGTACGCATATTTCTGAATAGTTTCTACTCCACGTACATCGAAAATACTTAAAACCATACGGTCTCCATGCACGGGAGTCGCATAATTAATAAAGTATAAACGAAAAAGATGTATGTATTTATATTATGATGTCTCTATATTCTGAAAGAACTGAATGAATGTCTCATGAAACACGAAATATATCCTACTTTTAATTTCTTATTATATTGTTAGTTTCTCTGTACAGTATCAGTATTGCGATTCTTAATTCAAAACGAAAGGCAATCCGGACGTTGAAGGGTGAAAATGGTCGATGTTTATAAAAATATTTTTAATCGTTTTTGACGATTTAATCTTCAACCGGCAAGGGCAATTAGCTTCCTTTAACCATTAACATGAAAATAGCTATAGATCTAGGTAATACATTAATATTGTTCCTGTATATCCATGGTTACACCTTACAGTTATGTCTAATATGTCTACAGAAGCAATATATCAAGATGTATTACAACTATTGAACTTTGAGTGACTACTTAAACTCCGCCGAAGAAAGTTGGTGGGTCTAGAGACGTCGGCATGGGGTGGGGTGATGTGTGGTGGGCGTTAGGGTTCATTTACTTCTTCATCCAACTTTGGGTAACATATTCTAGTTTAAATAATTTAGTCGGACGAATCCTCCCTCCCTTCGCCTTCACACAATGGAACTACAAGCCAGTATTTTCTTTTAGGAGAAATACGACGACCGATCCGTCGCCTGCATGGTGAGTACACACCCAACTCCCTTAGTACAATTTCGTATGTACAATACTTTATGTAGCATTAATACGTCCTAGCTACTCGTGTAAGCTTCCGTCGTACTTGAAAAGAATTTAAACGGGCCCTAGGAAGGCAGATAAAACGTGCCTTGAAATCAGTTCTCATGTTCATCTGGATAAACGTTGACATTATTCGATACTATGCGCCCATAAGAACGTTATTTGTTTGCTGGATTATTCAGGTTTTCACAACATATAATCTAAAATATAAGAATAAGAAGCAAATGTAACCTCCTCAGTTGGTGTTATATGTGTCATCTGTTTGCAAATGTGTTTAGGCAACGAAATGTTAAAGATTAATGTTTTAATTCAATATTCCAAAATAAAATTTCATGTTGACGAAAAAAAGATGTTTTATTGTAATTCATTGCTAGCTCATTTTGACAAGGTTTGGTAGAATATTCCGAAATTGGCTTTCATATTGATAGTAACAAACATAATAAAAACCACCTTAAAATATTAACTGTAACAGGTTGTGTAAAACAATAATCAATTAATTGAGATATGAACCAGCGTAAATCTTTCGAAATCTTACTTGCGGCTTTGAACTGACACAAATTTGGGTAGTAGGTATATCGCTCAACTATTATTTTCTGTTAACTTTATGTTGGAAGAGAGTCAACGCTCATGCAAGTAGGTTCATCTCAACCCTAGTTCAATTAGCTACCTACACCATGTAGTCATGTATTTTATATAAAGGAACCCAAATTGGAACTGACTTGATGCACCCCCCCCCGACCCCTCCATTTAATCCACTCTGTAAGGATTACGGTATGACGTCATCACTCAGTCACTAAAACATCAACTGTTCATATTTTTCTAGTTTCCTTATATTTCATATAATAGCAACAGTTCGCTCCGAGGTAGTCATTTTATGCCACAGTGAATGCTCTAGTATCACAATGAATAATAATGATGACATAACCCAGTGGCTACATTCACAACCCAGTAAAAAATCTTGCTCCTAGACTCACTCATACTCACATTACCAATATGGAGGACCAGTTTATCTCTTCAATTTCAATATTTAGTGTAATCCTGTTTGACAAGTATGTGATGATGCTTATATGCAAACTTTACTGCATCGTTTACGGAATTTCTGTGAGAAGCTTATCTCACCCTAAAGCATATTTAACCCCTCCCCGACCCCAGAGAATGATTCTAATGATTGAATATCAAAGAGTACCGGAGTAGAGAATAATGAGAGATTTTAGTGTATATATACTTCTAGAGTTGGCCCTTCGTGTGTTGAGAAAATTGATACACTATACAGTAACACTGTTGAATCATCATCTGGCATTTAATGATATTAATATATTTTTATGTAACAATAAAAGTGACTTTTCCAATAAAAATCAATTCCTTTAATAGTTTATATTATGTGGAACTATGTTTCGTGAAGAAGTGAATGAACAAAGGATTTACTATAAGAAATTCTTTGATACGTTTTGAACTAGTAACTAGTGATATGCACATCAGCAGAGTGAAATAAAATAAAATAATCATTAAGCATCTACCGGAGGCTGACATTTTCAAAAGCAATATTTCAATTTTTTGTGAGTGTGTATGTGTGTCGGCTTGTAACGCTCCATAACATTTTACTAAACCTTGTAGTATTTGAAAGTCTATCCGTTTCTTTGTTTAGTATTTCTCTGACTGTGTGTGGAAGGAAGATTATTTAGGCCGCACTTGACATTGGGAACAGTGCTATCAGCATTACATTATATAAACTGGTAACTGGCCTATCTAAATTCCCTGTTCGATACACGTCAATTATGAACCTTTCCTGCCTGATGAGAATCAAAGTATAATACTTTTTTGTCTTATTTCTTGTTTCCACAGTACTTGACACCTCCTGCCTGTTACTAAATTACTGTTAAAAATTAACAGGAACATGAATCTATGTATCTCTTACCTCTTCTCCTGGTAGATTACCGTGTACGTCACATTTCTGAATGGAAGAGAAATAATAATTTCATGAGATTTTGAAATTGTATTTAGGAAACTATGATAAGTTGAAGCAAAAAATGCATATAAATTAGAATGATATATGTTCACAAATATCGCAGTAAACTTTACCTGGCAGGTAAACGCATATCTGTATTGAGCACACTAAAGTCAATATAGGAGACAGACTCGTCACTGTAAGATGCACGGACGTAATAACATAAATAAATACATCATCTTTATTTGGAGGACAATGTTAGTTTTAAACCCGTCATCAAACAGTGAGTGATGTCATCAAACACTGAGTGACGTCATTAACACTTAGTGACGTAATTATGATGAGCTACTCACTGAGATGATGGGAACGATGAACGACAGAGAAGATGACGAGAGGGGAAAAGAGGGCAGTATTCAAAGGTAGAACTCAGAACGTCGTTGTTGGATCGATGTAATGGCAAAAATAAAGCAAAATCTTATACGCCCACAGAGCATCATATTCGTTACCCCTCCTAAAATTCCCCTTCGTCTTAGATATTCTGTTTATATCGTATTGTTGATCGTGTAGAGATATCCAAAAAAGTTTGGGAAATGCAGTTGTATAATGAACACTTAAAATGAGATACACACGGGGAGTATTAACTAGACTAGTCCAGATCTGTAAACATTGAAAAATATCATGAAATATAATAAACCCTGCATCAGTGCGGGAGTAAGAGCGTGGAAGGGAGACCTCAATTATTGTGGTTTAATGCACCCCCTTTTTGTTTGTACCATACCTCGTCACAAGGGCTTCTAATGTATATGTTGTATTGTACGATACATACATTCTGGACAAATACCTCCTCGTCGTGGACAAATTACCCTATTATTAAATATTATTATCGTTAGTTCAGTATGAAAACCTAGCCACACCCCCACCCACCCGCCCCACCCCCACCCATTCTAATCTCTACGGCAGTTGTGTTTTACATCTTGATATGTTCATTTATAAATAACAAATCAAACCAGAGAAAGTATGCTATTACGATAGTTAGGCAAATTATATGGATTTTGTGAACGATTGTCTTGAATTTGGTTTAATTTTACTGAATCAGAATAATGTCCTTAAGTGCAACGTGTTATTGCGTTTATTAACTCTTCATAAATGCGTACACATTTATCTAAACATTAACGGTTGAATAAGGTTTCGTTTCATGTTAAATTAATAATATTATACGGATATGGCTGCTTAGAGACACATGAATATGATTCCACATCAGATGAAAGGGTGTTGAAAGCGAGAAGGGGTAGTAGAGTTAGTTCATAGTTTCTAGCACCAACAGAAAGTTGAACAAAGTACAAAGCCTAGGATGATAAAAGGGTGATGAATACCTCGTAATATTGACATTTATTTATATATATATATATATATATATATATATATATATATGTATATGTATATATATATATATATATATATATATATATATATATATATATATATATATATATATATATATATATATATATATATATAAAAACATCAGAAACGATTTGCCGTCCCAGATAAACCAAAACAATTCCTTTACAATTACGACGGAATCGGATTAAAATAATCCGACGCGGATTAAAATAATCCGAATTTCTAAAACTTCTGCTCTATTCAGCAGAAATCAGTAAGTCGCTTTGCCTTTACAACCATGCCGACATCTTCTTTATTAAACAGTTTCAATTCCTGCTACTCCTTGTCACTTTCGGTGATCATGCACTGAAGAAGAGCTAGTTTTGCTCGAAAGCTCTGCAAAAACCAAACATTGGCTGTTTTACTTCCAATCACTTACCTAATTCAATTATTGTATCTCACTCGAGATCCAGCCTTTCTCTAAATGCAGCATAGTTGTTTAACAGTTTTTCCGTTATTCCTATCTATATCTTTCACTGTTGGTATCTAATTGATCCAACTATGCTTCAAAATGGAGAGCACCTTTGAAACTTTGAAAACGCTTCGACGCCTTTCCGAAAAACGGGTAAGGTATCGGCATCATCTTTCCAACTACAGACTATACCGTAAAAACAAAACGGTACCAAAAGGACTTAAAATCAAGGTCCGTGCTGGTTTACCACTTTCTGATAGCGACAGCTTTGCCAATTGGAAAGGCATCCTTAAGAATGCTTCGCTTGAATTAATGGCTGTGCAAATAAGTATTTATCGCAAAACAATTCACGAACTTAGCCAGCAAATTGATTCCAAAACCAGAAAACTGCAAAAAGAACTCCCCAAGAACGAGTTCGAAAGAAAGCTTGACTCCATCTCCAAAATTTGCTTGAACCTCTCACATACCCTAGCTTCAAGACAATGTCACAAATTGAAAAGGGATAATGTCACGCAAAGAGTTAAGTCTTCTGGTGAAACCCAACTTGAAACCTCAAAAAGAACCAGGTCTCGCAGATTCCGTCGGAAAGAGATACAGACCGCATGCAACACCACCAAAAGTGCAGTTGTTACCATTGATTGCCAACTCTCGGCAGGAGAAACAAACCTACTCTCCAAAGGTCTAAATTTTTGCCCTAAACCACGGCAAGTAAACGCTCAGAAACTTTCTCTTGACCTAAATCTGTTCTATCGACGCTTACGTCTCCGTGAATTTTTTGCCGACGAAAATGGCAATAACACCACGCAAGAAACCAACGACTTGCATTCCAAGTTTAAGCCAAAAAGCTCGTGGAATTCACCCAAGGCCCATTGTGCGCCTCTTGAATCATTTATTTCGGCCATTGAAGAGGATGTCAAAACACACACCTCCGCCCCAGACTTCCGCGACAATCTCAACAAAACTGAGAGACAGGCCATTCATGAACTGCGGAAGCGCGATGACATTGTCATCAAGCCAGCCGACAAGGGTTCTGCAATTGTCGCTATGGGCAAACAATTCTACAGAGAGGAAGCCAACAGACTACTCGGCAACCCTCAACACTACAAACTCCTGGATTCTGATCCAACTCAAGAAATCACACAAAACGTGAAAAGAGTCATCCAAAAGATAGTCTCTAACGGTTCCATTGACCGCAAGTTAGGCCAAAACCTCCTGGAAAACGACCCCAAACCTGGTCGCTTTTATTTTCTGCCTAAAATTCACAAAGAAGGCAATCCCGGGAGGCCCATAATATCGGGTAATGGCACAGCGACTGAAAAAATTTCCAAATTCGTGGATCTCCTCATCCAACCTCTCGTTTCGGCCCTACCGTCCTATGTGCAGGACACTACGGATTTCATCCGGAAAATTGGGGAAATAAGAAATCTTCCCTTATCTTCTCTGTTATTTACTTTGGATGTGTCTTCGTTATACACAAATATCCCTAACGAAGAGGGCATTTCGGCCTGCACAAAAGCATTCAAACCGATACGTGGCAAAACCCCCACGAAGAAAGAATTGGCCGAATTAATGCAACTTATCTTGACCAACAATAATCTGGTATTTGGCAACAAACACTACCTCCAAATTCATGGCACCGCAATGGGTACCAAAATGGCACCGTCTTTTGCCAACATCTTTATGGGAAACCTCGAGAAAGAATTTTTATCTCGACAAAACTTGAAACCACACACGTGGTTACGTTACATTGACGATATCTTTATGATATGGACCCATGGTGAGGCTAATCTAAAACTCTTCATTGATGACATAAACTCGTTTCATCACACTATCAAATTCACTGCTGATTTTTCTGGACATGGCGTTCACTTTCTGGACACCACCGTGACCCTACAAAATGGTTCACTCAAAACAGACTTGTTCAATAAACCCACGAACAAGCACAACTACCTCTTACCAAGCAGTTGCCATCCACGTCACTGTACCAGAAATATTCCGTACAGTCAAGCGTTGCGCATTCGACGCATTTGCTCCTCTGAAGTCGATTTTGATTCACGCACTAAAGAACTGTCACAACACCTCCTAAACAGACAGTATTTTCGGGGTACTATTAAAAATGCCATCAAAAAGGCTAAAAGCAAACCCCGTACGGAAACATTGACGTACAAAACTCGTCAAACCAGTTCCAAAAGGGTACCATTGGTTACTGAATTCCACCCTGGTCTCCCACCACTGGCTAATATCATTCAGAAGAATTTTCACCTACTTCAAGGCACCGAACGCCTGAAATCAGTATTCCCAGAATTACCTGTCACCGCTTTTAAAAGACCCAGCAACCTACGGGATATCTTAGTTCGGGCATCCTTTCGGGATGACACCCCATTAGGGGAAAGCAAAACAGAAACTACAGGATCATCGCCCTGTACACAAAATTGCAAAACGTGCTTACTTGTCGATTCGACCGGGGCCTTTCAGAGCAACGAAACCAAACGCACGTTCCAAATTCGGCACAAAATTAACTGCCTATCCAAAAATGTCATTTACCTCATCTACTGCAATATTTGTAACTTACAATACATTGGAGAGTCAAAAAACACTCTTAGAATGAGAATGACACAACATAGATCGGCGATCAAAACAAAAAAGATCTACCAACCTGTTGCAAATCACTTCAATCTCCAATATCATTCAATTGAGAATTTGCGTGTTATTGCCATTGACCAGAACGATTCTTGGACAGATAAATCTAGCAAAGCGAAAGAAAATTTCTGGGAACTAAACCTAAAGACCACGGCACCATTCGGTTTAAACATCAGAAACGATTTGCCGTCCCAGATAAACCAAAACAATTCCTTTACAATTACGACGGAATCGGATTAAAATAATCCGACGCGGATTAAAATAATCCGAATTTCTAAAACTTCTGCTCTATTCAGCAGAAATCAGTAAGTCGCTTTGCCTTTACAACCATGCCGACATCTTCTCTATAAAACAGTTTCAATTCCTGCTACTCCTTGTCACTTTCGGTGATCATGCACTGAAGAAGAGCTAGTTTTGCTCGAAAGCTCTGCAAAAACCAAACATTGGCTGTTTTACTTCCAATCACTTACCTAATTCAATTATTGTATCTCACTCGAGATCCAGCCTTTCTCTAAATGCAGCATAGTTGTTTAACAGTTTTTCCGTTATTCCTATATATATATATATATATATATATATATATATATATATATATATATATATATATATATTATATATATATATATATATATATATATATATATATATATATATATATATATATATATATATATATATATATATATATATATATATATATATATATATATATATATATATATATATATATATATATATATATATATATATATATATATATATATATATATATATATATATATATATATATATATATATATATATATATATAATACTAGACAGTCGTATCTGTAAATCGGCGTAGCCTGTATTTCAGGCAAATTCCTCTCATGACATCGTAAAAGGTATATGTTTCAGCTATAGCATTGCTTAAACTATTTTAGTCGCGAGGGATAGTTATATCATCAATATTGGTGTATCAAAAAGAAAAAAATCAGATTTTACTTTTCTTTTTTTACGTTCATATTGATGTACATATGTTTTATATTTCTTTGTCTCTGTTCTCCTCTTTATAAATATTTTATATTTTTACTGATGAAAACGGAAATGAAATGAACAATATATGCGGCTTTTGTAATAGATTCTAGTTAGATATGTCTTACGGAAGCTCTAAGTATACAAGTCATGTTATTTGTACAACGCTATAGCAATATTAATGTAGGAACTATGAATCTGACCGCTTGTAATTAGTCTCAGCAGGCGATGAGAATAGAAACAACTTCAGTCCCAACTATTGCATGAATAAAAAGGTGAAGCTAGTTATGAAATATGTAATAGGTCTGATTTTAGTTCCGATGCTGATGCCCCCACATACTGACTAGTATGATAGTCTTGTTGTGTAAATGTGCGTGAGAAGTGGTTTAATCACAGCTCCACCGAATCATCGGTAATAATTTACTCCACAGAGCGAATCTGGTGCCACTGAAAAAAATATATTTGCAAGATCTTTTTTAGAGTTTAATCCAAATCACAAACATAATATTTCACAATTTACAAAATAGTCTTCAATTTGCTTTCATTTTATGAATACACGTATCACCTCTTCCTTCATTTATATCATTCGCTAAAATGTCCAGCATTTGAACTCTGGAAAACGGTGAGTCTGATGTTCACAAGCAATTTGTTTATCTATGCACTCCCCACACAAATAATTGGCAATGTAAACTACTTTCTGATATGATTTTAAAACCATACAAAGTTACATCGCGCTGCTTCGCATCGGTCACCATCCGTTACATTACCAGTTCATCCTCATTTCTGATACAAACTACAGGTATTTAATGTCCTATACACATTACTGTACGTGGAACCGTCGCAGAAACATTTACCTTGATAAATTTGAGTTAATAATTGAGTAAGATTGAACTTAGAAGAAAAAGTATAGCAAAAGTGTACTTCTGTACTTTGTGTTGTTTTAGCTACAATCTGCTGGTAGCAAAGGACTTGAAAACATGATGCTACCTCAGTCCACCAGGGAAGATTAAAGTAATTTTTTTAACAAAGAAATATCCATGACACTAAATGTGTGGGTTTTTCCTGTATTATTTGGCGCCCTCAACTATCCACCCAATATTAGACACTAAAGATAAGCAATGAATGAGGCTGGAAGGTACAGGTGTGGCAATATAATATCCTTAACAATTGAAGATAATTATCAAGATACAATAAAAAATTAGCCGATGACAAATTATAAATAAATATTTAAATCAGATTACCAGGTACCGACTATACCGTAGTTGGGACAACTCCACTCCAACCCCCCCCCCCCTCCACCCACCCCGGATCCTAACTCCTTAAAATCGTCTAATATTCTGTATGTCTTATATTCATATTTTATCCAGTGATTGCATATGTTTTGGTTACCATGGTATCCGTACAACAGAACAACAAAGCGGGTTAGTAGAGCTGCACATACTACCACAGAATTTCTATTTGATTTCTGCCATTTAACACGAATGCAATAATCACCACCACCCCCACTCCCTCCCCTCAAAAAAAAATCCCAAAAAAAGGGGAAAAACAGAAAGAGTATTAGATCGGAACACTTGCAATGTCATTAATGAAAATAGCTTCTCTTCCCTTCATATATATAAATGACCAAGACCATGGCAAGCATTACCATTCAGAAGAATATACTAGAGTTTATTGGTTTAAAATAAAAACCAGACCCGTCCTTTCATTATATCTAAGCCTGCTGGACCCATACACTTATGTCAGTCACGTATACACTAATATGGATAAATAAAAATTTAAGCAAGTGATCCTTGAAATGCCTTGAAGAAATTTAAGGAACAAAGTTAATCCATTAGCAAGATTAATTCCAAAGAAAAGAATATCATCATGGAAAGATAAGAACCTTGAAAACCAAATGTTACTTTATTTCACCAAAATCACACCAGGTTAGATGAGAGTAGGCATGGATTTGAATGGTTTGGAAACAAACAAATTAAACATGGCAATTAATTTGTGGGACACAATCTTGTCTGAATTTGATTAAACGATGAATAACTCACCAGGGAGTAGCAGTCATTGGTTGTAACAACATAACTACATATTTTAATTAGTTGCAGGGCTATCCAGTTATGTGTGCATATTATATGTATTGTTCAAAGATATAACCTGTAACGTAACATGAAGCTTTATTTAATGTTATTAAAATGTCTACCCAGTGATTTAATTCTCAACTTTATTTGAGTTGAAACATTACGAAAGTATAGAAACCAACTTTTTTAGAGTCAAATTTCCCATACATTTATTCCTATTACTAACTTTCAAATTTCCCCCATCACCAATTCTGTGCATTTGACCACTTCGCAAAATACAATAGAAATAGTTAAATTTAATTTGATTAGCCTATTACTAATCAAGACCAACAATTTATAGTAATATATCTATTGGTGTTAAAATCATGCATGGAAGGCCCACGTCTCACACCAACAGAAACAACTGCCCATGTCTATTTAAAACCAGGGAGCTTTTACAGTAAGATACAGGGTCAGTTAAACGGTCTAGTACAACGTAAATCATGAGAATGGCTCTAAACGCAACAGTACGTACGTAATAATACTACGTACGTACGTAATATTATCACGTCCGTACGTGATAATTACTACGTACAAACGTATTACGAACGTTCGTGATCATTACTACGTAAAAATGTAGTAATTATTACGTACGTACCGTATGTAATGCATACCACGTACGTACGTAATAAATATCACGTACGTACCTGATAATATTACATCATAATAGTAATACTATCTCACTGATATGGAAGTTGTGCGAGTGTTTCAATATAGAACTAATCGTTGGACGGGCTGAATAAGATTCATGAAAAACAATGCTCGCATATCAAGACCGTCCACCCACCCTCCCCCCCCCCCCCCATTCCCTGTTCTACTCTCGCAATTTTCTCTTCTTTCTTACACGGCGATCTGAATTCCGCTTTTCTCTGAATATCGCAAAAGATTACGTTGCACCAGAATGCATTATGAGCAATAGCTGTAAGAAAGGAGCACAATCTCTTACCTGCCATAGACCGGTCTGTAGATTCAGGCTACGACTACCATCCCTTCGATAGTTCCATACTAATGAATAAAATAAACGAAATTGATAAAAATGCAAGTGCAATTTAAAACTTCTCTTTTTTGGGGGGAGGGGAGGGGGCGGGATTGAAATATTAAACATTATATTCACCGGATTTATGTTGGCCCTCAATGATACCTTCATATCAGCTGAGAAATCAATCTGGTTGATTCCTTAAGTTTGATCTTATCAGTTAACTATCATTATCATCTGTTTAATATATAGGATGAGTTTACAATCCTTACATCTCAGTAAGATTACCGATCAGTTTACTATCATTATCATCTCGGTTTTATACCTGATCAGTTTACGACCAATATCCTCTTAGTTACATAACCAATCAGGATAGAATTGTTGTCATCTCATTAGCATAACTGATCAGTTGTATACTTATCCTACAAAACACATGTGAAACAACTCAATTAGGAGTGAATATTAAACTAAATTAAGAAAACAAATCATGATAGTCGAGTATTCGATGCTCAGATCAAGAATAATCATCTATTAGACGAATGAACTTATCAAAGAACACTCAACATCAGTGACGCCATAACTGATCATGACAGCCAGTAATTTAAATGTTGATAATAGAAAAAAAAATAGTATTTGGATTTATGGCGCTACAAGCCTATAGACAAATCATCGTCATAATCACGTGGTCACATTTCCAATGTCCTGAGAGTATTTCAGTTGTGTAAACTAAGGTTAATAATTCTTGTTTCCAGTCACTTTCTTAGGTATGTTTGTTTTCAACTGTATTAAGACGAAAAACATCAATCAATCTCTCTACTAGTACCTTATTTGGAGGAGTAAGGTATGTATAATCTAACATCGTGTTATTATGACTTGACATGCACAATTGTAACATTGAGCAAAACGCTGTCCAAATTTCTTAGAAGTTTTAAGAAACCAACATTAAAGTATGTTATCAACAGAAGTGTCAATGGAGACAAACAACACTTACGTGCAAACACATATTAATGAAGATGCTATATCAATATAAATTATGTTTTGTGTCGTGGTTTGTCTTTCAGATCATCAATAAGGCCGTGACAAAACTACAACACGAACTAAACAGAAAAATCAGCAGCAATTGTATAACAATTACAATAAGTGTTGAATTGAAATAGAACAGGCCATTGTAACGTCCCTTTGTTTCTGTTTGTTTACTTCTTCTGATTACGGTATTTGAATGCGAGCCTAGGCTATCGCAGCCGATCTTACAAAGATATGATAAATGCAGTGCGCACTCTATTAATAACCGGCCGTTTTACAGGTCCAGAACTACCCACCTGCTATTACTAAAAGCAGGTCCCTAGTTTTACGGTTATGATTCAGTTACAATTCTGGTGACGATATGACAAATGCTCATTGCCACTTAACTCTAGAAACACGTATCTAGTTTGAATAACCACGGTAACTTCTTTTTCATAAGAGACTACCATGGCCTGCAGCACATAGGTGCATCCATGGCAGTTTACTTGATCCAAGCGAAGGATGGATACTTTCTTTTGAGCATCATATTTATTTAAGAAAATTGAACATGCAATAAGAAAACATGATTGATATTTTTTTTGGAATTTATTCGTTGACCGATGAAAAAGACTAATTGAATTGTATCTACTCTGAATTGCTCTCTTAACTACTACTTGCAAGGTCAATGGATACTCTTAGAAACACAGTAAGCTGACTTACTCAAACATATTGAATCTTTTTAGGAAATTTTAGCATCTCAGCGAAATTCAAAGAAAATGTTAAGTTCAAACTGCGACAGATACTACGCGTTATATGAAGTAAAGTATACATCGTTACCTCATCAAGTATATAATACCGATGTGAAACTGTATCAAATCGATAAACAGTATGTATATTGATAGTGTAACGTCATATCCCTGTCTCGTAGGGCAGTCTTTAATGATGGGGTTGGTGAAAGAGAATTTCGACAAAAAGATGACAATGGAGAAGATGCTAAAGTGCTCGTGGCACAGTGGTACCGTTTATTCAGACTTCCGTCTCCTTACTAGGTTCATTAAATGCTCTTAATCTTATCCTTGATTACGCTGAACGTAATTGTTAACGCAATTCATCAACGCGGCGTCTAAACGCAGCGCAGAACACGGCACTAAACGCAACGCCCAACGAAACGTCCAATGCAGCGCCACACGCAGCGCCACACGCAGCGTTTAACGCAACGTACAACGCGGCGCCCAACGCAGCGTACAACGCAACATATAACGCGGCGATAAACGGAACGCCAAACGCAGCGTCTAAATATGAAAACAGATTCAAAGCTACAGATTTAACTTAACGGTGTCTGCAATGCCGTTAATCGATGTAAATATACTAAGAACCAATCGATCGACTAAATGGCAGTAATGTATCTTTCTGATAGCTGACCTAGGCTATTCACTAATGTTCCTACTTACGGACGAACTGAAATATATCCAATCACAGCAGAACACTGATCTCTACTAAAGTACACACATTGTCACGCAGTTCAGAGCGCAATACTCAATAACGTAAAATGATAACAGTCGGTCAATAACGTAACTCCCAAATAACTGGGGGTAATCTCCCTCAGTGCAATAGCGCAGTTTGCTAACAATATTCTTACAACTCACAAATGTATTCAATGGTATTCTGAGCGCTTACAATATCTATGGACAGTTATACACGGTGACGTGGTATTAGAAACCTACCTACTTGGATAGTAGTAAATGATATGAAAACGTACCGAACGTAGACGTCTTGAGAGATTTTGTCAAAGAGTCTCACGCTGCACGTACCATCAGTTCATTTTATACTAGCCTGAGCAAGGCTTAAGTTTACGCGCACGAGAATGTTCTACTTCAAAGTACACCGCCTCAGAGTTGCGGTCACCAGTCTTCCGGGGACCGAAAGGTCACAATTGCTTACGTCATAGTAAACAACTTAGGAGGATAACGGGGATTTCCCGGCAAAGAAATATAACATTTCTTAAACAGTTAATACAGCTTAAACTAAAGGATAGCTTTCAAAGTTTCAATACAAGTTCGGTTACAATAGCTTGAAAATGTACCTAATACTTATCAGATCCAAAATAAAGCCTTTTCTATGCATTTCGCTTTGCAGATTTACAGACTAAAAAATGTAAATTAGATATTTTTTTTTATGCGACATCCCCAGAAGCTGCAGAATTTTGAGAAATAGTTGTCAGGAAGAAGCTTAACCTCAACTTTATACAGAACGTTCTTCAGAGCCCGGAAGCGGGTCTGGTGGGTAACGCCCAGTGAAAAAGCAGCATTTCTAATATTTCTTGGTCTCTTATAGCGAGTCCAACCACAACCACTACGTGTACATAAGATAGAGCAATTAAATTTCTCTGGAAAATATTTGAAGCACTGGTTGGTTCCACTAGGGGAAGCCCCTCGGAAACCACATGTTATAAATAAATAATATTTCTCTAGAATTTATTCCAAGCAGGCTGGTTGGGGATCCGTTGTACTTACGCTGCAGCGTTTTGCAGATATATTGAAGTAATTGTGAAACACTGAAATCTATTTATGAGAAGTGCTCAATTTTCAGCGGATTGAAGTGCAAGGCCCTGGTGAAGGAGTAGGGCCAAGCATCAGGAATATGCTGCATTTTATTTACCTAATATTATCAAAATTTGGGGAAATATAGACGTAAGGGAGTAACAGACAGACCGATTATGTTTTCCTTTCTTCGTTTTTGTATGATAACTCTTACTTTCGTAAGTGTACGACCATGATAAATTTGTCTGCAATTTGTCGACGGACTTGGCATCCATTTGAGACCGAGTTTTGATTTTCTCTGGGACTCGGTTTGACACCCCACACCCCGTTTGTATACTTCGAGGTCGCGTTCTCAAATGATAATAGTGAAATTATATTTTCCTGTTTCCAAGTACAGCGTAAGTTAACTCTTTCAGTATCATATTAGTCTCACTAGACGTTCAGTCTTTACTTTAGGATTTACAAAAGATGTTCATATGACGAGGAAAATATATAATTAAATGTCTACTGATAATTTAACTCAAATTTTGCTTGGTTGCCATGGCAACTATGTGAAACAAAAGTAATAGGTGCCAGTTCTGGAACAGTTAATGAGTGACGCACCATTATATACCTCCCTGCTTGATTTCGTCTATAGAAGTGTACAAATACATAAAATATGGTTTTAAATTTACATATAAATCTAAATGCTTTCCCTCATATCATTACCCACTTTTATTTATACTATTATCAGGCAAATCATGCATGGATGTTAGTTTTTGCCAATACATATAGATTTTACTCTTGTCAAGCGCCCATCGTGGGAGTGATGGGATGTCCCCCTCCCCCCCCCCAAAAAAAAACACTACACGCGTTTCAAACTAACTCAGAGTAGTTATAGCACAATGTTGCGTTTCGACTTAGATATTGGACATAATATATGTCAAACTATACCTCAGAAGTATCATTTAAAGTGTTAACTTCCCCTTTTTCTGGGGAAGCACCATAGACCCCCCCCCCACCTCCTACCCATATATCATGTCGGCTTTGACGACCCTCTGTTCCTGTACAACACTGCAGAACGAGTGTCTTATTTTTGCCTTTATAAAGTCTTTATGGTAATGCTACACATTAGAATATTCCTATTACGGTACATCTATTACCAACAGTTCCGATACATGTTTGGTCTCTGTTTTGTTTTCGTTAATGTTTTAATACACTTTGCGGCAATTTCAGAGAAGAAAAAAACTTCGTTTGCAGAACTTACACAAGAATTAAGTTAAACTTTGCGACTTTATTCTGCAATTCAGATTGAAAGAATGGTTTTAAGCGGAGGTGTGGATTTGTTTAAATTTGTGTGTTTGTCTGGGGGGGGGGGGGGGGTTGACAGACTCCGAGGAGCACAACATTACTTCAAAACCTTACACAATAATTGCCGCAGTGTAATTTAATTGCCCAAAGTGTATGATTCCACTTCCTTTCGGAAAGAGATTTAAAGCATCAGTTGATTTGATTGCTAGTCTCAAATTCATCTTATAGGGCAGTGATCTCGAAAGAGCGAAATGTAAGGAATATGACTTATCTCTTAAATCAACCAAGCTTAGCAATATTAAGTGTTGTTACATTTATATTATTCGATTTGTTGTCCACTGTCACAAGACTCTGTTTTGGGTGTCTCCTTAATTTAAAATTGCAATCATGTGTTGCTGATCCATTACTCTCTTCTATGTGAATCAACAACACTCTATATGTCAAAAGAAATTCACAAAGTTGGCTGGTTGGTAAAGCCTTTAAATATATGTAAGAAATTTGAAATGTGTCCATTATGACGACATGGTGACAATACCTTTCACTTTTCTTGACTTCAAGGATGATGGAATGGATCCTACCGGAATAGT
Organism: Apostichopus japonicus; assembly: GCF_037975245.1. Lineage (NCBI taxonomy): Eukaryota > Metazoa > Echinodermata > Holothuroidea > Aspidochirotida > Stichopodidae > Apostichopus > Apostichopus japonicus. Next base: position 6,652,256 of record NC_092577.1, read on the forward strand.
GTCTGGCAGCATGTACCGATAAAACCTATGGAGAGAAGTAGATTAATCATCGTGTAAGATGTAGAAGACATAGAGGAATGTCCTCCTAGTCAGGTTTATTATCAAATCAATGACGATAAACATAGTAAACAACAAATAACAAGGAATTAAATCACATCTGATTGACCATTCTGATCAGAATTAATTATAATCACAAGTCTTGTGTTTCAAAGATCCCACGAAAACTAAATTAGGTTGGATCATATAATTGAAGTAAGGAGAATGACGTCATGCGACATATACTGACGCCACCCATTCTACTGATGGCGCTTTGCTTGTACGGCAAGAAAGTACCAGCGCGTAATACAAACACCACGCCTTTGACATAACTACATTGATAAAGTTGACATAAATCACTCGAAATGTTAGAGTTCACTGGTAAAATATCAATCTAGAAATAATGAAACTTACAGCAACATTATTGTTTCTTAATCTCAAAATAGTTTAAGATGCTACAATTTACACTTTTCGATGTAATGACGGGATGAAAAACTTGTAAACAGTCTTGTACTGAAAAGGAAGATTAATGGAATGGAGAGGAGTAGGAGGGTCGAGTACATAGCAACATTGTTTACTGGGCGAAACAACTGATCCCCCCTTGGTGATTTCAATAAAAGGTAAACACAAAATGTTGCAATTACATGTATGAACAAGGCAGATATACCAAGATCTCTTATTATTTAAGTATTTATTCATTATCAACCTTCAATAATGTTATCACATTACACGCAATGTTTTTTTGTTGTCATTGATCTAAATCAAATTGTAAAAACCTATAAAATGTTTGTAGAGTTGATAAGAATTTCCTTAACCATTACACAATTGAATCTTCCTATTCAACGATGTTCTCAATGAAGAACTGCATGTGTCCCAAATATCAGACTTCATTCATACCAAGGAGTTGATACAACTTCCTACACTGTAAACAATAGTTAGTCTATATGACTAAAAAAAATTAGTCACAACGATGCCTCTATCGACCAGTTTCTTCTAGTCATTTGACTATATAACATTAGTTTTGTGACTAATTAAATCGAGTTTTCTGACTAATTAAAATTAGTCCTACTACGATGCCTCTATCGACCAAAGCTTAGTCCAGTGACTAAAAATATTAGTCATTGCAACTGTGACTACTTATTTAGGTCACAAGACTAGTTTCAGATTAAGTACTGATTAGTTAAGAAATGAGATAGTGACACACATTGTAAGTTTCATGGTAATTTTTATTAACATTCAGTATTAATGCAAAATGTGACAAATAAACATTCCATTTAAAAGTCATCTCATAAAGAACAGTAACAAACACTAAAGGTTAAAGAACATTTAAAACTGAAATATATATTTATTGGACAATTGGGAAACTTATCTTTACAAAAATGTCAAAATCTTCTCCGATAAAACATCTTGAGACTACTCATGGGATTACTTTGAAACGCTCCTAAGTTGGCAGTGTTCAAGAGTTTTCAAACAATTAGATCATGCATCATTATGGGCTCCATCAGTTTCATCAAAATAACAGCATGGAAAAGATGTGGACAGACAGATAAAGGGAAAGTTTGGGAGTACACAGCTCAAATATAAAAATAGAACTTCAACCAAATAAATTATCTTAATTAATATTTTAATATAAATATACATAACATAGATTTAATATACACAAAATAATATATCATATAACTATTTATAATTTATTTATAAAAATAATACCCCATGTCAAGTCAAATGGTATAAAAAGGCCTTGAGTAGCTCTATATGACCTTAGCTGTTAAAAGGGCCAGAAAATATCCTTATAATCATCATCTCGAATTAGGATGATAAATAAAAATATTACCATGACAAGCTAAACCAAAAAGTGAGCTTTAAAGAGAACCATTGACCAGAGATTAAATTTCTATGTCTAACAACATCTGACAACTACATTTAAAACAAAAGAATAATATAAGTCATTTTATGAACTTGGAAGTGATATTATTCTGAGTTTCTGACCATGAGATGTGATGGTACAATATTATTGCAGAACATGCAAGTTGAACATGTTATTATCATTGAAGCAACACTAGGGTGGAACAGTAAACAAAGTATAGTTACAACATTTCTAGAAGTACTTTATCACAAACCATAAGCTATGTCTTGACTGGTAGACAATTACCTTCTAGGTCAATTTTTTGGGGTACATTTTAAATGAGGTCCCCACATTCAATCACACTAACCTCATTTAATCATTGTAATTATTTCCAAGTACACTGAAGTCCATGTTAAAGACTTGCCCGATATATCGAAAATCATTTGCTGATAATTTGATCTTTGCTTGATCCCAAACGTGTGCGCAAGTACACAAACAATAATCTTATACACTACACTTATGTGGGGCTTAGGCATGCACTATAGCATATACTAGTAGTATGACCGGTGTGCATTATTGAATATAACCGGTGTGCAGTATTATGTGTACGTATATGGCTAGACAAGTATATTTTTGAATTACCTCCCAGGGTACCCTATACACCTGAGTAAATAGAGGCAATTGAGATTAAGTGCCTTCATTAAAGATACATACAAATCGACCAGGTTGGTACATGAACCCACGATCATGGAATCATGTGTTCAGTGCCCTAGCCATTCCACCACAACTTCTGTATGTCTTTACGTACTGTGGTTATTTCACTGATTGCATAATGCGCACTGTATATCACAGATTGTTCCTTATATTGAATGTATGATTTTATTATCATAACTACTACAAGAACAAGACACAACATTTCTGTACGTGCTAACACCATTGGGGTGAAAGTTCAAGCGACCAACATATGATATTTACATATTCATATTTATTTTTTCTACAACTCTCATAACTGTCTTGTCAACTGGGAGTCCATCCTGGATGTTTAAAATCATCCTCTGGTAGAAGTTTAGGGTTTTCTTCAGAGCTGTTGGATAAACCAAGTTAAATATATAAAATGTAGCCAAGTAGACAGCAAAAGCTGACATGAAATTGGATGATTCTGTGACTTTGAAGCCATCAACTTTAACTGTGTAGCTGCTGACTTCTTCTTCACCTTCAAACATTTCCATGATCACTGGAAGTTTAACTTCATGCTGCCAACAAAGAAAATGAAATGAATAAGTAACCAATTATTTTAGGAAGCACAATGGCAGATCCAGGATGGGATTTGAACCCATGTAGTCAAAGCAAACGTCATGTTTTTAAGAATGATTGTGCAAGTCACCATATTAAATATGTAATTATTTAATATATAGTCTGTTTAATAATAGCATTAAAGACGATATTACATATCATTGACAAATTTTGTTAACATTATGAGTCATTTTCCTTACATGGCTAAATTTCAATGGTATCACAGTACAAACGTTAAAATGTCATTAATATGCAGTGTTGCAGTTGTGGTTGAGGCAACAGCCTCCAAGGCAAAAATTTAATGAATTTATTTGCCTTAATATATTATTAAAATTTCCTTGCTTTTCTTCAGATACTTTATTCAACTCAGACAGAACTAGTTGTTGATGCTAAAAGGTCCTTTACAAGGAACGTTTCCATTTATTGTTTAATGAAACTCATACACATATCAGTTTGTCTTTTGTTTCCCTTCAATTTAATTATAAAGGGGGAAGTTAATGACAACCCATAAGAAAAATATGCGATAAATTTAGGGTAATTATCCATTATATATATATAAGTTACTTACAGTTTCATCAACCACCGAGAGCATACTTTCCAACTTCTCGTTAACAAGGGTTGGTACTGCAATCACTGCAGCATATTTAGTGGCCTCTATAAAAAAAAACATAGGTGAAACTGTTTTGTAATCCCCTTTAATATTAAATATCATGATATCCTCACTCCTCAGAGGTGTTTTCTTACAATATATTTGAAACACAAATGAAGACAAGATCAGATAGGCCTAGCTTATTACATTTGAAGTTTGAACATGATCAACGGTTATGTGAGTGGTGTGGCAATGGACACACTTGACTCACACAGTTAATACAAACCATTAATTTGACCTGACTGAAGTGTTACAGAGCTCTCTAGCAGTGGCTACCTAGAATAGGTGGGTCCTTCTTTAGTCCCCCATGCAAGGATGCCACTCTGAGGAGGGGTCTAAGGGGGGGGTATCCCCTTTGAGAATATATCTTATTATGATATAATTTTATTATTATTTTGGGGGCTGTGTGCCGCTTGGCACTCCCCTGACTGGTACCCTGCAGGGCGGACTGCCCCCCACTTACTACGCCATTGCTCTCTAGACCAGCGGTCGGCAACTTTTTTACCCATGAACTAATGAATATCCCCGGAACAAAGCCACGACCCAAGAGGTACTAACGCCTCAAAATATTATCGCTTGAAAATGTCATGTTCTATTGATGTTAAAGTACACTAACGACTCACATGCTGTTGTTTATAAACACTGATCATACTAAGGAAGCGTTGTTGTTTATGAACAAATTTCCTGTCGGTGTTCGCTTGATATTTTTTCTGCTCTAGCCCATACCTTCATCCAATAAAATACTAACCATGCCTTGTGCTCTCATCCTTATATTTCAAAATGTCTCCAATAGCTTTGTCTACAAGGTTTGGTCGGCTTTTCTTATTCTTCACCGTTGTTACAATAGCATCAGCATATTTGGTGAAGCCATCATGTATCAGGTCCCTAATTGAGGAGGATCCAATTCTCTGGAATTCCAAAATTATCTGAAAATTGAACAAGAAATTAAAAAAGTTTGGTGATTACATTCTATGTTGGTAAATGAAGAAAAGAGTTCTACATAACAACAAAAGGAAATAAATTGTAATGACCGTATCAGTGTCAACATTACTATGAGGTTAGTGATTGCAGTTCCTGTTAAAAAAACCAGATGAGTTTCCAGTTTTTAAGTGTTTGACCTCCATTGACCTCAGGTGGCACACATTTAGTGTCATCTCCAGTCATTTTATTATGGGGTACTGCAGACGAAGGTCAACATGTTTGTATTCCCCATTTTTGGACAATCACAAATCTTATCCTGGGGCACAGTACGTAACATTTTAAGGTGTGTGTGCCCCCAGCCCGGGTATAAGGTTCCTCTATATATGCACTATGCTATCTTGAGATATTGTGTTTACAAGCAAGTCACCATGGACTTATGTACATACGTCATCATGCAGTGTACTCCAGGGGGGTTGTAGGGGACCCTCTGAGTGTAAGTTGCCACCCCTGGGTGGATCTTGCCGCGCCCCCCAAAAAAATAGTGGCCGCCCCCTAATTTTTTTGTCTAACAACGAATACAACAGAAAACCAGAATGAAAACATTTCATGGTTCCTTGCTGCTGTTCATTAGTTCCATTAATAGGGAAATTTCTAACAAAGCCCTAATACAACAACAGTATGCTCACAAACCTTTGTGGCCAAAGTAATGCTAAGCCCTGATATCAATTGCAACACACATCGGTGTGTGAAGACTATCTACCATAATCATCATACCAAGTTTGACGAAATTCCGACTAGTAATAGTAGCCAAGTAATTGCAATTTGGAGTATTTCACGTTTGACCCCATGACCTCATTAATATTCATGAAATGAGCACCAAAAAAATAGGGTTCATCTACTCACTATGGGCCACCCACCCACCAAGTTTGATCATGATCAGTCAATCCCTTGTTGAGTTATCGTGCATACAAGCTAAAGCGTCTCACACACACACACACACGCACACACACACGCCAACCTGAATACATAGGTTCCTTTGCTTTTAGCAAGGAACCAAAAACTACACTGGTTGGTAATTGAAAGGAGCTGTATAAACTGAAAGTAAATACCTCATCTTCATCGAAAAGCCATGGGTACAGCTCCTGGACCTGCTTCACAGAAACACCTTCTTTAACAATCAGTTGTCTTCGATCTGAGAATGTTGCTGACATTGCCTCTGTCACCCTGGAGTAGTGAGGTTTCTTCTTGGCGTTCTCCCTTTTCAACCACTGAATATGGGATTCAATGGACTTGTCATCTTCTGATTCTTGTCTTTGTGGGAGATAGTTAATCATACCCCATTGTGGTGGAGTTTTTCTGGCAGCAGGCACTTGGGGAAGATGAAGAGATGGTCTCACTCTTTTCCGTGACTGCACCACAGGGATTGAGTTGTCCTCCCTCTTCCTTGCATTTGAAAATTTGTATTGAAGTCTGATTTTCCAGATGGACTGCAAAATAAAGTAAACTGACAATTAGTGTTTATTTACATTACTCAACTTTTTCCTAATTGAATAATTTAATTCTACTCACACTACTCGACCAAACTTTTAAGCAATGTAGCCATTTTCTGTCGAGGGGGTATGAAAGGGAGCGTGCCCATGGAGAATGGTGAGCTAGGCTGAGAAAAAAGTAATATTGGATGAGAAATAAAGCATACAATAGCATCCATGTCCATGTCTATGTACAGGTGTAAGTAACATGGACAAATTGGTTAGTTAATGAGGTAGTATAGATTTGCACTTCAATACCTATCTGTAAATAGTTGCCCACATGGTTACCCGCTCCAAAAAATGTTATCTGCGTTCTTTCTCCTACTTATCTACCAAACATACATTACATTTTAATTACTTTACCATGCTTTTGGTACTCTCAACCCTAATTTTTCTTTCCCTACTCCATCCCATCCCCCACCCCCCCCCAACCTAAACAGAGAAAAGAAGAAAAATTAGACCATGGATCTGTCAGAGCAGGCGTTCAAACCCCCTCATGAAAAAATGCTCACTAAATATATATATACTGCTGACATACCTGAACATCTCCTGTTGACATATTTGGCTGGTTGGCAAGCTTGGGGTAGACTTTAAACAACTTCTGAATAATACGCTCATACTGCATAGTCTTCGGGTAACTATCAAAAAATAAACCAGAAAACCAAAATGTTTACTGATTCCTTGCCATGTTAAAACATCAAAAGGTAATTGCACTGCACAAACTGGCACATATCAAATTTATATCTTTTACTGAACTATTTATTCCCTCAAAATGCACTTACTAAGTATATACTTTGACTGCATTGTAGATGGCTTCCAGCATCGCAGACCGTTCTGCTTCTTTCAGAGGTGGAGACCCAGTTTGAAGTTTATCAACAATAGCCGATGAAAACTCTGGTAGCTGAAAATGAAGGTCCCAGTTGGCGTCAGTACGAGTTGAAAAAATTGTACTTGCAGATGAGGTTGGGAGGTTTGGTGGTGGATCTGTCAACAGTGATGGTGACACGTCACTAGCAAGAGGGCATCTGTACAAACAAAATAATGATACATATAACCAGAGATGCCAACCTCTTGACACAAACTAGAGCACCAATGGTGCAGAAGCTCATACCTTTTCGAGCTTAAAAATGTAGGGCCCACAAAGCTTTATGGCCCACCAAATTTCAGGCCATTTTTCAGATTCCACCAATTTTGGGCCCATGAGGGATAAGCCCCCCCCCCCCTCCTCCGTTAGCAGAATCCTGGCCACACCACTGGCTATAATTCCTATTTTCCGCCTTTAAATCCTATTTTACCCACTCTCTCAAACAATACCACTGACCTACCCTATTAAACTATCTCCCCTCTACCTGAGCAGACCTGAAGCACTCCTTGCCAAAATTTTGGCTGGCTGCCTACATACCTCAGGCTCAAAGACTTCTAAGAATCGGCAAGTGATGATTGGCTATAGGGCTCTCATGCTTACAGTTCAACAGTTAATAACAACTCCCAGTCCTGCTTTAATTCCACTAACAGCCTCTGCAGAGCTTAACCACAATTTTATGTAAACAAACACTGCAGAGACTGGGAGACAAATTAAAGGAGCTTTGGCAAAAGGTGAAGGCTCAGATTGTTTTAAACAATGGGGATTAATTGTAATTAATTAACTTTTGACCAAAAATTATTAGGCATCACCTTATTCATACACAATCCAACAATCCTCAGTTCAACTTTGAATATGATCCATCAAAATCTTGGGGAGATTGAGATATTTGAAAATATTACAAAGAATGACCCCCGATGACCCCCTAACTGACCATTGACCTCAATTTTCCGAACACCCCTCGTAACTCTCATCCTGAGGAACGTCGAGACCAAGTTTCATTTTAACTGGCCATACACTGTACGAACAGGAGCAATTTGAAAATATAGGGCCGCGGCCCGGGCCACAAAAGACCCCTAGTTGATCTTTGATCTCAAATTCATGAACACCCTGAAGGTAAAACTTCCATAGTACTATCGTGACAAACCCTCAACATTGTACCATGGAATCTGTAGGAGAAGAAGCATTTTGCGTATTCCCACAAAATGGCCCATAACGGCCCACAGGTGACCTATGACCATCCTAAGTCTGTATGACCATCCTAACTGTACTTATTCAAAAAAAATCTATATACCAAGTTTGAGTTAAGTCCAACTTTCCCTTGTTTAGTTACAGTATACCCAAGCAAGTGTAAGGTCCACCACACGAAATAATTCATTTTTAGAGGATGGTAATACCCAGTATCACCAGAAAACATTTTCATATGTTGCTCTTAAGGAATGGAACGAATTATCAAGGAAGTGTAAGAATGCCAAGTCTTCAAATACTTTTAAACTTTCTATTTTATATTCATTGTCGTCTTACTTTTTTATTATTATAATTATTATTTTATATGATTAAATTTTTCATTTCACTATTAGTTATTTTATTTCAGGGCCTCGGGGGAGATTAGCTTTACGCTAACCGAGTATACCATTTACTGTAAAATAAATAAATATATAAATAAAAGTTTCTAATAATGTACCCGGAAAACAAATGAGACTCGTAGCTAAATGTCAGTGCAATGCATTTTGAACGGTGTTGTAACAACAGTCGATCAGATACTGACAGTCTATAGGCTGAGTGATGCGTTGCTGGACGTGAGCTGTACAGTAGTAAACAATGTAAATCCTACCTACTTGAACGATAAATCTTTGTGTCCAAGTTTCATCAAATTCTGTTCAAGTATGTATGCACTATGCAGGAGGTAACTTTGAAACAAATTGTTGACAGAGTGATAGAGATGGATAGACGCAGTAAGATCACGATAGCTCCCACTTAATATGTGAGCTAAAAACATGTCTGCTGAGCATATTTTGCAAATTCGAGTCATTATGCGTCTGTTACTATTTTTTCCATTGTTTGGCCAGAATTAGCCAAATTTGGCATTATTTTACCACTTTGGACAAGGATAGGAGTAACAAAAGTTCTTACCGATTAGAACTTGAAGTGCATTGAGAAGCAGATAACAAAATTATCAAAAACTTTGTGTTAGTTGGAAATGCTTCTTGGGGTTCAAGGTCCCTCCATTCTTCAAAGCTCCTATCCCAACACTGCAGCTTAAATTTTTCCTTCAGTTGGAACACTTCAGAAGCCTTGACTTCCAATTGTTCTTTTGTATTACTGCCTTCTCTTTCTATTTTTTTGTTTTCATTGCCATACATGAAAAGATATCTGGAATACAAGATATAAATTTTCATAGCAAAACGAACACATACCAGGTAATTAAATGCCTCTCCATTGTGCCATTTAGGATTTACTGTAGGAACATGTTTACTTGCAGAATTTATTGCACATAGTCAAACTACCACTTACCAGTGTGGCAATTTCATTCAATAATGGTGAGCTGTTTTGATTTTCAATAATATATGTTTATTTAAATAATTGAGCCTTAAGAATAATTCTTGTCTGTCCCATTTGTGATTGTATTTAATGAGAGAGAACGAATCAAGAGAATAAACAAGCACGCAACTGTGCATAGTGATTCCTTGCCATATTTTTTTAATGTTATTATTGAATGTTGACAAATGTGAATCAATATTGTGAAGGTTGAAGCAAATCTTATTTTTGGCTATCTGACAGTCCTGACAACAAATTTATACACCACTGTTTTTTTGTTGAGTCAAATGACAGAGTTAGTGGTGGTATGTACAGGTATGTTTACAACCCATTGACAGTGGTGTATGCTTAAATGTCACCAAAAACTAGCCATAAGACCCAAAGGCACTACTATGGTAGTAGGATGTAATGTCTAATTACTACGATACTTTGTTCATTTCCCTGGCATGGATACACACTGAGAGGATAGTGATCCAGAAGACTGTCAGTAGTTCTTAGTGAATATTGGCCGGTGTCATTGAGGACGTAAGCATGAAGATGATTGCAGTAATCAGATGTAGAAGTTTGCCTACACACAAAATAAACCGTACCACCAATCCAGCAAATAAGTTCAACAATGCCAAATTTAATTAAACCCTCTGGACCTACATCAGTGATCACTGCACATCCTTTCCAATAGGAAGTACCATTGCATTCAGCTTTCTTTGCTGTGTAGACCATTTCTGCTTCACCAGTAACTGGTAGCAACACATCCTGGATGGACTTAAGCATTAACCTGATAGGATACAAGCTGCCAAAAGAATGTTCAACATGTCCCTTTGAAAGAAAATTTCTTTTAGTTCGAAACCAAGACTGATAATATTCATGCCTGTTTGCCAGTGTTTTGCAAATATTCCTTCTATTCTTTGTTCTATGTGACAATTCCTTAAAATACAGATGTTTCCCTTCAAATCGTAATGTCCAGCAATGCACTAATGGACCAAACTGCAGCATCTGATGAGGATAATGGATCATGTAGTGGAACTTGGGAGTCATAGAGTCATTCGGAAATAACACAAAATAATAAATTAAGAATGACTCTATTAAATCAGCTAAAAATTCACTTAGGACAACATTTGTGTGTGGAGCCACAACTAACTCCACAACGTCAGCAATCAGCTGTAACAACTTCCAAATGTTGTCACCAACTGGCACATGCTTACCAACCATCAATGGAAGAAGCCTTAAAAGACACCATGTTTGAATGGCATTTTGTTTTACTTTGAACCTGTGAACATTAGTTTTCATCTTTGTAGGCTTATTAACCTTGTCTGTGCCTTCATATGGGAATATGTCAATTTCTGTGTTGAGTTGTTCAAGAGAAAAGAAATTTTCTTGAACACAATGCAAAATTACTTTTTCCAATACACAAGGTACAATGCCTTCGAATAAGTCATGTGCAATATCTGAAGGTAACCCATTAACTACATGGAAATGCTGCAACACATTAAAAATGGATGATTTCTTAAGACCATACATCCCAGCAATTTCTGGAATGTTTTCTGCCATCCTGGCTTGTTGGTCATATGATGCACTTGTTCTTTTCGTAACTGAATTTGCATTCATGTGTTCCTTTATTTCCCCTCTTGTTACAAGGCAGAACCTACAGGGACGAAAGGTGTTGAAACTCTCTTGAAAGCCACCAACAGTATGAGCAGCCAAATTGTCTGCTACAATCATGGAAAGAGTACCCTTGAAATTATGTTCAGCACCATCTTTCTCAACAATAATGCCATCTTTTTCCAATTTTTTGAGGTCTGCTACCAGAGGGGCTAACACTTTGTGAAGTCCAAATTCTTTAACACATTCAGTTTGACACAGCAAAGACAGTTGAATAACATGCAATTTTGATCTCAACTTTGGGCTTATGTTACCAATGAGAAAATAGAATGCTGAAAACTTCAGATTTTTTACTTTATTTCCAAGTGGATTAGCCACACAGAAGTCATCATGATACAGTTGAATTTGAATATTTTGTGATTCAGCCAATAATGGGTTATTTTTACAAAGAGCCCCATCGCAATAGTCCTGTAGGGAGCCGTCAGGACTTACATGTCCATTTACCACCTCAGCAAAAATGTCATCCTGTTTGAGCAATAACTTGATCGTTTCCAATATATCAATATATTGAAAAGTTTTTTCTTTGCCATTTGCTCCAACTCCCAATAGGTATTCAACTGGTTCAACAAAATCCAAAGTTTGTGCACAGAAAGAATTTACATGCCTTGCATCACTGAAATGATCCAATGACCTCCAAAGGGAGCTTTCCCCAAAATGTTGTTATGATCTATCAGAGTAGGATCAATATTTTCATTTTGAAGTGCAGAGTTAACTTTCATTTGCATATCGGCACTGAACTCGAGAAGCAGATTTTGCATCTCAGTGGCAACAAAGTTACAAGCTTCATGGCAAACTTTAAATTTTTCTCGCAAACCAATAAGAAATGCTGCAACTTGCTCTTCTGTGCTACTTTCAACTGCAACAAGATTAGGATTATTCAACTGGCCAACAGGATTTGGATGTTCTTCTTGTTCAAAGTCATCAATCTGTTCATCATCATTGTTGACATTAATATTTGCATCATTTCTTTGTCTACCATATTGGGCCCAAAATAGAGAATGCTTTTGTCGGATATGTATTTGAAAGCTCCTTGTTGAACTGAAAGTACGATGACAACTGTTTATGTTACAAGTGATTTTACTGTCTGGACTTTTATGCATGTATCTATAATGTTGTAATAACTTTAAAAAGCTTTGTGTGGTGAACTGGCACTGACAACATGGGAAATTTACCATAGTGTTGAAGTTTGAAATGTCAACTATATTGTTAATACGTTTGAAAATTTTGCTATTAACTATTTCGCCCAAGGTTGTAAAAGATAGATGACCGAAGCTAGCATTGTGGTAGTGGCAGCTAGATGTTCAATAAATTCTGCTCAAAAATATGTTACCAATTCCTTCATTTCTTTTTTACAATCATTTGTAAAATATATCATGAAAATGGACAGGAAATTTTGGTGTTAAATGAAAATGAACATAGGCATGTAATATAATCTCTAGCACAATTGAGAAGCTGGTATGGCAATCTCCCTGTTCAATGAAATGGTATATCTGCATGAGACAAATGGAAAATAACTGTAACAAATTTTAATAACACATAACTGCATGAAAAAGTAAACTGCATGAAATTGCTGTATCATTCTATGAGTTTCTCAAAATGATAAAAACTGTTACTTTGAGCATCTTTATTAACTATTAATTTTGGTGATTCTTTGTGAACTCAACAACTGTATTGGCTGGTCACCAAAACCCTACCAGACTTCATTGTTAATCCTTGTGAAAAAAAGGACTTGGAACACATGTACTGTACTGTTAGTTATCCCATAACAACACAAACTTGTCAAGTCTGGTTGAACTTTCTTACATTTCTCAATTATTCTAATAGAAACTATTCAATCAATACCAATTATGGCCTACACCTGTGCCAAACATTATTTTCTGACCACTATGGTACTGGAAAATAGGAAAAAGCTAGATCCAAAATTTTAAGATCCGATCGGTAACATAGGCTAGGTCAGTTGTTTCTAAATATCATGACATGATTTTGCATTTAATTGATACAATTCATCCAAAAGAGTCTCTAGTCACTATGTCAACTCGTCTACTACCAACTCGCCCACAATATTTGAATGCCCACAGTTGGATGTCATGCCCCCTAAAGTTCAGTCCTGGCTATGCTTATTATTGATTTTTTATTATTGATTATTAATTAATATATAATTTTTTAGATGTGGGGTATTTTCTTTTGGTGGGGTGACCAATATAAGAAATGTTCTTAGGTAAGGGATCACAACATATATGCTATGTTAGTGCCCCCCCCCCCCATCACTTTACAGCAAATGTTTCAATGTAAGAAAATGATATAGGCCTCCTAGCCTCTATGGGGGAAAAGATATGTCAGAACTGCCCTTGTGATGAAATATATATATGGTAAGTGAAACGCACATGGGGACAAGTTAGGGCCTTACTACTGTATATACTGCGTACTGTACAATTTACAACAAGAAGCTTTTTAGTGTTATTGGTTGGAGTTTGCTGATAATAGGTATGCATATGTAGAGCATGGGTTGGTGAGTTAACGAATCGGGGAGTGAACTACTTGGTATAATGGTAGTGAATGAGTTGTTAGTGATCGAGTTGGTAGCTAGTGGACTTGACACCAACAGGGAGAGTTGACTAGTAGTTGGCGTGTGGACGAGTCTGAGTTGGTAGTGGACTAGTTGGTGTCCAGACTGCATTTCATTTTATACTCACACCGAAGGTACGCCAAGAATTTAAAGTACCTTCTAGGCCTAAGACCTAAAGTAAATTCCACGATGAAGTTCTTCAGTTCAGAGTGCACGAAATGCAGGCTGGGTTGGCGTGTCGACGAAGTGTCTAGAAACTTGACGTAGGCTAGCCTACACCACAGGCTTTCGCAACATTATAGAATATAGTATACTAGCTAATCATACATTTATATCATAATTGTCGTATAAGTGTGTATTACTGCTACTATAGACTTAACTCCTAGTTTCGGCCTAGCGTTGGCAACAGTTATGCTTACTGAGGCCTAACGTTATTAATTAATAAATACTTTCCAGCAAAACATATCGCGGATATTCAAACCTTCCTTGAACATTATGTCAATTATTATTTAATAAAATTTCAGTTGTGATTGAACTTACCGAACTGACGACATTTTGAAAATGCTTCAGAAGATTTGTTAAGTGATTGAGAATCTTCTTATTTGTTGATAGCCCTTTTACTATCTGCAGTTACGCAATGTACCACGTACAACGTACGTACGTATGTACGTGTATACAGTATACATATAATCGGCGGCCGTCGTCTGAATTTTTGATCTCTGATCAGCTGAGCAGACGGTATTCTACGGTACGATGATTGGGTAAAAATAATGACGTCATTGGTCAAAGCTGAAAGCTATAGAAAGTAAACAAACAGAAGACTAGAACATTCTCGTCACGCTTACATACATGACATGCATAGTGATTTTCAACAAAGTTCGTACAAATTTATGTGACTAATTTATGTTAGTAGAGCGACCATGCAAATTGGTCTGCAACTAACGAATTGGTAATGACTAGCTAAATCTAGTCACTGTGACTAGAATTTTGCCATTCGTGACGAACTAATGTTTACAGTGTAGTTATACTTTATTAAGAACCACACCAACGCGATCTTCGTTTATTCGCAAAAGATATGTGTCATGGAAGGACAAAACTGTGGCCAGTGGAGCATGATACTTTGATTTTACGCAAGAAACCACTAAACCCTGAAATTATGTTAAACCTCTCAAAATGAATACTCTGTGCGTTCACCTTACAAATTAAAGTATTTGAATGTTTTCATTTTTTTTTTCTTTTTACCGGTACTTTTGAACCGCATGTTTTATCATTATTATTTTTTTTATAGCAATATTTTAGACATGAATGCACTTGTTACAAAAACACAACAACAAGAGAGCACTTTTAATTACAAAGTTGGAACCTGGTTATTTCCATTAAAAAACGGAGGCCACTTTCCAGGGTTATCATGATACTGGCAAAGCATGTCTCCCACCCCACCCCTACCCCACCCACCCCTCTTTCACGGCTCCGTCGCCCGTGACGCGGTAAATGGACGGTATTATCGCAAACATTTGCAGTGAAGTCTACACTAAGTGTCTGTATACTGGTGACTTAACCTACAAGTAAATAGACCTAAATATATAGATTGTGGTGTGACTAGTGGGGATTTTACAACACTCGTTTTACCTCTTTTTCAGCAATCCGATTTTTGTGGTCATATCATTTAAAATTGTATTATTTTCTGGCAAAATCCATTAAAGATCGACCACACACAGATCTGGCATGGGGCCGATATGAATTAACCGGGCTGGTGGTAGGGGTATAGGGAGGGTGTGAAACCTTGAACCTTTGTGATAGCATATTAATATTTTATTAGGATTGTTATGATTGCTAAGAGTGTGGTAAAATACATAAATGTTGCTAAAGAAGAAAATCGTTATAATACCACCCTCTCCTTCAAGGGCGGCGGAACCGGGGGGCACAGGGGGCACGTGCCCCCCCCCCCACTTTTCCTCAGGTTAAAAATGTGCCCTTTTTCTACATAAAAATTTCTAAATAAATAAAGAGTTTACAAAGCGAAACCCTTGTCGAATGAAATATTTCGGGAAGTTTAAATGTTTACTACCACAGGCGAGGAGCCCATTTTTTTTTTGGGGGGGTGGCTATAACGACATGCCCGAAAAATATTACCAAAGTTTTTCGCGCGCTACGCGCGCGTTCAACACGTTAATATGCATATCATATAGGCATGCGTTGGTTTTTACATCGCATGCCAATAACATACAATCATTTGCCGTGTTATAACCCTTCCAAATTGGTTATAATTATTGGGAAAGTCGTTACAATAATAATGATCATAATAATATCAATTGAACCATTAAAAAACACATAGAAAATTATATTTCTTTCAGTATTTTGACATATTTCATTTGCTTTCATGCATGTATCGATCGCGTGTGCCGGGACTTGGACTTTATAATGATTTTTCAATTTCCCAATTTGCACATTAGATATTGCAGTGCTAGTATGCATTGTTTACTTGAGGGGGGAAGGGGGGTGGCGTTGATGGAGTGATGTGTATACGCAAATAAGATAATACAATAAGAGTTATAAAGGGTACTAAATATCAGGCTGCATCAGTCCAATCGAATTTCTGCAAAGTGCCCTTCGACGTTGGTGCCCCCCCCCCCCCAGATTAAAAGTGCTTCCGCCGCCCTTGCTCTCCTTACAGTATGGCGACTCATCAAGCTAAGCTGTTTTTCAGTCTGTCTCAACTAAACCAAATGCCGAGACATTAATACTAAAACCAGTATGTATTCTGTGAAAATAATATTTGACAGCCCTGCTAATATGTTGTTCATTTCAAAATCTAAGAGAAGGATACTGTGCATATACAAACATATTGTCTGTAAGCTTCCTTACTACAGCAAGTTGAGCTTGGCGAGCATGAAATGAAATTATCTGGATTAAAAGGTAACAGATATATAGTGTATAATATCCAAGTAATATGTTCAAGTCTAGCTCAGTATCATCCTACCTTACACCTGCATTGCACAGCCATATATATATAAAACACCACTCCGGTCATATAAAGAAAATATATAGGTTACATACCTCGTATCTAATTAGCATAATAAACGTATATTTACCAAACTGTTGCAAATTTGTTATAATGTAGAAGCTTTTCTTTACAATCGTTTGTTTTCTGTATCTATTCATTGAGTGGCTGAAAGATGCGCTTAAAAATATTTCATTAATATTTTATATAAAGTAAGGGCCAAAGCGGACATATCAACTCAATGTACACATGTAGGCCATATTCTAGAAATATTGATGAACTTTAAACCATTTATTTTTATCGAACAAACCGTTCTTGTGTCAACCTGTCCGCTGCTACAGCATTGACACTTATTAATTTAAGGTTATTTTATTCATAAAAGGGGTCTCCCTGTTTAGACCCCTCCCAACGGACGCGAGCCATATTTGGACCCCACCCCCCCTTTCAAAGAATACAATGCAAGAAAGGGTAAACACTTTATGGTGCTGGGAAAAGTCATATCAATGCCTAAAAAAAGTTCTCTGACTATTAAGACGAGGACGAAAGACGAGGCTTTCCCCGTCACACCAATTCGGCTGGTCACGTGACTGGTTGAAATATCAATAAAGTCAACTCTAAATAATGTCAAATGTTTTATACAGTGACGGTGTAAGTATCAAACTTGGGAGAAACAACTAATTTCGGTAAGAAGTATATTACATAAGCGTTTTGAATTCGTTTCAATCTTTGTATCTATATCGAGAGAGAACACTGGACATTTAACGAAGAGTACTATTTTAGCATATTTTGTGTGAAGAGTGGAAAGGTCCAGTATGGCCTTTCATCATATTCAGCTGTCACGGTTTCATTTCAATTGGACTTATTGGATCATTATTTGCGGCTTCTTTAAAACCTATTTTTAAATTTATCTCACAAAAATTACATTGTTTTATATTAATTAATGCGCAACATTTATACCTAAACCGAGGGCGATAACGATAATAGCTAAGTGCATTATGTTGATTCCGGGAACTACATTTAATATCGCAGATTTGATTGGATGCTTTCATTTACAGAGTTTTCTACTAAGCTCGCACAATGTGTTTTACTCAAAGTAAATATTCAATACGGTGTTTTATTAATCATCCTATGATTATTGTGTAGCTCATTGTTTGACACGCAAATTATTCTTCTCAATACGAACTTAATTACCCTATTATTTGTGTTCCTGCTAAACAGTCAAACAAATTCAACTGTGAAACACATGATGCTAACGATCCAGCAGTGTCCGTTTATGCAAGGCGTTTAATACCGTAATTTACTAATCTGCAGCTAAACAATGGGAATCATGAAACATATTTTTATTAAATATACATTCACTCCCTACTACCTATAATTAATTGAGAGCTACATAATGTGTTATCTTGTCAGACTCCTACCAACGAGAAAAGCAACTTTAATAAGAAGATGAACTGAACGTAACAAGAATTAATTTGTATTCATAACTTTGTGTTGTCTATAAACCCTCTCTCTTCAAGTTTCCTTCGATTGGTTTGCATGGGAACATGTGGGAATACATTAAACAACCAATGAGAGCAATTTTGCTCATATATAATGGTAAAACTTACATAGAATTGCCAACAATTAAGAACGCAACGTATGCAACAACAATGCGTATGACCTAATAAAAATATGTTATTTGGAGGATTTCCCCAATCGATGATTCGTAGTCACTGCTGTACATCTACTGACCTACTTAATGTCTGTTTCCATGGTTACTTTGACACGTTCACTGACAATGGGCACGTGGTTCGTTTACCTGTTTCTATTCATGATGTTAAACTGGTTCGAGTCATCTATTATTATGCTAATGAGATATTTACGGGAGTTCCAGGTGTGGCATTCTTACTATTGACTTGCTTTAGAACATAAATTGTTTGAATCAATCGTCTGTATAATGTAAGCGCTGCATATATTTGTACAGAAAACTATTGTAGAAGTAGAATATGCCTACTGTGTGTACTAAAACGGTGATGATGTTATCGGGTAAAAACATGGAATGGATTTGATGGGCTCTCTGAAAACATACAAATGAATCTCTCTGAGGGGAGGGCGAAGGGAGGGGCAGTTGCGGGAGCAGGTGTAGGGTGTCTGAAGGGTGGAGGAGGTTAGACTAAACTTACAGACGAGCATACTGAAACACGGGGATTGGGAAAAAGCATTGATAGTCTAGAAAGTGAATAATCATAGATCTGTATTTCATTTTTATTTATAATCCGACCAAGCTCTGCTGCCAACGTATAATACTTTTCATTGATACATTTTCCGTGGTTACAAGTTACTCCTGGAATGCCATTTAGAATTTGACATGCTGATTAATTTTCATTTATATGGTATTTTATTTAAGGTATAACTGAATATATTTTTCCCTGTTTCTTTGGAGTGTCGGGTGAGGCGGGATTGGGCGACTTAAAATTTCTTTCATTATTTTTAGTAACACGTCATACACTGTGGATCATATCAACTGATAACATTAACGTGAATGTGTAAAGATGGAAATGGGAAACTTTTCATGAGGTTGGTCTGAGGAACTGATGAAGGCGAGAGGAGTAGCGATATATTAAACTGAATACATTCGTTGTGTAACCTATTTGACTCATGAATCTTGTCTCAGAAAAATAAATAAATTAATGTATTAGCGAGGTTTACGTCTCTGTCTATAAAACTACAATATATTCTTAGTAGGACTATGTGAAGGAAACAATGGACATGAAGAAACAAAGAAAACACAGGTAATTGATAATGGAGCTGGAGATAATGATAACAAACCGCTCGGTGAAAGGAACAAAGAGGGTGATGATAGGGTTAGGATGGGAGGAGGGTAAAAATACATTGAAAAGGGAAACTGCTAAGAACAAAGAGTGTAATCAATGTTATAGCTGAAGGGGGTAGGTAGGGTAACAATGGATTGGTAAATAGGAGGTATCGGGAATATATTGAGTGAAACCGGTGTTCGAATGGGTTATAATTAAGGGTTGGGGTTGGGGTGAGGGATTCAATTACACTAAATTGTATAGGGCACAGCAGGGACATCATGATCGAATCAAGTATCTCGTAATATTTATACGAGGACTATTAAAATATTAAACCGTTTTTGTTCAAAGTTATCAATTATAAAAAGACGAAGCTCGCAATAACTTTAAATTATTGTTTAAAATTATGAAAAATAATGAGAATAAATATAAATTTAGCTCATTTTTTGTCAAATTGTTTTTCAAACTAAAAAGAAGAAATTGATGTAGTTTTAAATGCATTAAATCTTTCCTCTGCAATTTATGAGATACATATTTGCCTTTAATAATTTTAGGTAGTACAAAATACAATTTAACTTTATAATTAACTCCATTACAATTATTTATTCCCCTTTTTGATAAATTTTATTTATTAACTTATTTTGAATAACTATTTTTTAAACTGCGACAACTAAAACTGTTTTATTGGTTGCTTGTGTGGTATTAATTTCAGTTTTAGCAGAGAGTAGAGTATTATAATCTGATTACATCGGATTTATGTATAGATTCATAGGTTTTTGCTATTTTATTGCCATCATTTTACTTCTTTTATATTTATAACGACTTTCAATCTCTTTCGTTGAAAAACAAAATCTTAAATAGATTGAACATAATTCAAAAACAAATATTTTGGAGGTTTCAGCTTGAAAATTCACATTTATTACTTATAAACTCAAAAACCCTATTTTAAAACTCATTCAAACAACCTTGTCTATATATCTCTTATTTTGTCCTAATAAACATTTCTGTCATTCTAAAACCTATTTCTTATTTAAATTTTAACAATAACTAAACAAAGAATATTTTAAACAACCCCCACCCACCCCACCCCTCTTTTACCAACACTCTCTTAAAATATTACCTATTAATCTATTATATTTTGTTTTATTTATTATAACATCCTACATAATTCCTTTCGCGATGTCCTAATTATTCAAATAAATCCAACTAAACTCAAAAATTACAGCAGACTTTACATTGTCTGTTGTTCGTTTAATATTGATAACTTATATTAATTAAATTAATTCCCTGTTTAACTGTCATGATGATTCTATCATCTACACCGGAATACTTACTCCAGCTTCTTCAAGCTTGTACACTGTGAGGAGTAAGACAAGATGGCCGCCAACTCTTCATTAGTTAGTATCCTGCCTTCGTCACCGATCACCAGCTCCTGGAGAGAACTCAGGATAGAGAGAGAGAGACCAGACTCAAGGATAAGGTTCAGACCAGACTCATCAACTCTAGGAGAGCAGTCTACTAGATACACACAGGAGATAGGAATCTAGAATGAAAGAATATAGTTACTGATAATAGAGTAGATAGAGATAAATAGATTGCATTTGGTTAGGATTAGAATAATTATTATGATATTATAAATAATAAAAATAACAAAATAAAAATAAAGGAGAGTAAAGCGACAAACTAGGACATTTAGGTGGTGTTTATTTGTAAAAAGGAATTTAGTTAAAACGGAAACAAAGGATTCATTTTAAGGGGAGACAAATATTAACAGAAATAATTAGATTTGATTAGAGGAAAATAAAGTGGTAATGTAAGATTAAAGGGTTAGTTTCATTGTTTTACAATTAAATGATTAATTAAAGGTTTTATAGCAAGTAAGGTTTAATAAAGTTAGAATGTGAGGCTACATATTTTAATTTATTAGTTATAATAGGAAACCAATTTCTGTGACGGGTTGAGAATTTTATAAAAAAAATGGGTAATCAAGAATTGAGATTATTCTATCTTTTTTGAAAAAGGTATTGATCACATGTATTTGTGTTTTAATTTAGAACAGAAGAAAACTGTAATTTAAATGACAATATTAGTCACTAATGTGAGAGGAATTATGAAAAGGAAACTTCCAATTTAACTAATACCAGGCTTTTATGAAGTTTAAGGAGATTTGGAAGAATTATATTTAAATCAATAGGTTGTTTCTTATAATTGAAATGCAATTTAAAGAAGCAGATGTAGATGAGTCAAATTCAAGTTTTAAGAGAGAAGGTTGATGAGGTTTAAACTCAAATTTTAATATACAAATTATTTAATAAATTGATCCAAATCCTACTATTCTGCTTGAATTATAATTATTTCCAATTAATACGATTTGTGTAAAAGATGATGTCTATCTGTGTTTAGTTATCAAATTCATTTCTAAGTTACGGTTTGAGTGTGACATAACTTCTAGTGGATTTTTTTTTTAAATGTAACAATTTTCTTTGTTTGCGCATGTAGATATTCCTAAATTGGGTAACGCTTATGATCTTAACTTTATAAACGTTATCATTTCTTCCAATTAAATAGTACCATCCGCTTTTTATATTTGTTTACAAATACTATTGTTATCTTGAACACTTCATATCCTTGAGGGTTTAATTATACTAATTAATTATTACTTTTAAGTCTAATTAGGTTGATTGGATCTTAATGAAATATATTCTGTTACTATGGAGTTTAGAGGGTGTAAATATCGATTTACAAACACGAGAGATAAATCAGTTAATTAAAAGTTTAATAAGAGGATGGCGCCTTTTAAAACGAACGTTAGAGGTACGGCTCTGGCGAACGTTGCAGCAGCGTAAAAGAAGTGGCGCAATTTCAATAAAAAAAAAAAAATAAATATCAAGTAGCCCTAAGTCTGTTGGCTTGGAAATGAATTACGGCTTTTATAATTAAGTGGGCAAAATTAAGACAAAACCAGTTGTGAGTAGAACACCAAGATCTAGTTGCTGCTGGAAAGACATGGACGAAAGATTTCTTTTTAATAACTATTTATTGCATTTTATTATTATTAAACTTAAATTGGAAACCTGTTTTTATAGCGGCTCAAAGCTCTAGGCCCTATACAGTATTTAACAAACCTATATTCCACATAAAGTGTCAGGTGTATTTGCAGGAGTTATGTCATTCAACTAATAATCAGTTATTAAATAACATTATTTTAGTCAGCCTGCTCGGTACAAACTACAGGTTTCTCACAAAATTGGCTCAAATTTCCGACCTGGTAGATTTAGTAAGTTTGGTGATTACACTACTATGTGTGGAATATTATAGATTGACTTGTATTAATGCCTATAAGGCTATGTTATGTACGATTAAAATTGAGTTGAACAATTTTTTTTGTGTGATTTAAGACTTTTGAATGGATAAAAAAGTTTCTACAGTTTGTCTATGGCTACCTTTTCTTAGCTAGTATGAAGTAATTGTTTTCAAAGTAAAGGATAGGCATCAGCTCACCGAGAATGTTAGTCGCAGGTTTTATTCTTTGCTTAATTTAAGATTCCTAAAGAAAACTCAGTGTCTCTATTGTATTTTATTCAATTCCTTTATAGTTTAGATATGCTTTAACATGGACTTATCTGATAATCAGTCAACAACTAGGCTAAGATTTTTATTATTTATCGGTTAGATTGCTAAGCATGTCCTCCCGCTAAAAGTATATGAATTCTAGCTTTTCTCGGGTGATGTTTGAGATTTCTAACATAGCCGAACTTTATAACTAGTCTAGCCTATAGCCTACCTATGTTTGGCCTGACCTTTGTACACATCCTAGCCTATGCCTCTATACCATACCGTCAAATTATCTCACTGATCAATAATTACTGTTTAGCTATTAACAGCGGTTCCTCTCCATTAAATAATCCATCTTAATAACAAGCCAATGGTAACACACAACTCCCACGAATAGTCTACGTACTCTGCAACTCCACTAATATAACACTTAACCATTCATTGTCAGTGTCAGTGATAGATACTATATATGTCAGGTGCGTATCCAGGGGGGGGGGCGTTGGGGCGCGCGCCCCCCGGGTAAGAAAAAGAGAAGAGAAAAAAAGAGAAGAAAAAAGGAAAAAAAGAGGGGAAAATAGAGGAGAAGGAGAGGAAGGAAGGGAAAAGAAAAAGAAGAAAGAGAGAAAAAGGAGAAAAAGAGGGAGTAAAAGCAAAACGCGAAGACACCGGGAAGAGAAATAGGAACAGTGACAGCATTAGAGCGCTGAAGGGTAGCCAGTGACGGATCAATGATTTCGTAAAAGTGTGACTCACCTTACCCCTTACACCGACAACTCCATTTTTTGACGTTTCCATTTTCCTCTCTCACTAATGATATATATATATACTATATATGGTCTATCATAACGCGTGTGTAGAATTGTGCTATGAAACCAACTGTGGCTGGTCTCGAACTCGATCGTGTCGTCGGGGAACATGACGCATTTTGGGATGGGGCGACCGCCCGCCCCCCCCCCCATTCAGCATTTTTTAAATGATATCGCTAAGTAATTTCAAAATAGAAAGTGCTTAGAGGCAACTTACAAGGCCTGGGAAGTGTCATTTCCAGCGATCTGGGAGACCGTTTCGGCCACAATTTGCTTGTACGCTTCGCGCTAACAAATGGTCCTGGGTAGTGCAATTTCCAGCGACCTGGGAGGCATTTTCGGCCAAAATTTTCATGTACGCTTCGCGCCAACCTATGGTGGCGCTACGCTTAGATAATTTGCCTACAGGCTTCGCCCCTCCCTTGGCAAATTCCTCGCTACGCGCCTGTTCGAATTTGTAACGCAAACAGCAGATATCACATCATATCAGTGAGCATGAAAATGGCGTTCCAGGATGAAAAGCCTCAAAACTGTCCGACTTGCCTGAAAAAATAACCAAAACTTTTTAAAACTTGTTCAACGTGTTCATGTCAATATCATATAAGCAAGCATCGATTATTACATCGCATGCCATCATGTACCGTACGGTACGTTAAAATTGCGCAGTATACCGCGGGATGCTAATGTAAACAACGACATGTCTCATGTAGATGTATAAAAAGCATGGAGGTCCAATTATGTCAAAACTCTCTTTTACATTAGTAATGGCGAATTAGGGCCTGCACCCCCGCCGCGCAGTGGCGGAGCGTCCATATGGTCAGGGGGGCGGATGCCCCCCCCCCCCCCTGACGGACTCAAATGGACTGCTGGCGCCTTTTTCAGCTCTTTACCACTTTTTAATTATTCTATATTATTGAATTTTTTATTGCGCTCTCATTTACTTATTGACATTTGTCACATTTTGTTGGTGTAATTTGGCGATGACACCTTACTCTTCGTTTATCTGCAAATTAGCCAGGCCCGGAAAGGGTCATTTCCTGCGATCTAGGGAGTATCTTTACTCAAAAATTGTCTGTACGCTACGCGCCAACCAGTGGTGGCGCTCCGCTTAGATAGTGTCGAAAGCGCCCCTTCAGACCATTCTCGCCACTCCTGACCAATACCCCTAGCTCCGCCAATGCCGCCGCGCCTCCTACGCCTATGTGTGTAGTGTTTGGTTTCGGAAATATCTGCTATTTTTTCATTTCCTTCAACCAAGTTTTAAAATAGCCGTTATAACAGGTTTTAATATTTGTACACCAATAAATTAACTGTGTCTGAATTTTCGAAAATTTCTGACCAACATTCTACATCACAGTTCCCTCTTCTCGTGCAATTTTGACCGGTCTGTTAGGGGTTGAAGGAAGTTTTTTTCTATATTGGTTGTCCATAGATGAAATTTGTACAAGATTATGGGTATGTTTTGAAATGAGTTTATTCACGAGAAATGTGAATTTTCAAATTCTGAACAAATATGGGGCTTAAAACCTTGAAAAGTGGGGCTGACGGGTATTGTGGGCCGCGACGTAGAATCACCTACAAAAGCAAAGACCCACAGGAGATGCGATCAGGTCGAACATGATGTGTGCCGGGTTGACAATCTTCAAAAAGGTTATGGATGGAAAAAAAAACTATTAGGAAATACTTGGTTCTCAGGCAAAAAGTGTACATCTGGTTGGTCATTTCAAGCCCGAGAAGTGCCGTTTTCGGTGATCTGGGGGGTTTCAAAACAAGAAATTTTCTTGTACGCTGCTCGCCAACCGATGGTGGCGCTCCGCTTAGATAGTAATTCGCGCCCCCGGGTTTGAAAATCCTGGATACGCGCCTGTATGTAAACAGGTATTCAATAGCGCGAGTCACCGATATTCATATACAGGTGTTTCGTAGCTTTTCGCGGGTGATGTTTGAGATTTATAACAGACATGTTGGCGCCAATAGAAGTAAATTTACGTAACGGTATACATGCCCGGTGGAAACAGACAGTTTAACAACTGACGTCAATTGGATATGTAGTAAGGAAGGGGTCGAGGAAGTAAATAATACAAAACAACCTCTATGAAGTAGATGAAGCTGTCATTGACATTGTCCATTAGCGGTAGGGGGTAAGTCCGCCCCCTACAAAACACCAACGGTTACAATGTGGGCCATAAACATTTTATTTACACATTCCCCCACTCTAATATCTGCTAGTGGATGCATAAACAAACTGTAGCGAAAATTTATATTCACTATGTTTGTTTATTATTTCTATGTTTTTATCTTTATCTATACCGGAATAAGCCGGTGAACTTCTTAGGCAAAGTTTATTGACCCCAGTCCATTTGCATATACTCGTGCGAGAGGCTTCTAGCCAATCACTGAACAGCTGATTGCATCACCCGTTGCTTCCTGTGTATTGTTATAACGGAAATTCCATGGAAAATTACCGTACATACCTGTATTGATTTTACACATGTGTTAGGGAGTCGAACGAAAGAACGCAAGCGGTTAAGACGTATACATGTAAGTTGTCGGAATTATAGGTAAATTGGGCCTTATAAGTTTAATTACTTGATCAAGGACACGTTTAGCTGTAAAATTAATGACCTATTGCTTACAAATTGTTGCAATGATCCGTAAATTAGTTTGGGACACGAAACGGTTGTGTTATTTAGAGTAAACTTAGTTTGAGAATTTAACGAAGGGCTAGGTTCGATAGGCTGGTTAATATACTGCAACGTTAGGTACTGTGTTCGAAGCAGCGCTTTGTCGTAACGTAGCGAGCTAAGAAATGTGTTATTAAGTAATTATTTGTGTATCAAGTAATTTGGGTCAGAATATATGTAGGGACCAAAGTGTTAATTAAGAAAATAAGGAACGATATGTTGACCCGTTATTGTGTTATAGGCCACTGAGAGTCACGTAGCCATTGAACGCAAGTGGGGTATATAGTAAACAAGTTCATGATGATACATGTTGGTTGTCAATTATAAAACGATCGTTAGCCATGATTTGGTAGTTATTTGTCTGTTAGATTTTGGGAAAGACTGTTAATTTACGATCTAGCGAACGTGGAATACTTTTAATCAAATTCCTTACATTATATACCACGTGAACGGTTGTCTCTCTCGCGATTGATTTACTCGCCAAATACCTTCTCAATAGTTAGCCAGCCATATACTCAAAATATATTTTTCTCATCGTGTACCTACTCATGAGTAATCTACTCGCTGGTCCCCTGCTCATTAGTTATCTACTCCCGAGACATCTACTCGTGAGAGAACTACTCAATTATATTTTCTCATCGTTTACCTACTCATGAGAAATCTACTCACTGGTCATCTACTCGTGAGATAACTACTCAAATATATTTTCTCATCGTTTACCTACTCATGAGAAATCTACTCGCTGGTCCTCTACTCAAATTAGTGAGAGAACTACTCAAATTATATTTTCTCACTTATGAGAAATCTACTCCTGAGACGTTTGCTCAGTTGTCTTCTCAATGTTTAGCTGCATACTAGAAACCTGCTCATAGGATACTTTCTCAAGAGCAACTGTGGTATATGAACTGGGGAGAACACTGCTTATTGTTATCTAGTATACTCTACTTACTCGCGAGTAGCTGTGCTGGTGAGACACTTTCTCAGATACCAGTGAATGTATTTACTCAGGTATACGTTATTATTACATGCTCATCATAGGTCATTGCTAGGTTTCCAGGCTCAGTGTTACTCTTGAGCAGTTACTCAAGGTTGAAACCGTTTTATACACTGAGACACTGTAAATCCGTCTTGCTGTTCTTCGACTCACCAATTAAGAATAATCATCTGTACAAATTTGAGAAATAAAGTGATTTTCAAGAAACAACACAGAAAGTTCTCTTCATCATTTTGGTTGACTGTGCTTGTATACAGTGGACCGATGTCAACGTTACAAAACTATAAACACAAACGTTTGAATACCGTCTGTTTCAAATGATTTGAACAAGTACATGTTTAATGAATATTAAAACCTACATGGAATAACAATAAAAAAGAACACACTTGTTCAGTCATACACATCTTGCAGACACATCGTGCAGACAAAACGTGTCTGTGTCAAATTACATATTTGTTTACAAATAAACAATTGATCCTCATCATGAAATTATTAGAATAAATGTAACTACACAACTCTTTTCATCCCCTCCTCTCCCCAACCATCTTTGTAAAGAATTCCATTTCATATCAGTGCTGGATTATTCAGCTGAATCTTTGCAACGACAAAGAGAGTGTCAGGCAATCATACGATGTTTGTCTTTTCACGTACCTCATAATTGCTCAAATCAAAATACTATGTCGACATTCACCAATAATGTTAGTAGTCAATTCATGTAGCCCCCACCCCCCTCCCCTTTCCCCCCATTTTACTTAGTACCATCCTCATCAAGAAAAGTTTATTTTTTGAGATAATAGTTGAAATTTATATGAGAAAAAAAATTGATTTCGAGAAATGTAATGGCAATTTCGAGAGCAACGTACAAGTTTTAGATAAAACGCTAGTATTTTTAGATGATAAGTCGACATTTTGATCTAAAAACTTTCGAGTAAAAAGGCGAAAGTTTAAAACAAAAATAGTTCGACATTTTACATGAAGGGAATTAAAGAAGAGGTTGAAATAAATCGAAGACATTTTGAGATAAATTAGTTTAATGTTAAGAATCTCGGGTTAAATTACAGATGGCAATTTTAAGACAAACTTGATTTTCAAGAATAGAAAAGAATATGAAAATTTTGAAAATTTTCAGTGTTCCATGTGGGTCGCAGTAATGACAAAATGTGTATTGTTTGCTTAATTGGGAAGCCTATCCCGACTCCCTCCCAACCCATTCATATTTTGATACCTTCCTTCGCCAATCAAGTGATTTGTCACATGTCTACATATAGATATACGGAAAGGTGTGGAACATATATAGAGGAGGTACATCTTGTGGCTAATTTGTGTATATTTCTGATTAAGTGCATGTGCATTCATTGAGGGGCTGTATCGGTAAGTTTGCCTCTCCAATCCTGTAAACGGATCGACTCTCCTGTATGGTTTAGTACCCAGTAACGTGGGTTCACATTCCAACGTTCTCACGATCGATTTAGGAAGGGGAATGAACCTTTATGGTCACACTATAGGTGGCGAAAATTATGATGGTGTTGCTGTGGAGTAGTTGAATGCAATTCCATCCGACTGACAACAATTCTGGGCCTGGTTAGACTATAATTTATGTCTAAACTTAAGGTTGTGCTAAAGAATATAAGTGTGAAGTTTAAAGGCACATTGTACTGACCGATGTTAAAATCACTATTGTATAATTGCATGAAAAATCAGAAAATACAGTCTTGCTCTAGTCCAGTTACTCGGTAAATAACCGTTGGGTGGATATGTTGCCAGTCCAGTTATTATTCCTATACACAATAATGCCTGACAAAGAGGTACACATTATATCATGTTTCCTACATGAAGCCATGTACCACATGTATAGGTTGTCTACTATACTTGAAATCGGTTCGCAGGACTAGGAGAATAAGACCCCTTCTCAACCCCATTGTTAATATAGGATTTCAACTGGGGGGGGGGGGGGAGCAGATCCCAACTGACTTAGGTAGAGCCTACACTATTATGGAAAGGCCAGAGTGGAAAGAAGAATTTAAAAACGGAGGAGGTGTGGTCGTTGGCTTGTTGAAGGCAAACCTCAGTAGCCCCGTCCCCTGAATTCTTTTCGAAAATTGCTGTTAACTGGTGAACTCCGAGGCATAATTAGACTACCAATTTAGGTCTAAAATTTGGCTCCATGCACCATGCAGTTTTGCCTATGAACAATGTTTTTGAAAAAAACGTAAGGGGCGGGGAGGGTTGTGCACCCGTAGAAGTGGCATTCTTCTCAGCTGAATGGAACATTGCCTCCCACCTTCCCTTCTATCCAAGTGTATAATTTGGATTTTTTTTCATTAATGTTGAAATACCAAAATACTTTCATGTCGTAATTTCAAAAGTTTTTAGAAATTATAAATAATTGACTTCTTTCCAAGCTTGTAGTAAAACAATATCCTGAAAATGCTAAGTATCTTGCTGTCTTGATGACACTTGTAGTGACGCAATACTATCACGATAGATTTCGCTAGTCGATAGTACGCCTTTTTCTTTGGAACTTACACTAGCCTCTTATCTTTGCTTTACTGGAAAGACACGACCATCATAGTAAAAATATGTTGTGAATTGTCAAGAGGCCGTCTAAATTGTCATTTGTTGAGTTGCAGTGTAATAACTTATAAGTATTTGTTATCTTTTCCATAAAACCTATAAGGCCTAAACATTTTCAAGCTGCTGCACAGGATTCTATTAACTCATCATTACCAGAAAATTGTCGAGATGCAAATGATAAATTTAAATTGTGCAGCATATCGTTTAAGTCCTCACATTTAGATCTAACGAATTTGCCATTTTGTTGTAAATTGCTATTTATCTGAAAAAGAGGGGAATTTCCCTCGTGGCCAATGGAAACAAGTCTCATTTTCAAAATCTAAACAACCCACGACACAGGGTAAAGCAGTGTTTCAAGAACGGTTGTACTGTATGCTTGTACTACCCTGTTTGTTTTGTGTGATTCCTCGAAGCAACAGTATTGGCTTACTAAATGTTAAGATATTGCAATATATTCCAGATGGTGAATATACTGACAGAAACAGGACTAGAATATTGCAATTGTCAAAGAAGAAATCCCACGTATGTCTTTTGTTCCTTTCAATTTTAATATTGTGTTAAGCTATGTACTGTACCCACAACTTTTATACAAGGACAGGGACATCATAACGTTGAAGTTATGGCTTAGGTCTTCTCTAGTCATATTTAAAGTGCAGCCTAACTTATGCCTACTAGTTCAATGGTTCTAGTTATAATATTCAATACTGGCGCAATGCCAGCATAAAGCGTGACCTAGGCTCAGCACAATGTAGGAATTGCTGATATATGGTGATGCTAGTCTGTTACAGTGTTTATTTATTTATTTGTTTGCCACAAAAGTACAAAGTGGAGGAAGT
Organism: Apostichopus japonicus; assembly: GCF_037975245.1. Classification (NCBI taxonomy): domain Eukaryota; kingdom Metazoa; phylum Echinodermata; class Holothuroidea; order Aspidochirotida; family Stichopodidae; genus Apostichopus; species Apostichopus japonicus. The sequence continues at coordinate 6,683,397 of NC_092577.1, forward strand.
CTTCCATAAAGCTTAAAAGCTTAACAATGTGGGTTACAAGTTGAATGGGAGGTTTTCCTCCCTCAGAATACTTGGATCATATTAGTTTATTGAAGTAGTGTTCTACACTTGCGAGATCATCCAACTGTCCGAAAGGTTTTAGTTAAATTTAGTCATAAACAGCAACTCTTAAAGTACTCTGGAGTTGTTTCCTCTCCTGGGAATTGTGGATTTAAGTGCTGACCTGCCATTGAGTAAGGTCAAATGAACTGCAAGGTTTTCCAGAGATTGAGATTCAATATTCCATATCATATACAAGCATTATTGTTGTTTGTGTCACCCAAAATACTCAGAAGGGGCTATAGCACCCCTCTCAAAATACTGCAGTGCTTAACAAGTTAACACTACCCTTACTGATCCAAGACAACCCATTATTGGAACATATCCATAATTTCCGGGATTTGTGCTGATAATGCTCATTTCCTATCAATTGACGTATCTTTAGCTTCAATATCACTTTTACATTATTACTTACTAAAAGTGTAGGGGTCTTTTACAGCTAACATGTGAAGTTGATTGTCCACAAAGACTGCTGTAGTGTCACTGTGCTATCTGAATGCAAAATTTTCTAAGAACTTTCAAACACCTGCAGAAACCAAACACTGTAATACTGCATAATCACTAAATTAAAAAGATCAATCATTGGATCAAAGTGGAACTGCTACCATGGGTTTTTCTTTGTTGTGAGTATCCTTTTGTTTCTGAAGTCGTCTGAAATTTCTGAACAACTAATTTGATTTCATGTTAGTGTTTCACTTTTGATTAAGAAGTCACTGAAGTTCTAACGGCTCCATGATGTAATCATTTAACCGTAGGAAGAAACCCTCTAGTGAATATGAAGACGCAGACCGTACTGGGTAGAGGAGAGCAGGACCTACAGTATGCACCTATCAAGCTTCTTTTGGTATCCTACACTTCTTGATGCACAGAGTTTCATAGGAATGGTAAGAATGAAGTAAATCTGGTTTGTTGTGACTTGATTCACCAAACTGCTGGCTAGCAGGTTCCCGGACAATTCCCCCCTGGACGATTTCCCCCCGGACGATTACCCCCCGGACGATTCCCCCTCGGACAATTGCCCCCCGGACAATTCCCAACCCTGACAATTGCCCCCCCGGACAATTCCCACCCGGACAATTGCCAACCCTGACAATTGCCCCCCGGACAATTCCCACTCCGGACAATTCCCACCCATGACAATTGCCCCCCGGACAATTTCCCCCCGGACAATTTCCCCCCGGACAATTTCCCCCGGACAATCCCCTTCCTCGGAAATTTCGACGATTGATTGACAGCCGATGTAGGCGGGGTTAAGGCTATTTATTATTCCAGTAAAAATGAGGGTGTGCAACAAGAGATTTCAGTTTTGGTTTCGATGACAATCGTAACCTATGCATTCATGCGGGCGGAGAGTGTGTATGCGCGTATGCGTGTGTGTTGGGGGGGGGGGGTGTAACGCCTCGCTTGTAAATACGATATCTCAGGAAGTGAAGCTTTGACCAATCTAATATTGGTGTATATGAGAAACACATTGGGTAGAAGAACCCTTTTGTTTTGTGGGTAGGTCAAAGATCATTTTGAGTCACAGGGGCCAAATAGTAAAAACCTTGTAAAGACGATATCTCAAGGATGTAAGCTTAAACCAATATCATATTTAAGTTCGTAAGAAGGGGACCACATTTAGGAGCAAAAGCCTCTAGTTTAATGTGGAGGTCAAAGGTCATTTGGGTTCACCAGGGGTCAAATAGTGTAAACCTTGTAAACACGATATCTCAAGTATTTAGTATGTAGTTGTTACACGTTCAGTACAATATTTTATTGAGATCAAAGGTCATTTTGAGTCGCCAGACGCCAAGTTGTGGAAACCTTGTTTATAAGCTACAGTATCTCCCACCGACCAGCCTATCAGATAACATGTGCGTTACGCCTCGTACGAATAGGGGGCTATTGGCATTGTAAATGAGCTTATGGGCATCCGTAGAATCTAAAACTCAAAAACTGTAAACTCCAACATACTTGCATTTGCTTAAACCTGCCGCTTGGAAGCCTTACTTTGCGTGCAAAAGGTGTACCATTACTTTAAATAATTCAGACAACAGAGGATAGTTGTAGCCTTCCTGGATTACAAGCTGGGATAGGGGACCAAATGGAATATTTTTGCCACTGACTTGAGACTTGAGTTGAGCCCACTCTTTTTGAATTTCCTCCTTTATTTCTTCAAGCCATCTGGGTTGTTCTGATCATTTAGCAGCAAAGTACTACAATGATCAGCCACCCTCCCAATTTCTTCAACACCCCCGATGAATTCAAAGTTTCGTCTTTTATTACTGGCCATAATAAGGGTCAACAATTTGGTAACAGAACTGAAAGTTTGTGGACAAAAGCCGAAGCTATGCCTCATATTACTTGTGAATTAGGATACAATGTTTTATTGACATGTCAGGTAGGCCTTTCTATTCTGTGCAAAAAAAAAAATTCTGTAAGAAATATATATATGCTGAACAAAGTACGGAGCTCTGTAAGTGCCAACTGAGATGTTGGTGTTTCAGTAACTTCAGTGAACAGCTTATTCATTATATTGGCAATAAGTGTGCAAGTACAATGCACTTTCTTGCTCAGAACCGAAATGCAGTTCAAAGTTAGTGGTTTTGCGACATCACATTGCATATGATATTACGACGATACGATCGACAGCATAGCCTACTGTATCTAGCCGGCTTAACAGTCCCATTAACATATCATATAACCAGGGAGCTGTTAGAGTAGCAGCTCCCTGGTATAACATAGGTAACATATACGTATAGCAGCAGTACTGCAATCATGGCGTCCAGATATAGCGCGTTAGTAGGATAGTTGGTAGTGTGATGTTAACGTTAGACTACTCTAAACAGCATACTTATTACTTACACTAGGCTAAGACTTAGCATATATTCCGCTATTTGCTCTTCTCTAACCACAGTCTTTCAATAATTTGTTGCACTTCTGCAAGGACTCTATACATCAACAGAAAGAAAGTGGATGTGAAGAAAACAGCAATATGATGAATAAGCTGGTCACTGAAGTTACTGAACATCAAAACATCTCAGTTGGCACTTACAGAGCACCGTACTTTGTTTAGCATATATATTTTTCTTACAGAATATATTTTTTTGCACAGAATAGAACTTTGTTATTAGAGAATATATATTATTTCCTACAAAGAATAAACATTTATTTTTGTACAGACAAAAACTTTTTCTATAGAATATATATATTTTCTGTCACAGAATTTATATATTTTGTTAGAGAAAAATATTTTTCGGTCAGAGAATTGACATACTTTTTGAAAAGGATATATATATTTCTTTAGAGAATACCTTTTTTTTTTCTCTTAGAGAATAAATATATTCTTGGCAGAGAAAAAATATTTTTTGTGTTAGAGAATATATATTTTTGACAGAATATTTACTATAAGAGAATATATATTTTTGCACAGAATACATATTTGTTATTAAGAAAATACTTTCTGTACGCCTGGAGAATATATAAATATATACTTTAAGGGAATAAATATAATTTTCAGGGAATATATATGTGTAAACAAATATGTCTAAAATGTATTTTTGAAGTTAACCATGTATGTATTTCGCAAGTGCAGCATATATATATTTGTACGTATATATTCCGCTTTCTCGCGCCATAGCAATTGTCCGGGGGAAATTGTCCGGGGGGGAGGGGATAGTCCGGAGGGAAATTGTCCGGGAGGGTTATTGACCGGGGGGTAATTGTCCGGGGGGAAGTCGTCCGGGATGGGAATTGTCCGGGAGGGAATTGTCTGGGGTGGGAACTGTCCGGGGTGGGAATTGTCTGGGTGGGAATTGTCCGGGGGGGTTATTGACCGGGGGGTAATTGTCCGGGGGGAAGTCGTCCGGGATGGGAATTGTCCGGGGGGGGGGGAATTGTCTGGGGTGGGAACTGTCCGGGTGGGAATTGTCTGGGTGGGAATTGTCCGGGGGGTAATTGTCCAGGGGGGAGTTGTCTGGGGGGTAATTGTCCGGGGGGTAATTGTCCAGGGGGGAGTTGTCCGGTCACCGGCTAGCAAGCATGGTTAAGGAAGTTAAATTTCTCTGCCAGTCTCTGTCAATATCATGTCATTATAACATTTCTTCCTTGCATACAGTATTTGAGAGCTAAATACTGTTTAAAATAAACACATTTAGGGGTAGGTCCAAGCTATTGTATCCCTAGAAGCCAAATTTCAAACTTGACTGAAGCACCCTAAATGTGGTGTCGTGTAAAAGCTGAATTATTGAAGTTTCAGATTTTCATAATTTTTTTTAATTGTTTTGCCTATTCGAACAATTACAGCCGGCTAATTTGCATGAATTCAAATTGCAGTGTGACGTACGGGACATTTGGAATCCTATTTCCCTGCCAGCAATATGAACTTATTGAATATAAGTTATGTGGGACATGATACACCCTTCCTTCCAATTATTTTGACATATTATGTTTGGAGGTTCATCAATTAAATATGCTAATTAGCTAGTGTCCAAATACTGATGTCCCGTACGTCATAATTTTCAGCTCTTTTTTTCAAGTTTTGATATGGACGAACAATTTTTTTTGGTGATATTCTGTAAAGTTCTAATTAAGAACATTGTTCAACAAAATCCATCCCCAAAAAGTTAAAATAATATTCACAGCAAATCTAATTATCCAAATTAAAAATGTGACGTACAGGACAAAATGTGACGTATGGGACATAGTGTGGGGGAAAACCTGTATTTATACATAATAAACATGCATGGGCTCCAATGGGGACCTCTACTGGAAACCTTCCAATGCTTACAAATTTATTTTGTTGAAATATGGTAGTTGCAACTTATAATCCCGGCATGCCTGAAGAGCACATCATGGCTTCTAATAAACTATTGACCAATGACCACCAACAGCCCAGGTGTTGTTCAAAAAACTATCGAGAAGTCAATTGCATGTGTGCGTGGGATACAGAATCATCTACAATGCTATTCAACATTGACATTGAATGAGGACGACTTCAAGAATGTTGAGTTTGCATTTCAACATTTCGTAGGCCTATTGTGAAGTGTGACTATGATTACTGTGCCACAATGTTCTTGTGTCCTGAACTTAGATAGAAGACATTGAGATTTTTAGTTTACAAGTGTAGACTTTTGTTGCCCAATTTTTGCAGAGGACAATCACTCATGAGTTTGTTCAATAATCAGTATTAGGTCTATAGAGTTTTCTTTGTTGTACTAGTTTCATAGATGGACATTATGTGGACGATACATGGACATTTTGGTATGTTTTGAATGGGATGGATCATATTTCAACTTGAGGGTCAATAGTGGGGAGTATGATACAGTGTTGTACAGTATATACCGAAACAGTTTTGTTTCAAAACTTTGCATCTTGAATCATTTGTGCTCTAACAAAGCTAGAATTGATGTTATGAGTATAGTCAAGTGGGGTAAAAAAAAACAATTTTGGTCTGGTAACCAGTATTAGGTCTATAGAGTTTTCTTTGTTGTACTAGTTCATAGATGGACATTATGTGGACGTTACTGTGGACATTTTGATATGTTTTGAATGGGATGGATCATATTTCAACTTGAGGGTCAATAGTGGGGAGTATGATACGGTGTTGTAGAGTATGTACCGAAACAGGTTTGTATCAAAACTTTGCATCTTGAATCATATGTGCTCTAACAAAGCTAGAATTGATATTATGAGTATTTGGTCTGGTAACCAGTATTAGGTCTATAGAGTTTCTTTGTTGTACTAGTTTCATAGATGGACATTATGTGGACGTTACTGTGGACATTTTGGTATGTTTTGAATGGGATGGATCATATTTCAACTTGAGGGTCAATAGTGGGGAGTATGATACAGTGTTGTACAGTATATATACCAAATCAGTTTTGTTTCAAAACTTTGCATCTTGGATCATTTGTGGTCTAACAAAGCTAAAATTGATGTTATGAGTATTTGATGAATGTGTAGAGTAGATTTATACTTTACGCATTCCATGTTTTATGTAGTGGAATGATCTCACAAGTACAGTCACTGCTCTTTTCGATCCCCGAAAGAAGGAAATATGGCATGAAATTATCTATGACATTGTTTTGCCATATCCAAATTAATGTTTTTTATGTAGAAATCAGCTTGTTATGGTATATTCAGGAATAAAAATATGAGTTTTCATAGTCAATTTTTATTTGGACAAATTGTCCCGTACGTCACATGTCCCGTACGTCACAGGACAATTTTCATTTGTGTAATCACTGAACTGGAATGGCTTCATATTTTTTTCTAATATGTCTCAGCTTAGTCCTTGGAAGGTTAGGCTATTCACTAGTTATAACAGCTTGATCACTGCCCTCCTAATCTCAGAGGGATTTCAGCTTTGCTCTTTAGTAAAAAAAAACACAAAATTCTCTGGTCCTGTACGTCACACTGTACATTAATTAAGATGGGACCTAATTAAAGCAAGTGTAGGAAATCGTCATGAGTTTGTAATAAAGTAGCAGCAATAAAAAATATGAAAACCTCAAAAAGTTTCTGGAAAATAGATTTTTTATAACTTTTAGACACATTTAAGTCTCTGAAATGTCCCGTACGTCACAGTGCAAATAGCTTGGACCTGCCCTTAGAGGGCATTCAAAGATATATGCACTGGCATCCATTAGGGTGGTTAGCACTTGCCACCCCTCCATGGGCTACACTAGGGCCTCAAAATCGCTGTCAGCGAACATTAAAATATCTGACAAGTGAAAATGCCTCAGCCGAAGTCCCAGGGACTCCTACCAGGGCTTAGATTTACCGTATACTTCATAGAATTTCTATTTTTCTCTCTAATATGTATTTACATGCTTTAAACTTAGTAGAAGAGGACAAGAAGTCTCAGAGTTGTTACAGGGCTCTTCAGAAGCACCCGGCTAGGGCTCAGATATATATATTCCACAGGGCAAAATTAGATTAAGTATTTCTATTCCTGACATATCCTCATGTGCTTTAAATTGCTAGCAGTTTCTAAAAACTATGTGAAAATACTGAAGATTTGGAGAGCTTTGCAGTACCCTTGTAAGTCCAGCCACTATAAACAGAGAACACAATTGGAAATACTTCCTACTAATATATATAGCTGTCAATACAGAATTGTCACTTGCTGAGCCAGTCACTGCAGTTGGTTTTAAGGAATCTAATTGGTCTCAAAATTGTTCTAACTTCACCGACTTGAGTACGGTGGCTTAATAGGGAAATTTCACAAGTTTGACTTTTTATCTGATAACTATTTCAACTCAAAATTTTGAGGTTACAAGTGTCTTCATCTGCCAAATTTGTGGAAAGAACTGGCCATATTGGATAGCTATTGACCAGCTGAACAGGGTACTCTATAAACCTTTGGTGATCTTAAATCTGGAAAGAGACCCCCCAGAGTGGTTTAACTAGGTCAATGCAGTCTCCAGGGTCCTTGTGCCATTAAATGAAGAAAAATTATATAAAAACACCCATCCACCAAAGCTGACACACTAAATTAGATACAATTATCTCCCGATGAGTGGAATTCAAAAGACATTCTGTCCTCAGTAGGAAAGAAGGATGCGAAATCTCACAAATTTCTCAGTCAAGCCCAAACCATGCATGGTTGGGTTGTGTGAGGTTTGACTCTCCTTTGAGAGCTCATTTACATCACTTCACAACACCTTTGTATGCCACTTCCACTAAACAACGGAGAGTCCGGTTCAAGTTTGATGGTTTACTGGTTAATTGTTTTTACACTTACCTGGTTATTGGAATCTGAAGTGTACCTTCCTTCCACTGGATTTTTTCTCTGTGAATGTCCATGTATACAGGGTAGTTAGCCAGAGACATACATGTATCTATTTCTGACTGACATTCTCAATATATCCTATCATTAAGACTTAATTTTCATTCACATCATATCCTTTTCTCTTCATTAGGTTAACTTGAATTATCCTGAAGCCAACTATTAGGGGATCACCTATTCCCCCTGTAGTTTAGTTTTGATGGAAGCTTTCACACTGTGCTGAGAAGGAAAATGAATGTTTCATCAGCTGATATTTCCTCCATATGTGATGGTAATCACAATAATGGTTAGTGTAGAACAGTGATAGTAATGTTTCAACAACCTCTGGTAGATTTTATGGATAGCATTGTAGATTAAGGAATACTATTGTTTCTCCATTCACTCTCACTAAAAGAATTTTATATAAAGTTTTAACTCATCCACTCAAAATACAACTGACAGAATTATTCCCTAGTAAGGACATTAAAATGATCGGATTCTTGCTGGATTAATCCAGTACTTGGTATGTTTGAAATGAGCTTGCCATGACACAATAGCTGCCTAAACACCCTCTGGTACATTTTACCATTTACCAAACTGAAATAAAAATTGCCTCCTGAGACTCAAATGAATAAAGTCTTCTAGAACTCCTGACACTCCCAGAATGGTCAGACTGGAAGACCACTTGTTGGTTTCTATGAAAGTAGTTTGGGTTACCTACAAATATGTCTTCTGTTAAGGTATTTATTTTCTTCAGATTAAAACCAAAAACTCGAAATACCAGTTTAGATATTCTAAAATGATGTAGAAACATTAAAGAAGTCAACTCAGTCTGTATTGCTGAGCTATGTGTTAGAGGGATTTGTAATGAACACTCCATCAAACAAACAACAAAACCTTGATCAATTTAGGTATGTCACTCATAGGTCTAGCAACTATGAATATAATCTGAACTTTAATGTACTTTGTTTGTTATGATGTTTATTTACTGTAGTATGGTTGAGTTGACTGGTTTAAGCATTTGCTTAAATGTTAGAAAAATATGATTCAAAACGTAATTGGACAGTACAATGCAAATCACCTCCACCTTTGATATTCATCTCAAAGATGTCTATCATATCAGCTGAAGATGGTGGCTGGGTTTGATTCTCCCTTAATTCTTTGATATTTTTCTCCAAACTACTAATTAACTGTCGCACACCAGTTCTAAGATCCACAATCACATCCTGTGAGGCTAAAGAAGCATTATTCAAATAAGGTGTACACAAAACCAGTGACATTAAGAGCCAGGCACAGTTCCATGCCAATTGTGTCACCAGATCCAATTGTTTAAGTCTTTGTTTATCCAATGTTAAAGTATATCATTCTTTATCACGTATTTCACTGGGCACTTAGCTGACAACTGTAGCCAACACCCAACCCCCACCCTCTCACACCAGGACTGCACAGAACAAAATGTTATGAAATAACAGTATATATCAAATTCTGCAGATATAAAAATATGAACTTTAACTCAATCAATTAAAGTACAATGTCATCATTTCAGAAGTCCTTCAAATTCATCAAGCTACTGTATAGACAGCACAGTGAACCATCGGTTCCTTAATTATGTGACCAGAATCCTTCATCATGTTTTCTTCAGGCTCCATTTTTTTTCAGGGTGGCTTTGTTATAACTCTTGTTTCTCAATTGAATATAAACCAAACTGTGGATTGCTATTGGTATTGCTTAAAGTTTGTATTGAATATACAATGCTTGTCTCAATTTCAAATTAATGTATCTTTATATTCCAATTAGTTTGGTATTAGGTGGAGCTGTACACTGTGGGAAGCATTGTGAGACCTTGAACTCATCGTGTACAGTCTATAGATTTGTATTCTAGTTGTATTAGTTTCTTTTCATTGTTATTATAATTATAACTGAGTAATTTATTTTGAAACTACAGTAGCATACCATATGTGTATAGCTCTGTGTTCTGTGTTTGACAATGTTACATGATAGAATGCTGCTACTTGAAGACCGGGTGATGACAATTTACATTAATAATAACATTTTAACTGATGACCAAATGCATTTTGTTTTTTCTAATCATTAGGTAAACTGGAATTATTCAGTCCTGAGATCAGCCTTTTTAGGGATTTCCATATCCGGATTACAGCCCTTGGAAGAAATGCTTACAGTGTTCATAAGCAGGGTAATGGTTGTATGGTCCACCACCTGATTCTTACCCCACACCTAATGCCCCCTCTTCCATGAGAATACAAGTGTTTAATTGGATATTTTTACTCCATGACTTATTAGATGATCCCTTAAGGAAAATTTCCCTAACGGAAAGTCTATCATCCAGCACCCTCTTCCCCCAACCCCCATCAATTCCAGTCACTGCAAAACAAGACATAACATATGAACAATCTAGTTAGAATACTGCTAAAGGTTGTGTCTTAAACACAGGAATTCTGTGTGACCTCTTTTGTTCAGTGTTTCTCTAACTGTAGCAAATTGTACCATAATTGTTGGTTTCAAGAGGATGAAATTCTGATGCCAAGTACATCTCTAATCTTTATAATCTGACCAATTTAAATGGTCATTAGACATCCATTGTTTCATAATGAAACAGTTTCCTTTCCCGTGTGAGCATATAATGCTAATGAAGGCTTTCTACTGTCATGGTCTCCAGGTTGAGTGGATATTATGTAATTTATGACAAGGTCCACCTATCCCATTATATTAAATATTTGTCATGTATAATGATAGGTATTGAGTATTACACTATGACAAGCAACAGTTTATGATTCTATCACAGAAGATCATACAACACAATATGACAAGCTCTTAGCATGTTATGTCATATGAAATCCTCAATGCATAAGCATTCTTTTATGTTGTTAAAGTTATTGTGCAATTCAGTAATTCTGTTATAAGAGTGTGTTTGGGTAGGGGAGGGGGGTTGCATCAGGTTGCTGTCTATTGGCAAGGTTGGAAACGAAGTTACTGGGAAAGTTGTGATTTCAAGCAAAAATAACAACATAAATGTAATAGAGCAGCCTCTGCTTCACACTGCTATACCCAATATTTGACAAAAGTAATCCAGACCAGTAACTGTGCCTAACTTTGCTATTTGGTGTTCATACAAAGATGAACAACTTCATTGGACTGCTGCACCAAATAATGCTAAAAGTACCAAATAAGAAAGTGTGCTGATCAATTTAGTCTAATCCAAAGGATAGCAAACATGTTAGCAATGTTAGCCTATTATTTTGTTTTGGATAAATTTTCAATAAAATGACTGAACTTGCAATTATAGAGTTGTTTCAGGGACACAGAATCATTATAGCATCAGCTTGTGCATCTGTGAGCAAATAAATAACTGTTAGGTAAATATTAAAAAGGCAAACTCAATAACAAAGGTTTCATTGTTTGCATTAAAACATCTAGTTCTGATATTCTCAATATACAATATTCTTATTGTCTTTGTCTTTATCTCCTCGTTCGGTAAATGTGGATTAATCAGTCTTGAGATGATCTTTGGGGGTCACCTAATGCAGATCTTGCACAGAATGGTTAACAATATATAGCTGATGGTAATGGTAAGTGTATAATTAGTGTATAGCAGGACAGGTAAATTGGGTGGTAGTTATAATTAGATTTGAGTCTGGATAGAAAGTGATTTTGTTACTGTCTAATCTTGGTGGAACAGTGATTGTTTTGAAACTTGCTTGATCAACAGACTCCCTAAGGGCCTGTTGGGGTCACCTAATGCAGATCGTGCACAGAATGGTTAACAATATATAGCTGATGGTAATGGTAAGTGTATAATTAGTGTATAGCAGGACAGGTAAGTTGGGTGGTAGTTATAATTAGATTTGAGTCTGGATAGAAAGTGATTTTGTTACTGTCTAATCTTGGTGGAACAGTGATTGTTTTGAAACTTGCTTGATCAACAAACTCTCTAAGGGCCTATGGGAAGATAAGGTAATACTCAGTCTTTACAGTGTCGCCACACCCCTATGTATTAACCAGCCTCACTTCCACAAAAATGTAGTGATGTACCTACTTGACATTATATCCTTTTGATATAAGCACAAGATTTGCTGAGGCTAAGAAATATATAAATAATTTAATATTAACCCTGTAAATTGCCTCAGCAAGTGAGTCAGTGTGTTTTACTATGATCACACTGTCTGAAGCCTATGTGCTTCCACTTGCTTAATGTTACATATGTAGCAATTAAGTCTTTGTTAAATTAAATGTAGAATGACTAACTAGAACCATATCTCCTTTTTTCATTCTAACATTTCCTACCTACCCCTCTCAGTGCATCAAAAACTCAAGAAATTGATATCAAATTTAAATCTGAAGATAATCTAGTCTTTATGCCATTTGTCAATGAGCTATATAAGAAGGGATTGCAAGTGGAAGTCTTTGGTTGGTTTACTGTAATGTGTGCATATGTTGCTCTCAGTCAGTAATACAAGACACGCATATAGCTTCTGGACTACATGCATGTCCTCAGAGTAAAAACCAAAGTAATTCAGATTTCCATTCTTACCCATTGTTTAATAGTGTTGATAGATTCTCTTAATGTGTTCTGTCTAAAGATGTACATTATTTTCACTTCAGCTATAGTACTACTGGCCATTCAAGAGATATTTCCAGCAAACGCAAGCACATGTGCTTTCTACATTTATTTTCTGTTGCAAAACTATGGAAGATAGCTCACAAATTTAGTAGAAAACTTCCAGCAATTGTCAAAAGTTGTTTTATTGGCGTGGGAAGGAGGGGGGGGGGGCTTCAAAACTCTTCGGATGTAGCATCAGTTACCACTACAAGTGTTGTAATTAACTAATTGTATTGATTACCTCGGATACAAAACATATTCTTAAAAAGCAGCTATGGTGCTTTGAATAATGATATTAGTCATGTGCTGTTAGCTATGTCAGTCCAACCAACCCAAAAATAAAAACAGAAATAGAAATAGAAAACAACATATATGCTGCCCTTAGAATACAGCTATACAAATATTCATATTTATAAGACACAAGGAAATACATCGATGTCTGTTACAAAAATGATCACAGACCTGATGAATATTTACCTTGATAAATCTAGTGAATGGAAAGTTGAGTTATTTGTATTTTCTCTCTAACCTCCAGATGATACAGTTATCAACATTTCTTTGGTACATTTCTTCCAAGAAAGTCAAGTGGGAACACATCACTGCTCACCTAACTCCCTTTGTGAATGAGAGTCTGATGAGTCTTCATATAATAATTTCTCAACAGTCAGTTTGTGAAATGGTAATGGTTTGTGTTGATACCTTCTGATCAAATCTACAGGCCATATGTAGGTGAAGACAGCTTGCCTATTTAGTTTCATAAATGATATTAAATGCACTGTTTAAGATTCCACTTGTTTAATTGTGTAGAGGTAATAACATTTAATAACATTAATTACTATATGGTAGTATTGATGGAAGATTTCTCTAAAGTGGAGCAGTTACGAAAACATTCCTAAATTATCAGTTAATCAGAAAACTTTCGAGAAAATAAAGATTGCCCACATGCCAGGCAATCCAAGTTGTTGTATTATGTACCTTGGTCTGATCATGGATGTGTTTGGAATAAAGAAACTATGAAGTATCAAGTCTTTGAAGTTAAATGTATATTGCCACCTGTAATCTTGGTATTGTTTTGACGCATTAATACAATAAATCAGATGAGAGCGAATGAATTAGGGATACTCCAGGCATCTGCTACCAGTAATTGATATCTTTAGATCTTACATCCCCATATAACTAGTATTGCCAGTAGTCATAGCTTTGGAATAACTTTTGAATATTCATGAAGCCATGAAATTGCCATGTTCACTGCTATCCTAGATATGACCTAAGTAACATTTTACTCTTTTACTCTTTTCATTGCTCACAGGAAATTGTTCTTAACTGCACATATTAATGTTGTATACATTGGCAAGATTTCAGGTTGCATTACACAAATGTAGTAATAATGATGATTGACCCATCACTAGCATGGATGCAGGCCAAATGCCCTGCCCCCCCCCCCCCCCCCTCCGCCCCCACCCATCCCCCAAAATATCAAATCGAGACAGAGGGTACAGCAGGGATGCAACCATGTATTATTCGTGGGGACTAAAATCAAGATAAAAAAATCAAAAAGGAAGGAGTGATCCCTCACTTTGAGAAACAACTTTTACAATACATTTCTGAAGTGCAATATATGAAGATATAACATGTATATGCAGTACAACATACAGTTGATAAATCTTCAAGATTGTTTCAAGAGTGACAAAACATAGCACATGTTTGAATCTATGTACAGTACCCTTCATGTTTTCAAATATCTAAATGAGCGGGGCACAGCCCTCCTCTTCACCCCTCCTCATCTGGACAACATGCCCATGTTACCCACTCCCACTGCAAAAAGGTGGTCAAGCTCCCGGGGTAGAGCCCATTTTGTGACATGATACAATAAGGCAACACTTGGACCTTCAACCAGCCTTTCCTTTCACCCTTCCTCCAAAATCCAAATTATAACAAGTGAAAGCAAAAACTGTTTTGATGTCTTATTGACAGACTTATACCAAAGGAGATGTTATTTATTAGAACCTGAGATGTAGTTGTTCCTCTTTGGTTAACAAGATATTGCAGATATAGGTCACCTTATTTATTCTCATTTTGTTTGGAATGCACAAAATATATTTCTTTCCAATTCTTGGTACATTGGTATTGTGCTTTGCTACAAGCTACAATCTTTCTGTGAACATTTTGTTGATATGCTGCTGTATTGCTGTGTATGTTTTGTACATTAAATAACCAAAGCCTATTCACCTTGTTAACCCCAAACGCAAATTGTTTTGATCCCATCACGAAATACTCCCTCAGTGGAAACAAATATACCTTGATTTTATCCATTATATTATTCATTGGTTACATATATTACACTAAGCCATTCTTTTGTTTTACAACTTTGAGAACCCAATCTCCCATAATGACAAATATTTATATTGTAAAGATTGCATAGCACAGTCACATACAGTAGTATCGAATCTGCTAGAAAAGGTTAGATAGTAATGGCACTTTCTATCTTTGTAGAGTTTGTTATGTTTCTTTATTCAGTTTTTTTTTGTAGATTCAGACATACCTCTATTCAAGTCTTCAGTCTATCACTGATGTAGTATCTAACGCTGACATTCCAGTAGAGAGGACTTTTCTTGTTTGTGTGAGATGTGCATTTTTAGTATCTCTAAGTTAATAGTCATTGATGGATTTATATCTTTTAGTGGTATGCTTTATGTTACACCCTTCCCCTTATGCTCATCTTTGTTTCATAATGATTTTTCTTCATTTATGATTGTTAAATGTAACAGTATTCCATATTTCATTGTCAGAATATGCTATGATAGTTCGCTGACTATATAGTTGCTTAAATGTGCTATATTATTAATATTAATCGAAAAATCTAATAACTACGTTACTATCTCTTTTTTCTTTTTCTTTTTTTTTGCTGGGGTAGGGGGGTGAGATGTTGGCGGGGTGGCATGATGTGTAAAAAAGTTGTTCAAATATGTGCATGTAATAAATGTAGTTATGCTGTGTAATGGGTTGATTGGCATGCAGTACATAGTATGTATAATGGGTGGATTGGCATACATGGTATGTGAAATGGGTTGATTGGCATACACAATATGTATAATGGGTTGATTGGCAAATATGGTATGTATCATGGCTTGATTGGCATACAGTACAGTACATGGTATGTATAATGGGTTGATTGGCATACATGGTATGTATAATGGGTTGATTGGCATACATGGTATGTGAAATGGGTTGATTGGCATACACGGTATGTATAATGGGATGATTGTCATACACGGTATGTATATATTGGGTGGATTGGTGTACATGGTATGTATAATGGGTTGATTGGAATTTATAATGGGTGGATTGGAATAAAAGGTATGTATAATGGGTTGATTGGAATTTATAATGGGTGGATTGGAATAAAAGGTATGTATAATGGGTTGATTGGCATACATGGTATGTATAATGGGTGGATTAGCATACATGGTATGTATAATGGGTTGATTGGCATACTTGATATGTATAATGGGTGGATTGGCTTTCATGATATGTAAAATAAGTTTAGGTCAGGTGACCATGCTTCTGATGTCATAATATTAGTTATGTCACAATGACTGTTTAAAGTAGGTAAAGCTTTGGTCAGTCAAAAATGTTGTCAGCTTATTTTTTACTTTCTTATCTCATATTTTTAGTATCGACAGAGAGAGATATATCGGTAGCAGAACCTGTCCAGTTGTTGTCCAATCCACAAGATTTCTCTTGTGAAACATTTCCTAAATAATATTGTAACTTAAAAACTCTCCGATGCTTGCCAAGCACCGGACGGGCATCACTTTACAAACTTAAGAGATGCCTTGTGCGTTGTATCTGACCCGTTGATTTCCATTAACCCTATATCAACATTATTATCATATTCTTTGTTTCTGTTTATACTTTTCTATGTTCTTTTCTGGTCATTTCGCCGTCATATTTCTGCATTATTATATATGGTTTTATTTCTAATTCTATCAATACTGCTGTAGTACAATGTTGGTCTTCGTAATAAATAGAAAGAATGGTAGTTGTGTTATAAACAATGCTTCCTCAAGCTGCTGAGTGATAAATATATTAATGAAATCTGAATGGTGTGTAGCGCCACAGGCTGTATACATCGGTTCTGTCCATGACGTAGGCCCAACCTTGCCAATTCATATTCGCCTTAATAAACCGAAAATTAACGTGAAAGGTAGTATGAAACCTAAATGACTGAAAATACAATGAATTTCAAGGACGGGTAGTTAAAGCTATTATGTATTAATACTCTTTCATGTTTATGTATATAATTACTCATGAGATGCTGATTATTTTGTGTTTCACGTTAAACGTAAATCCTTTTTTTTTTTATCATTCCAGCCAGTTTTCCGTTGTTCATTTATACGTAAAATATAATCCAGCTGAACTTAAACGTGTGAGTTGTTGTAGTTTTTTTATTCCTTGCCGAAGGCCGAAGGAATCTATGCGATGGTGATGGCGTGTGTGTATGGGTGAATATGTGTGTGTGAATGTGACATTTTGGCTCGAAAACACAATCTCCAAAATCAAAGATGCTTGAACATCTTGGTGTGTGGGTAGCCCTTTGTGAGTAAATGCTTTCTATTTTTTTTATGGAGGTCAAGGGTCATTTGAGAGATTACCAGAGGTCATAAAAAAAGGCGAAAAAATTGTAAACACTGTATCTCAAGAAGTAAAATATGCTTGAACTCTTAACTTAGACTGTTAATTGACCTAGAATAGCAAATCATCTGTATTGTTTTTCATGGAGGTCAAAGGTAATTTGGTGTCACCAGAGGTCAAAGGCTGTAAACCATGTAAACACGATATCTCAAGATGTGAAAGTTGCTCTAACCATAAACTTAGTATTTTGGTAGTTCTTAGTAATTAATTGTTCTCAATTCATTTATGGAGGTCAAAGGTCATTTTGGGTCTCCAGAGGTCAAATGCTGCAAACATTTTAAACAGGATATCTCAAGAAGTGAAAGTTACTTGAATTTTAAACTTTGTTTTTTTGGTAGACCTTGGTGAGCAGATGCTCCCTTTTGGTTTTCATGGAGGTCAAAGGTCGTTGAATGTAAATTGTTGGTTACAGTCAGAATAATGTTATGCAGAATATGTTGTACTACTACTTCGTATGTAGAGTACTAGTTAGAATTGAAATCTAAACCATGCTACCTATGAGTACATTTTGTTATAATCAAACAGTATATTGCTCCCAAATTTCTCAAAGAACAGTTTGATATTCAGCTGTTGACTTACCCCTCTCGTCTCTCTTAGGCCTGTTTGTCTGTACTGTTTGTCTGATGTTGTTAGTATTTGCATACAATGTAATATTTGTACACAGTTTCCATAGTACACTGCAGTGAGCCTATATTTCACTCGATGTAAGATGAAACATGTGACACATAGCATGGAGACATGTCACGTGCTCTGTAACATCACAACTGTTGTCACATGGAAATGTCTTCAACATTAGTGGAATGACTAGAGATGGGGGGGGGGGGGGGGTGGGGGTACGGTGTGATGGTTATAAAGGGTGTCTGTTCTACCTTTCCTAACATTCAGCGCATAGCCCTGTACACGCAGCAGTTAGTATCATGGAATAGGGTGGCGTGGAACACGTATTGTTCTTGAGACGTTAATTATTAATAACACAAATTAAAGGTGATATTCGTTGCACCGACAGGCTGAATACATTGAGTGTCAAAGGGAGGGATGTGAGTCGGAAGGGGTGGCTGGAGGGTGGGGGGTGCATTATCACATCTTCCACAGTTCACTTGTTAGATCAAGACATACAGTTTGTGGCCTTCTTCATTGTACTTTAAGACATTACTGGGTCATTCGGCTGGATCTTTTGTTAGCGAAACAATGCGTTTTCATCAAATGATCGATTTTTAATTAGATTCATATTTTCAGTTTACGTTTGGTGTCGACATTTCTAGATAAACGTCAAAACTTCATGATAAACGTTTCAATTTCGATAAAGCTTCGAAAGTTTGTGATATCAGTTTAAATTGTTCTATAAAAAAAATAACAAATATCAGAGATAAAACCACACAATTTCAACATGTAAAGTCATTTTTTTTTTCGGGAATTATAGTCGAAAGTCGAGGTAAGCAAAGTAATTTAGACAAAGCATCTTTTAACATAATTTTCTGTGATCAATGTCCCTTCTGAGCCACCGTAATACCCTTACAAATTATATTGCGTACTTTCTAATAACAGTCGGAGCAGATGTTGTCACCTGGTACAGCTAAAACCAGCAAAAAGGAAACCTAGACAATAATGTTCATAAAAATTATGATAAATTATTTTAAGCAACAAATTTTTTGTCAGCAGCATATTCCAGTGATTTCCAGAAAGAAAACGACACCTGCTTTCCCTTTTTACATATCAGAATATAAGAAAAGGGGACTTTTGAAACAGGGTTTCCCGTTCTGTAGTTGTGTTTTTTTTCCTTCTTAATATAAATATCCTTCTTTGCGTACAGTATCTATATATCGTTATCATAAACTTATTTTATGTATATTAACATATTTTTTTCACATCTAACCTACCTTTCGTAATCAGGAACTAGCTTGCCTACAGTTATCGATGTTTACTTAGCCTGCACCACAAACTAAATTTAGAACGTACCTTACTACCATTGTATGACAGTCACTGTTTACACAACAAACAAATATAAATATCAACGATAAAGAAGTGTACCCCGTGGTATCGTATAATTGTTTCATAGTTAGTTCATGTTATCATTTTTACGATATATGACTAGATATCTTTACAGTTGAAGATAAGATGCTTCACTTCCATTACGTATTAAATCATCTAGTGTAAAAAAAATGGATAACGAAGATGTATTTTTTTCTCATTGGGAAAAGAGGAACATATTCTAGATGCGTCTCGATCAACTTTTTAGGGCAGCTTTAAAGGGCCATGCAGATAAAAAATATCTTCTCCCTAATAAATTGGTATTTCCTAGAACAAATAACAAAATGAAATTCCGGAGCTGACAGCATCGATTAGTTTCATTCCAGTCATCTAAACGGCATATGACACAGACTTGATACACCCAAGCAGCATAAGTCACATACACAGATGTCGTGTATGGAAGGTAAATGATACAATCAGTCTGCATATGTGATAAAATCTAAAAATAACTAGAACAACTGTAATATGCCGGTTCGACGTTTGTTCCTTTGACGTAGACCAAAGCTAGGCTATACTTATAAAAGTACTCTAGCTAGCATGCGACTGCAAGAAAATTATAACTAAAACCATCACAGATTAACCGGACAACCAAGCTCATTAACGGTTGTCAATCACGACGAACACATGGACGTGACAGAGAATACCCAGTCCTGGACAATGCTTAGTCAATTGAACAACAAGTTAACATTACTGTATCCTCGTCATAGAAATTCAGCTAGGAAGAATGCACAGTTTATCGCCATTTGTTTAAGAAGTGGAGGCTTGAATGAAGTGATGGCGCTATGTGGTGTACGGCAAAAAACCAGATCATTTGTAAGTCTTCACATATACATTGTGCATTCGACTTCGAAACTGAATTTGATTATACCCGCTTTTTCTGAAAGAGAAGGTGTACTTTGCACAACAGAGACATGTTATGGCGACCAGTGTGGTAAGTACTATACTCCTGATTTTATAACTTTGATTTTTTTTCTCGCCCTTATAATGACTCGAGTAAGTGGAGTGTTTGTGCAACTTTTAATGTCTGGAAAGGGTAATTTCCGGTATCTGAGAGGCACATGACAAACATTTGTCTTGCTTGTATTATTTCAGTGCTCCACTCAAATAGTGACATAGCCTAATTGTCCCTTAAAAATGCCGTGAAAATGCAACCCTCAATCCTCCCCACCCTCTCCCCTCACACACCTCCTTTTGTGTAATACTTCCATATTAGTCTGTGCATGCATTTACCAGTTTAGTGTTAATGTTGCAAAGTTGGTAGCTGCCTATTTTCCTATTATTGAATTGTCAGTGATAACCCCGGGACATCATAACCGTCATCCAGTGGCGGACTGACCACACGGGCATTTGGGCAATGCCCGGTGGGCTGGGGAGCCTGGTAAAAATTACATTATATTTTCACAGTAGGCCTACATAATAGAATACAGACGCGCTGTGTAGAAATATATTTTTAACTGTGGGAATCAGCTCATGAAATTACCATGTTAGTTAGCCTGTAAGTTCGTAACAAAATAACGTGTTATTGGCAACCCGTCCGTGCTAATGGATATTATTTAGGTTTTTTTTTTCATTTTCGTCAAGCACGTTGTCACAAAATGCTTGAAAAACTAAAGGAAATCCAGTCTAAAACATATATGTTTGTCTTTTTTTGTTTACGTTTTAACTTTCCTCAGCTTAATCAAGTGTTGCTTCTGGAAAATTATTGTTGGGTTAATTTGAAAGGATTATTGTAACCTAAAAAATTGAGAAATATAGCAACATTTTGCATCTAGGCATTCCTTAACTTCAAAAACATCTCAATGAGGAAGGGTCACCCCTCCCCTTAGACCCCTCCCAGGGCGGCGATCACTATGTAAGTAGCATATCAATGAATGATGGGCCGGTCTAGGTGGAAAATGCCCGGGCCGGTTTTAAGACCAAGTCTGCCCCTGCCGTCATCCCATGTTATTCTGGCACTTGGATCTATCAATATGGCTAACTATATCCAGGGTCCAGTGAATAATAATAATACAGCAGCTTAACAGACGACACCAGTAAAGTACTTAGATTCCTATGTAATTGCTTTGACTATCGCTTCCTAAGAATTATCTGTGAAACTACAGTCCACTGCTACATTTTTGGCACCCAAATGCGGCATTCTCCCTACTTCAATTTATATGATCCTCGCCTAGTTAGCGAAATTTTACGAACACACAGTGATTTACACCGAAAGCCTAATTCACGATGTCTCATAACGAATACAATGTAGGTATTAGTCATCATCCAAAACACGTAATATACGTACGGAGCCGCTACATGTGGAAACTAACTATGACTTTGTATAGTATATAATGCCATGACATTACGGGATAGATGTTCGTCGTGCCCGAGATTACCAAATAAAACAGAGTCATTGCGGATAAATACGATTACCATTTGTTGCTTGCAACTTTCTTGCAGGATGTTTTTAACTAAAATGCGTTCAAATGTTACATATCTTGTTTAATTTGAGAATAATGAAACCAAAATACAGGATTTTACGTATTGTTTTGAAGAAGTATGCTACTCAAGGAGATCTATTTTCTTTACTTGTGCAGAATTAATGTTCGCCGCCACAACTCTTTGCATATCTGGGTCTGGATTGTTTCCTGCGTAACAACCTGTGATATTGAGATTGCTATGAAGAATGTACGTTGAGCTGGCTTTCACTAGCCAGCCATGTATATGATTGAACGGGCGAGTAATCCAAATATTGGAGCGAGCATGCGCACTACAATAAATATGACTCTACCCCTGTACTTCCACCAGGGGTTCTCTGATGATAAACCAAACAACACTTTTGTGGCCCCGTTCAAACCTCGCAGACCCTTATGCAAAATACATAATTCACTGTTTCGCGGCCAGTTTTTAAGTGATGCAGTTATTTTTTAATGTTGGAATTAAAGAAATAAATACGTGTTTGTACTGGTTGTAAATCAAAAGCAAACGTCGAACAAATTGACTAATACGGCTATTACAAAACCAGAGGCTAACTTAAATGATGAATTTAGGCACTTGGAATGTTATATGGAAATGTTGTTGAACATTAAAACACACTGCTGACAGTCCAGGTTGAATTTCCATTACACTTTTACTGTAATAGAAATGAATAAAAATAAACAAGTGAATTCCATGAATAAAAGTGCCTTTACAATGTACCTTAATACTGTCGACTGTTAGTTCCTCAGATACATCTCAAAAACTCATTGGAAAACAACACTGTTATGGCAAATAAAGGATATGTCTACCCTAGATTACAATAAGGGATATGTCTACCCTAAATTACAAGAAAGGATATGTCTACCCTAGATTACTTTAGGGGATATGTTTACCTTAGATTTTAATGAGGGATATGTATACCCTAGATTACTATAAGGGATATGTTTACCTTAGATTTCAAATTCTACCTAGAGTTACCCTTTAAGACAATATTTTACTGATAAGTGAGCATTAGCCTGTTTTATCGCCATGCAGTGTCCAATACGTTGATAGGAACATCCTACGTCAATAAATCACTAATTTCGAAATGTATGAAACTATTGTTACGTTGGGGTGCTCCGGCTCAATTTGTTCAGGGCTCCGTTATTAAATAAGTGTAATTAACTGCAGATGAAGAGAAACTCCAGACATATATATAATTGTAGAAAATAAGCTTGATTTATTCTGTGTTGATATTGTGGCTGGAGTGCAAATCCAGAATAGTGTATCTGACCTACACTTTCTGAAGTCTGGAATGCTAGTCTACAGTATTTAATTCATTACAACTTACTGTGAAGGGGCAATAACCTCTCTCTCTCTACTAGCGATATCATTAAAACATTTATAAAAAATATATATGCTCAAGGGGGGGGGGGGCCTCCCCCATCCTCTGTAACCGGTTGTCATCCGTGGTTAAGCATGAATATTCGATAGAATTAAGACAAAGGGGGTTTCTACGAATATGATGTGGGTAAGGGGTGGATAAACTCGGGAGCAGGAAGTAAGTAGTTACTATTAGGAACAGAGGCATGAAAGCACATGCTTAAAGTAATATGATGGGGATATAACTACATACTACATTATATCCCTGTGGGAATTTTGCTAAAGAATTGAACTGAAGTGACATGCCTCTTTGTCTTAAGAGTAACTACATACTACATCACACTATATACCCTATCAACCTTCCTGCAGCGTCAATTTCAAGATACCCATACGAAAACTCGAATATACCGTGGAATCAATCTACACTGTTACCTTGTTCTTTGTGCATGATTGAGTGTTGCATAGCATTTCAGTTTGAATCATTTTTTCACCTCTACTACAGGTTTCACATAACTACCGGGGAACGGTATTGAATCTCATGTTCCTTTCCACGTTTTGTAGAAGGCCATGTTGAGAAGTGAATAAAGCAAATTGTTGTACGGGCTTGTGTAGATTCGATCAGAAATCTCTCAGTTGTGGCGTTTATTGCATTAACTCTTTGGAGTTTACAGTTTGGTTTTCTTTACATAGTTTAGAGATCTGAATCGTGTATTTATGAACGAATGGAACGCTGTCTGTCTAGATTATCTGAGACATGTATTTCAGTAGACTTAATTCTCGAACTATCTTTGCTAATACTTCCAATAGGTTTGAATGATATCTCATAACGAAACACTCATCGATGGAACCAGATTTATATGATGTAAAACAATACATTGATAATTTGTGACTTTCTCTTGGCGGGCTGTGGAGTTTAATGTAATATACATTTATTTAGATTTGTTTGTCGCTGAATTTAATGTTAACATTCATAAAGTGGATTTTTTTTCTAATTATGTTTTCGATATTGCTTTTTGTATATTTAGTTAATCAATCAACATCATGTTCTTTTGGTATAGTTGACAGAAACTAGCGTAACAAAACTGTTTTCATATGATGAACATACTTACATCAAATCTAGATGCAATCTCCAAGAGCTGGATGGTGGATCTCTGAAGAAGCTTGCTGTGGTTGTTCCAGATCTGAACTTGCTTTGAACATAGATCCCTGACGGTGTCCTTGATTCCATCTACCTCACCAGTTTGCTCCAGGATGCAGAGGATGGCAAACTTATCACCGTCTTTCCTGCTCTTCAAGTATTCGATTATTCTCTTCCCAACTGCTGGGCTAATCCCACAGGTAAATCGATAGAGGTACTGAAGATTAAATGGATCCACCTTATCAAGAACAGTCTTCAGCTCAGATGCATTTCTTGTAGCAGCTACAATTTCTACCAGTCTGAAACACGCAAACCATTCACAGAATAGTTGATGGTAGAACCTTAAGTCAGTCCTTGTCTGTATGTCTGTAGTAGAAGTCTGCTCGTTTGTCTCAGCAGACACTTCTTCCTCTACCAAGATACCTACTGCAATATAATGTTGAC
Source organism: Apostichopus japonicus (assembly GCF_037975245.1). NCBI lineage: Eukaryota > Metazoa > Echinodermata > Holothuroidea > Aspidochirotida > Stichopodidae > Apostichopus > Apostichopus japonicus. The sequence continues at coordinate 6,707,991 of NC_092577.1, forward strand.
AAAACCCTTGACCTAGTCGTGTACAGAGTGCATCCTTACGCCATGATAACTGTTTGTTTTCACCGCAGAGACCTTCAAATGCTACTTTACTCAGTTCGTCGTGTTCACTTTCATGTTCACTCATGTGTTCCTTTGCGTGTTTGTCCAGTGATTTGTTCCTCATGTGACTATAGAAACATTTAATCATGTAGCGAAAGAAACCGGTAACTGACTTAAATTTCTGAAAATGTGTCTTTTCGTGGGTCATGTGAGAAAACATTGCAAATAAGAGAGGTACTTGACAAAGGTCATCCAAAATCGGGTTTGCTTTCAAAGCGCGCTTAATTTTAGCGACGCTTTTTTCGTCTTCCCCAGTAACAGCCTTGCGAATGTACTGGTCACGTGCTTTTTCGTCAAAGCCAACTAACCTAACATATTTTGTGTTTGATTTGTCATAGTCCTTCGGCAGATATCTGGTAGTCAGCGTGACGTCAATATTCCCAAACAGATTCCTCGTAATGATACGTCCTACGTCACTTCCGGTAGCTCCGTCCCTATCGGGAAACTCATCATACCCGTCCAGGAGTACCTTAACAGAAGAACAACTTTCAATGATATTTTTAATATCAGAAGATTTGATACGAGGATCGTTTGGTGCTAAGAACAGTTTAATTGCTTGATATATAGATATCTTGCTGTTCAGCTGCCTCAACCGGAGAAGAATTAGAATCTCTACGTCTTTAAAAGGTGAATCCTTTACACCGTTGCACCAATCATAGGCGAGCTGTAGGGTCACTGTTGACTTACCATACCCGGCTTCTGCTTCTATGATGCGCCGTTTGGCTTTCATTCGAGGGTCTCTGAAGATATCTTTGTACGAGTCCACACGTACCCATGTTCCTTCTTTCTCCTTCGTCGCTCCTTTAACAATGTAGATCTCTGTACCGCCCTCAACGAATACCTTGTCAACACAATATAGTCTGTCCTTGATGTACGGTATGGGCTGGATTGCGTCATACTGTAGTTTATACCTTCTCTTCAGAGAACTGATGAGTATGGCCTTTTTGTCTGAAAAAAAATTGGCAAAATTTGATTTGTAAACATTACTTTTTGGTCAATAAAATTGGGGCGGGTCAGTGCTTATATATAAACTGGAAACAATTATGGCTGGCAATCTGTTTGAAGTCGCTGTGAACGACAACATTATACCAGTAAAATCGGAGTAATATGCAATTTTATATCGATTTATATGCGTTTATATCTACATATAACAATTCCAACTGGTTAGGTCAAATTAATAAGGTAGAAACAAAACAATGAAAACAATAAAAACAATCACGTTGCACTCTCGATCATACTCTGTAAGAGTAATTACAATGCTGAGGCTTAGATCCTTATCAATGTTTATTTTAAACATCAGCTTTCTTATGCTTAAGTTACTAATACAAAACTATGTAATTACAACAAACCTTGTACTGTTAGACGCTCCATCGATTATGACGTCACAACAACTTTCGTGACTGGTTGGCGGGATAAACTTTGGTCTTCACTTTTCTTTTCCTTTGAGTGATATTATCCATGATTATCTTTCAAAGCGATGATCTGTTGAATATATATTGATACAGATTGCATGGTTAAAACTAACTTAAAACAAAATTATCATATATCAATGTGTAATTATATAAGTCAACAGAGCCAGTCACTTTACCAACAGGTCTCTGGCTCGACAAAGATTACATCAAAGGTGAATCTCTCCTTATCTCTTATTTACTGTTTATTGTTTACACAAAACCTCGACCTTTAAAGTAATCTAATATTAACCTGCCCTGGAAAAATTCATTTTTCTGTTTTGTTATCAGTATTTAAGATATCTTTTAAGAATGTCACCTACAGGTCGCCAGTTTAGATGGCGGGCTTCACAATTATTGCGAGGCTCTCTCTTAATCGTAGATACGACGGTTATGCATTTGCATGTTAAAGAATCTGTTTGAGTAAATTGTTATTATTCTATCGATGACATCAGATAAAACTGTAGTCAATGTTCATTGCAAAAAGTTCGTTAAAAAGCTGTTTTCTTTTTTAAACATTTTCCAATTGGTCTTTAATGTGTATTATGCAGCAAAACAAAGCGCGCACGCGTGACGAAATTTTTAACGTTGAGGATCGAATCAAATTTGTTAATTATTCCCTCAGTAACCTTTATTTGATTAAATTAAAGAGAAAGATGACACAATGTTATCAATACACATACTTGTGTATAGTATTAGCCTACCAGGGTAAACTTGTGAGCCTAAGTTAAACTGCTGCTTCAAGCGGTACGACTGAATTTCGGGCAGAGGAAATTAATTGTTTCGGTTCCTTGATGAGCCAATTAGGTTTAATCTCAAATTATTTATATTTGTCCACTAATTTCAGAAAAATAACATTTACGATGTTTTGTTCTGGTCACTAGGATAAAGCAAAATACATCAGTCACATGATTGCTTACCTACAAAGACAAAAATCCATAAATATAAGTTATATTAATAAACTTAACCTTTTCATTCTATTGTTTTAATATTAATATTCTTCCGGATTATTAGGAAGTTTGTAGAATTGAAACATACAGTTATGTTTCACAGTGGTTTTACTGAGCTGATAGAACCACATTCCCACCTGGTAAGCATATTCTAACTTATTCAATGTTCTCTTTACTTCCCACATATATGCCTAACTTATACCATGTTCTATGAACTTCCCACTAGATTTATCTTAGAAAAACTTATTCAATTGTCCATATATTTCATACATCATGTATACCATGTTCCATACGGATAGAAAGTAAGACAACTGCATCTCTCTCAGGAATTTAGTTGCAAGCTCAAAACAAGCCTGTTCCTTGAGGAATCTTCTAAATTATTTCCATATCTCATTCATTCATTTAATTTAGACCTAAGCCCAAAGGCGTAACTCCTGCTATGAAAGTATTACAATTCTAAATGTCTGTTTCGACAGGACTCACTGTTAGTATATTTATGATCTGATCTGACAGCAATAAAGTGAAAGGATAGCACATGTTCTGACTGGAAGAGATATGTTGTAGTTGCATGAATGAACTTTTAAATAACCAGGACTTACATAATAAGAGTTTGACGAACATGAGCTTAAAATTCTTCCCTTCAAATGAATGAAATATTACAATCGACATTGAAATATGATCATACAGACATGGATTATAATTCTTATAAATTGAATTGCCTTCAAGACGCCATGTTTATATAGAAAGCTGTTGTCATCATTTAACATAAACCTATTTTATTAACGATGTGTTTAGTATATATCAGTACATAAATAGCTTCACATCATTACTGTCTCCTGTACGTTACTTACCAGTATACGATCATCGCTTTGTGGGTTTATCATCCAGAGTAAAATTTAATTCTAGAATCCTTTTATCATTTAATAACAGATTTCACGAAAAAAGGACATATGGAAACAGGAATGAAGAACATAAAATTGACAAGATGGCGTCGTGTTGGTCATGTGACGTTCTAATATACGAACCTGGATGCTAAATAGATATCGGTAGGAATCAGTCTATAGTTTAACTGTTTTCAAAGTTCATGTCTTGTTATTAACACAATCAAAAACTGTATTTTATTATACAATTCGTATCTGATGTTTATGCCTTGCTGTGTTTATTCTGTCAATCAGCCGTTCTAAAGTACCCGCTGTACGTATATTAATACGAAACCATTGTAAGTTTCCGATTTTGTTGTCCTGTATGTGCGTAATATGCATGTAATGTACGCAAACTGTATAGATGAAACTACAAGCGGTGATGGCCAACTCTGAATATGTCTTAACATGAAATGTACATATTCGTTTCCAAAATGAAGACAACGTTAAACTACTGTTTATTAAACAAATATAAAAAAGGAAAGAAATACAATTTGACGAAAGGGAGTGTAGATATAATAAGCTTTAGAGCGGGATTCTAACAAGTATTATTAGGATTGCAAGGGTCCGTGTTTCGAGTCCCTTTCTAGAAACAAATATAATTTTGCTCCGTCTAAATTGATCGTCCGGGTCAGTTTTCCGTCGTTGATTAACTTCAGCAGGACAGGATGGAAATGAACGGAAGAACAAAGTGATAGTTACAGCCATCAAGGAACATACAGTAAACAAACAGTTGTGCATTCTAATGTATACTAAGACTATAAAGCAGGTCCATGTAAGTAACCCTCAACGCAATGTTTTACTAATATATACTTAAGAAGTGAAGACAGAGGTGATGATACAACTGTAGCACGAGTCCACATCTCACCCGGATGATTGCAACAATCCACCTACTGAACCCCCCCCCCCCCGACTGATGATGCAAGATGGGGCCATCACCACTTGTATTGTTAACCTTACTTATGATACGTACGCTCAGGGGCAGACTGAGTCTTAAAATGACCTGCCCATTATTCATCGATATGTTACTTACATTGTGATCGCCGTCCTGGGGGAGGGGTTTAAGAGGAGGGGTGCCCCTCCCCCATTAAGATTTTGTTGAAGTAAATGAATGAATAGATGCAAAATGGTGCTATATTTTTCAATTTTGTAGGTTACAATAATCCATTAAAAAGAGAACCAAAATCAATGTCCAGAAGCAACACTTGATTGAACTGAGAAAAGTTAAAAACGATAAAAAAAAATAATAAAAAAAATATATGTTTTAGATTGAATTTTATTTACTTCTCCAAGCATTTTGTGACAACTCGTTTGAAAAAAAAAATTGAAAAAACTAATTTAAATCCACTAAAACATATATGTACAATAACACGAGCAGATGCCATGTCTATAGGAGCCTACACAGTTCGCTAATTCTGGAAGCCACAGCATCAATGATATTTCTAGTGTCAAGTTTGGCAATGATCTTTTTTCCACAGACATCAACATGAACGCCTCAAGATGTTCTTGTGTCATTGTACAAACACCCTATTGTATGTAGGTCATCATACATAATCTTTCAGGACTTAGCTACTGAGTGACATCCAAATAATCTAATAAGATTTTACCTTTTTTTCACTTCGTGTTTTAGAGGACGAGGTGCAGATTTATAAATTCTGTATTCTCTGCCAATGCTATGTATATGTCAGAATGCATTGTTAACCGTACTTGTATATATTGTTGTAAAAATATTAGGAGGGACGGGTTGCCAATAGCACGTTCTTTTGTTACAAACTAACAGCCTAACTAACGTGTTGATTTCATGAGCTGATTCCCACAGTTAAAAAATATACTTTTACTTCTATTAACTACTGTGAAAAACGGGCTGTACTTTTTACCAGGCTCCCCAGCTCACCGGGCCACAGGCCCACCGGGCATTGCCTAAATGCCCGTGTGGCCAATCCGCCACTGCATATGCTACATTCCATCGGGTTCGTGTTTACAAGAATCGTAAGCCGTTCTATTGAAATCGGAATTCGTTTCGTGTAACGGGCGTACTAAGATCAACTTCAAGACGAGAGTTCACGAGTCTTATGTGAAAATCGGCTAAACATGACAACAGCAGTAGTTTGAATCGGTACCATACAATACGTGAGTGAATTGCGCGTCTAGATTAGGACTGTCTAAAATTTGGAAAATGGTACGCGAATAATCAAGGCTTGACTTCCACAACTGAACTGTTGAATTATATGTATCTTCATTGGGCTAAATCATATAGATAAAACTGTTGAATAAACACCGTACATATAGGTATATATATTTTCAACGAATGAAATTTTTTAACCTCGAAGTGAAGATTAAGTGATGACGTAACTTTTCCGACCAATCATGACAGACTATTTACACATAATTTCAAACTTGTTTGGAAAAAAATCTCGCTACCGGGTCCCCTGTCTGCACTGGTCACATATCCCATATTGTTATAGCCCCCACATATTTTTTTCCCTAGCGCGCAATATGATTGTGAGGCCCCTAGCCTGTGTCCATGGTATGTAATTTTATAACGATGAAAAACATTTAAAGTATACAATTGTACGTGTATAGGCAGCATGTATACGCAGGTATCCATATATCAGTGACTCAAATGAGGTGTTGTTTATATTAGAGATAACAGCCCGATACCACATGACGCAGTGAACTTTGTCTAGAAGTGTCAATTACTGAAGTAAGCGTATCTTGTTCAGGGAAATCTCGATCTATGCATAGTGTGGCTGATGGTGGAAAACTTGATGAGAAGCAGACCACGCCATACTATAAACACAAGTAGCCTATCCAGTATCATATATGCCATGGCTTTTTATTTTTCGCTTGCCGTTTTTCCTTTTTGCCAAGCCCGGTTGCGTCCCCTAAAATGTTTGCGTGTGGGAGGGAGGGGGAGGGGGTTCCATGTCCTTAGCCCTTATGGATACGCCGAAACTCGTATCGAGTTTTAAGCAAAAAAACACATCCAGAGAGAGGAATTAAATTTCTCCCGAATGTATTCTAAGCCATAGGGGGTCTGATTAGGACTTCAGCTGCACCAGTTTTACTGTTCAGATATCTAAAGTCATTTTATACCAAAAATAAAAACATTTCAAAGAGGAATTCCGTTGAACTGAAATGTATTTAAAAGCCCCAATAGGGTGCAGGGGACGAAGCTCCGGAAGCTGTCGCAATTTGAGATATTTCTTAATTTCGTACTATTTATACCCCCTCCCCCTTATTGCAAACGTCCAATATGCAAATGAGTTATATGGTGTATGGAGTGACTGATAATTCGCTCAAGTACACAATCGCGGTATCCAGACGCTGATAATGTTTTCAAGTAGATATTATGTGTCAAAGAGGAGACATGTTTGAGGGAAGTAGTTGAATCCAAGTGTAAAAGGTGTACATGGATGACCATCAAATCTACTTTTCTTGCCAATGATGTCCAATTGTTATGGTAATTAATATCCATAATTGAAAAGTTTAAGGTAAAGCTTTGGAATGTTCAGTCCTTTATATATTATTATGCACATCAATACACATACTCTGTTTATACATTTTCAGTGAATTGGATTATTGGTCTTAATTGATTGTTAATTTTTTAAGAACCTCAACCTTCTCTGCTTGCCTCTTATTCGCTAATCTTCCCTGTATTAGCATTACTTAGCATATCTCTTTTATATATTGATCGTACTGAAGATTCATCACACAATAACAACAACCAGTATTGTGAATCAAATAAAATGAAAAATAAAACAAATCTTGTTCTGTCATTTACTTCGTCTGCTCATCGATACTGTACAACCAGTGTAATGTTGAGATTGGTTCCTCTACTAAGAAATGCTTTTTTTTTTAAGAAAGGTACCCTTTTCAAATTGTGTAATTTAAAAATGCCCCTGTAGTTAAAAAAAAAATATATATATACATATATTGAAAAATATTCTTTTGTTCTAAGACCATATTTACTGCAACTTGTGGTACGATATCCACAGAGTTTATTTTCACTAAAAGATGTTGGCGGTGTTTCCTTTAACTGAATGTCACACACCCCACTGACCCGATGCCTGTCACCCACTCCTTCCGTATTGTTTATCTTAGACATAATCTTGGCGATAAGTTGTTATATGTCCCGCTGCTTTCAATATCTGCCATCCGCCCCCCCCCCACTTCTGAATCGAATCATCTTCCGAAGCCCCTTTATAAGGAGACAATGAACAGGAATAGGTAACTTGGTGCTCTTATAAACATTCCACAGAAGGCAGATTATGAGTTCGTTTGCTTTTTTTATTAGGAAAAGATGAAAACAGAAGTAATTCCTGTTATCATTTCATTTATCCACGTGTTCTCATTGGCTCATTAAGATTCTCAAGTAACACCACGCCCAAACAAAACCATGGAAAACCAAGGCCACATACCGTGTTTGCTGATCACTTTGAGCCTCGTTGCTGTGTATGTGCGAGCTGACTCTCTGGAATCTGGAATCAAATAATGATGATCTGTTCTCTCTTAATTTAAAGCTGGTTCGTGTATATATGCCACTGTAAGATTTATATTTACCCAAAACAGTAGTTTTCATGCTCGTTACCGCACTCATTATCTAGCCGGAAGAACATTTTTACAACCAACAACAACAAGCTAAGATTTAAGGAGCCACGGAAGTATTACCGAAAGAACTTCCGCATAGAGGCTGACCTAGGAAAAATGTCGAGCGCCCTCTAAAATAAATATGTACAGCAGATGTAGAAACTTGAGACATTTCGGATTAGTCACAACGTACTTCCAACTTTACATTATTATGTTATGTCTCATATTATTTTAATCTACTTTTATTCGTCCAGAACTTGTGTTCATGGTTTGATAAACTATTTGCCATGTCTATGAAACCCAGTTCTGTGTAAATTCGATTACGCTATAGTTTGATATAAACGTAGTTTACAAACTACACGTTGTCAACTATCTTCAATTGAGTCGCTTGGTAAATAGCGTAGAGGGAAATATTATATTTTAAAAGAGAATGGATGTAATGAATACGGATATCACTGCCTCCCCAGAACCAAACTCTATTACAAAAGAGCTACTCCCAAACCGATGAGCTGACCAAAATAACAATGGTTTACAGCTCCTCAGTAACGTCCGTAAAGGCAAACAAAGGGCTTCCGACTGAACAACGTCCGTTAAAATGGACTTAATCTCAAGGGTTTTCTGTCGAAAGGCATATCCAGTTATGGACTTACTTATTCCTGTGATTCCTGCGTCACCAGTCAATAAAGACTCATCCTTCTCCGAAGAAGAAGAAGAACACATACCATGTGGGCAAAGGTCTTCTATCAAAAGGATCGAAAACAGGATCAAGCTGCAAGTCATATATGTGCTACCAAAAATTTATAAATCACCCCGGCTAACTCAAAATTTGCCGGTAGACCGATAATAAGCGGAAACGGATCACCGACCGCAAAAATGAAATTTGAAAATCTTCAAAGGTCCAAGGTTCGAAACCAATAAGTTATTAGACACTAAAGTCCCACGAAAACCTTCCAATACCTCGACAGAAACTCTGCACACCCACTTGCCACTTTAAAGGCTTCTTTAAAGGGGAAATATTACGATACGCACGTCTCTGTAACAACGAGACTGATTTCTTACAGAAAAAACGCGTTCACAGAGAAACTGTTACTCCGTAACTATAAGAAAGAGGAAATTGCCTCAGCCACGAAAGGCATAAAATTTGAAAACTGTAGGCATTACCTCACTACCAAACCTAAACAAAAGGAACCACCACTGGTGTTCAAGCTTACCGATACACCCCATATCAAAAACACGCATTTGAAAAAAAAAGCACTTTTGAAACATTGGCACTTAATTTCGCAACACGCGGAATTATCCAAACTGTTTCCAAAACAACCGATTCTTGCGTACGAAAGGGCCCAAAATCTCAAAGATTTACTTGTTAACTCAAGGTTTCGTACTAACGAAGAATCAGCTGACTCTCAAGGTTCACACGAAGCTTTTTTAGATGCTCTTATAGCTGCACTATGAGTCCATAAAAACTCGTGCACAGAAAATTGATGCATTTTGAGAACGAGACGCTCATGCCGAATATAAAATATTCAAAGGCTTACTACTGATGAAGCTCCTCCTATAAAGTTTGAGAGCAGAAACCGGCGTAGTTGGTCAAAAGAACCTACGCTAGTCTTTCCTACTATTAAAAGTACACTCAATTCACCTAATAGGTGCAATTTTGTTTCACCATGAGGAGCATGCTATAAGCTCATGTTCCTCGGGCCCTCCCTTAAAAATACTTCAGGTTCTTGTCGACTACGTTGCGTTAGATAGTGTAAAACCGCACCATTTCATTATATTTTAAAGAGAATGGATGTCATGAATACGGAAATCGATATTAGCGCAATATATTTGTAGTTAACACACACATTATATATGTTTTGGCCATGTGAAGTAAGTTATTTCTAGTACTGCAAAAGCGTTGCTGCTACGAAATAAGATATCGAGCGCAGAAGCGCTAAAAGAAATCTCTGGTAAAAATGTATGAGTGACGTTGCTTATGTCAATATGTTACAACAAATCACTGAATGAAATACACAGGGTAGTAATATGATATCAGTAATGATGTATAACAATCACTCATGATGTAAACTTTACAATGGACTTTAGAACTGAATATTTACATGTTATTGAAAATAAAATTACATTCGATCAAGCTAGACACCCTAGATTTGTGAAGCAGATCAGTCCAGTTCTAGCCTCCAAAACTCTTTTTTCTTTTATTCTAAACAGGATTTTAATGAACGGAAGCATGTCAATAGTTTAAAGTCAATAAATGTTTTCAAAAGTACTCAAAGCCTGTCAAGACAGTAATAATGGACTAAATATACATTATCATGTGTGAAATAGGGGATTGATGTTAAGGTAGCAGAGCAATGCAAAATGGACATGGGTGACCATTATTCGACATCTTTAGCATGTTTAGAGCCAATCTGATTGCTTTTATGGTAATTTCAAGTGAAATGTATGACGGATAGCTTTGAAGCATTGACATTTGTCTTGCATCGTCTGCTGTCAATCGGCCCGGGTAAATTCAGGATTTGGAAAAGGCTCCCCAGAAAAGTAACATTTAAGACGTGAAATGTGGTATTCTGAGGCATAGTTATTTAAATATATACATAAATGAGGTTTATAATATGGTATACACGCGAGGTTGTGCAAATAACTACCTGTTACCACCGCCTCCCACCCCTTCCAGATCCGTGCCTTGTACCAGGTACCAATTTACGGTATTTCCAAAAGTAAACGTGCCGAGGGTGACTTATTTGATCAATGTATCAGGTAAATATTATTATCAACGATCACATCAAATCTGCTTGTTGCTGATTTGTTAATCTTTCTGGCTGAGTTATTTATAACCTACTCACCATATCTTCTCCTCTCGAATTGAGCAATAAATATATTTTTACACAATGTCAACAACAAGTTTTGTGAACTTTGTGCTGTCATTTACTCACCAGGGTATTGAATCAGCTTTCAATTTCAAGCTTTAGATTGGACTAAACAGACCACTTTAAATTAAAATAGACTTAGTGTCATTCGTTTTTTACTGTAGAATACCGCAAATATCCCATACGAGACTTATTAAGCAATAAATATATATTAACACAATGTCAACAACAAGTGTTGTGAACTTTGTGCTGTCATATACTCACAAGGGTATTAAATCAGACTTCATTCTGCTTATATGACCCTCCCTAAGGAGGGTGGTTTTATTGACAAATTTATATCGTAATATTAATATTCATTCAATATTAACATAATCTTTATATGCTGCATGCAAAGTATGTCAAATTGAGGGCGCTTTGTAAAGATAGTTAATGGTTCATGATAGTACTTGTCGGATAGTGGAATTTTATTAGAAGAGAGAAAACAAACCAGAATTAATTCTGGTTTAATACTAAATCATTATAAGGGCTACACTCTTAAAATTGTTGGGCAAATTATTGCCCAACCTGGGCAATTATTTACACAACCGTTGGGTCCGTATGCCTCCTGGTTGATGTTGGGCAAAAAAGTGCCCAACTAAGTTGGTTAAATTTGCCCAGCAAACGGTTAAATAAATACCCAACACCTTTGCCCAACACCTTTGCCCAACGCCTTTACCCAACAATGTTGGTCAGCGATTTGCCCAATGGTTGTGTAAAACCTTTTACCAATGGATTTTTCTTTACCCAATGATTCTTGCCCAACAGCTAGTTAAAAATAATAGTGGTTGGTTAACTAATACAATACCAACATTGGATTGTAACATTTTTCATACAACTGGGTTTATTTAATAGGTTATAAAGCTTAAACAGAGAATGATAAAGAACAAACAAGTAATACATGTTTTTCATACTTTTATTTTTTCTGGTCTTAGCCAACTTCAGATTGTTCCTCCAGTATGAATTCTCACAGCATTCAGTGCTTGACCTCTATTTACCTAGTTAAATGATCTGTAACTTCCATCCAAAGCAATAATTTCATAAACTCACAATGGGGATAAACACATATCAACAATATTAAAGCTGAAAATATTAGCTATCCATATTTTGCCATTGTTTACTATATTCAGTTCTTGAAATGTGTTGACCACAGAAGACCTCCTGTATGTTGACATCAACTACACAAGGCACAGGTGCAACACACAATCATGTACAGCTTAATGTTGGTCTCTTTCAAGCAACTCTGGTCTTAATAAGTGAATATAATATCACTGATAATTTCCAACATATAGTCAATTGAAGCTAACCATTTTATGTTTTAAACAAGGACACACAAACCGAAAAATATTGATACACCATTGTATCTGCAATTGCTTTAACAAGGAGCCAAGGCATATTTTGCTAACATTTTGATTGTGCTTAGATGATTGATGAACTGTAAAATTTAAACATCTTTTCAAACAAAAGCCAAATGGTTACACATCCCACATTGATTCTACATACTAGAAATAAAAGCAGCTTCAAGATCACAATTATAAGTGATCATAGGGACACTGCTGGCACCTGATCTGTTAAACACACAAAATTAAATGTTTGTTTGATATACCAACCCTGCCTCAACCTTTCACAACTGTATACAATAACAAATCTACCCCCACCCCCCCCCCAAAAAAAAAATACAGATTTTTTGTAGGTACAGTTTGCCAAGGCAAACAGTTACTATTTCCCTTTAATATGTAAATATATATGAAACTAAAGCAACCTTAAAATGTAAACATGTCAGGTTAATACCGAGAAAACATTTGAAAAGTTTGTTGCAAGACACTTTGACCCTTAAACACTTCTGTTTGCTACGAAAGCTCCAAAGGCACTCAGTGAACGACTTTTGATAAAACCAAGTTCATATACCTCAGCATGGAAAAACTCCCAAACCCCCTTACATTGAGTTTGGAAGTTAATGTCCAACACATAATGACTTTAAAACAAATAGTCTACTGCCGTTAGGAGTGAGGACTGCATTATTGGATGTCTCTCAATTATCACAAAAAAATGCTGAGGGGAACCTTTGCTCTCTCCTAAGCACAGAATGAATAGCTGTGGTCGCTCATCCTTCGATATTGTCTTGCAGTAGTCCTCTAACACTTGTCACCGACTGCAAATTAAAGAAAATAAACTCCTCGAGTTGCAAATAAAGTGTAACAAAAACAGGTGGATAGACAGAGTTTTAAGACTTCTGCACAATGCTATGATACTGTGGACCAGTATAATTAAAATAAAAAACAGGTCAGGAAAGGCAACATAGTTATCTTGACAAGGTTTTCAAAGTGTAACGCCCACCCCATTAATGTCAAATGACCTTTCCCTTGCACTATCAAGTACCGGATCACTTCATTATTATGACCAGGGTTTACATACCGACGATGAAATTTATTGAACCTTCCCCCATTTCATCACTAGTGTAATTAAAAAAAATTGCCCTGGTGGCTTCTAATGACCTCTGACCTCTACTATAATCAATGGGATTCATGTACTCATGTTGGCAAACCTATATGCATCACATATGAGATTCATCTAACTTTCACTCTTTAAGTTAGCATATTTACAAGGTTTTAAGTGTTTGGCCCTTGTTAACCTCAAATGACCTTTGACCACTAGCACAATAAGTAGCATTCTTCTGCTCACTATAAACAACAACACACCAAGTTTATGAGGTTAAACAAACTTTCAGCTGAGCTGGTATGAACTAAAAGGTGTACCACCAAAAGAATACCAAAAAATATATATAATTAATGATTTTGCTTACTGGCTGATCGTCTATGATTGCTTGAAGGCAACTAGTCACCGTAGTAGATCCGCTTTTCTTTGCCCGTCCTCGAAAAAGCAATGGCAACAGAAAGAAAGCTTAGTTCTTCTTTTCATCTGTAAAAGAGATTAGGGCAAGAAATGAGAATGCTTGCAGATATAAACGACAAAAACATTAATAAGGCACACTATAGTCTGACCATATTAAACTTCAGGGACTGAGGATAAAATTCAAGGGATCTACACCGCCCTAAATGTGCTCTACAACTTTATGCTCATACATATTAATAACAGCAACATGAAAGTTAATGTGGCATGTGTACTCATAGGGGACCTACACATTTGTATTAGAAGACTTAAGTACCTACACTACACACTAATTTCAAGCCAAATTTTATAAGATTTTGAAGGAAAAAAATGAAAAAGCCCATAGTATGTGCTAACCTTTCATTGACACAGTCGTACTAAAATCTGAATACAATTGTCCAAAGATTTTTGGAAAAATCAACTTCTAGACGTTTTAACATGTTTAATCTTCCTGCTCATAAAACATCTTGAGAAGAGTACACAACACAACAAGCTAATTTCTTTTCCTCAGCATTGGAAAAGTATACACATAAGGAATCCATCTCATTGGCCATTTTCAAGTTGTGCTTATCGACAGTAGAATTAATCCAAATATTATATTCAATTGAGCATTAATGAGTAAACAGGGCTAATAATGAGGTTTTCAGTCATTTCTCCTGCTGACAAAAAAACATTTCACTTGTTGAGAAATCAACAGGAATTATTCAAACCCTTTGTGGAACCTACAAACAACACTGATACATGTCCAAGTGACTGTCATTGAGTTAATATTATAACAGGGCTGGGTCTCACTTCAACCACACACAAACCCGAACGCGACTACAAATAAAATAGTAGCCAATTAATCATATTGAGTGCAATGTTTGGAGAAAGTTTGCAGAAAGGTTCAGAAGCCACCATTTGACATTAACCAGCTGATTTGGTCCTTTCAGATCAGTTGATTTTGATAGATTTTTAAAAAGTAACAAACCACCAAAAACATATTTTGAAGGTTAATCCAAATATTGACCCATCTTTACAGACATACTGGAAAGAGAAACTATATTGTCATGGCATAAGCTCTGAATGAAGCTAGCTATGAATTCACAGGCCATGACTATATAATAAATTTGGCTTACCATCAGTCAGTGCATCCAACGTCTTCTCAAAATGCAAAAAGTTCGGCCAGTTTGGGATGATCGCCTGTATAGCACAAAATGTCCATTGTCAAATATCCCACTCTGTTGTATAATTTGTTGGCAGTTGGTTTTTTTAATAATTCGAAGTCCTGTTCTACCTGTAGGAAAGAGAAAAATATGCAAACAGCATTATAAGCCTATAACATTACTAGCGCTGATGTTCTATGCTATACTAATATTATTATAGCCTAGAACTCATTAAATGCCAGGCCTATAACTTAGGCTACTTTGAAGTTTCAAAAACCCTCGAAGTTCGGACACCCCTAACGAATGCATAATTTCACCATGGCACAAATACAATAGGATCAATTTGACGAAACCTATGAAGCGACTTTTTTTCTAACGAGAATGTTTCTTCTGCCATCGATAGTATCATTTTAAAAGAAGTGTGAACAGATACAATTCTGGAGCATTTTAGTGCTAAAGTGTTCGAACTTCGAAGGGTCCATTATTATACTACTGTATGTACGTACTACTACTAGCATTAACAACGTACGTGTAAGTCTAACATTAGGCCTAAGTTATG
Organism: Apostichopus japonicus; assembly: GCF_037975245.1. Lineage (NCBI taxonomy): Eukaryota > Metazoa > Echinodermata > Holothuroidea > Aspidochirotida > Stichopodidae > Apostichopus > Apostichopus japonicus. The sequence continues at coordinate 6,723,494 of NC_092577.1, forward strand.
ACAGGCTAGGTCTAACGTTAAGCTAATAAGGGTTCATGTGGTCATTTGCCGTATAAAACTTAAAAGAAAAAAGGGAGTACAATTTATTATTTACAACGAAAATGTGCTACAATGAAACCTTGTCTAGCCAAGATATAGGCTAGAGAGACCTGGTGCATACGCATAGCTTACCGTAAGTTGACAAGGATCTGCATTACACAGGCGTTCGCAGCGTTAATACAATGTGAGTAACTTAGACCTAGTTACACACTTGCGGGCGCGCCTGTGGAGCCTTTCAATCGCTTCACTACAAGCTAGCCTAACGTAATACAACTATGCTGGAAATACAATTAGTATTAGAAGCCTTTACGTATGCCTGGTATAGCCTACATGTAGCACCGAGGGAACGAACGATCATTCGATACCACTGGTATGTAGAGATCGCAGTGTTCGATGTACACACCAAGCAGAGGATTGTTTTTCTTTACGCTCACCTTCAAATGTAGCACATAACTCTGGCATTTCCCACCTCTTGAGTACTGCGCTAACAAATTCGTCAGCCATTGTGTAAGTTATAACACGTTCACTATATACGATCTACTCATGATGCATGCATATCGCGCAGAGTACCAGTATAGTAATGGCGCAAAAATGCTGGTTTTTGCACAACATTGGGCAAATCAAGCTGGTTTGCCCAACAGAAAGTAACAATAAGCTACATCTTAATTTTTGCCCAACAAAGTTTACCCATATCAGTTGTGTAATTTCTTTTACTCAGTTGTTGGTTAATATTTACTCATATTGGGCAATGCTTTGTTTGCCCAACCAGTTTTGCCCAACAGTTTTTAGAGTGTACAGCATTGTAAATCGACTAAACACAGTAAAGTATAAAACTCAAGCCAGGACACCCTGAGAAAGCCAAAATATCAGTCACGTGATTGCTATCATACAAAACCAAAACTTTAAAAATCAGTTAAATTCTAAAACTGAATCTGTTTTGCTAACCTTCTAAAAGTTTTCCTAAGTATCGGGAAGTGCGTAGAGTGTAAGAATACTGTAATTTTTCACCGTGGTTTTACTGACAAGAACCACATTCCCACCGGGTAAGCCGATTTTAACTTATTCAATGTTCTCTTTTCTTCCCACATATAGACCTAACTTATATCATATTCCATGAACTTCCCACTAGATTTATCTTAGTAAAAGTTATCCAATGGTCCATATACTTCCCACATGATTTACTCCATGTCCCGTTCGGATAGAAAGTAAGACAAATGCATCTCTCTCATGCATGCAATTGCAAGCTGAAAATAAGCCTATACATTGAGGAACGATTTTCTTTCATTCATTTAGGTTGGACCTTAGCCTAAAGGCGTAACTTCTGCTATGAAAGTATTGTAAGACTAAATGTCTGTTTCGACAGGACTCACTGTTAGTATATTTATTATCTGGTCTGACAGCAATAAAGTGAAAGGATAGCACATGTTCTGATTGGAATGGATATGTTGTGGCTACATGAATGAACTTTCAAATAATCAGGATTTACATAATAACAGTTTAACTAGCATGAGCTCAACAATATTGCGTTTAAATTAATGAAATATTACAATCGACAATGAAATATGATCATACAGACATGGATTATAATTCTTATACATTGGAATTGCCTGGAAGACGCCATGTTAATATAGTAAGCTGTTGTCATAAATTGAAGATATATCTTTTTTTATGACGTGTTTAGTATATCAGTACATATATAGCTTCCGACCATTACTGTCTCATGTACGTTACTTACCAGTATACGATCAGCGCTTTGTGGATTTATCAACCAGAGTAGAATTTAAGCCTAGAATCCTTTAATCCTTATATATTATAAGAATCACGATAAAGAACATACGGAAACAGGAATGAAGACATC